>NW_006791954.1:5233661-5245843 GCF_000442215.2 Lipotes vexillifer | reverse complement strand
ACCCAAGCAAAACAAAAACAAAAAAAAAAAAAAAAAGGGACAAAGAGATTTGAATAGATACCCTGAAAAAAAAAAAAAAAAAAAATTAGAATAGCAAAGACAAGCCTGGGTTCCCTTGACTTCTATCCTTCAATCAGCTTCTCTCCAAGGAAATCTCTGTTGTCAGTCTGGTGTGCTTCCTTCCTTATTTATGTGCTTACGTGCATATTCATATGTACTTGTAGAAATATCATTTTTTAAGTGTATGTCAGCATGAATTATATATATTGCTTTTCCGCTGCTTTTATTTTACCCAGCAACTGGTTCTTTAAGATTCTTCACGTCACTAAATATTGACATGACTCATTCTGTTTAATTCTCACATCATGTGAATGTTACATAGTTTACTCAACTGTCCCCCTACCTGTTGTTGTTTCCATCTTTCCTTTATTACAAATGATGCTTCAGAGAGTACCTTTTTATATGCCTCCCTGAATATATGAACAAGGGTTCTTTGGGGTAAATGCAAAAGAGTGGAACTGGGGCTTGCAGGGTGTGTGGAATTCTTTAAAGAAAGACACAGACAAATCGCCCTGCAAAGTGGTGGCTGCAACCTGCCTCCCACTAATGTGTCTGTGGGAGTTCACTTGCCCACATCTTCCCCAGCACTTGATGTTATCAAACTTTGTAATTTTCCAGTCTAATGGGGAAGAGTGAATCTCCCATCTTCTCCTGGTTGCCCTTGGTTGGGCTGGGGATCTGGGAGGGGAAATTGGTGCTGTTTTTTATTTTTTATTTTTTTTGCCCATGGGTCATAGTTTCCCAACTATTTTAATTTTTTTAATTTTAATTTTATATTGGAGTATAGTTGATTAACAATGTTGTGTTAGTTTCAGGTGTACAGCAGAGTGATTCAGTTATACATATACGTGTACATCTATTCTTTCCAGTTAACTTGGCGCTGTTTATAGAAACTTCTAGCTAGCCCTGTTCACAGTCCCATCTTCCACTTCTCCTTTCAGGGTCCCTGGTGCCCCAGTTCCCGAGCTTCTGAGTTTTGTGTTGAGAATCTTCTTGCTTCTGTGGATTTCCTGCCGTCCCCTCCTCTGTCCCTTCCCTATGCTCCCGAGCCCTAGGTCTCAGCTTCCTCTTGTCTGCTTTTAGTTACCATTTTCGCGCTTTAAAATTTTTTGTGGCCATTTATCATCTTCTGTTGCCTCTTCTTTAATTCTTTTAAAATAGGCCTTTACTGTCAGCTTAACAGGGTTTTAGGAAGGTGCAAAAATTAATGTGGGTATTCAATCTACCACATTTAATCAAAACAAAATGTCTCTATAATCCCCTGCCAGACTGTCAGCTTCTTAGAGGCAGGAAAGGCTTGTATTTACTTCTGTATCCCAGCATCTAGCATCTTGCCTGGCAACTAGGGGATAGGACTTGATACACTTTTGCTGAATGGAGGAGTGAGTGAGAAAGTATTGATAGCTGAGCATCTTGTGCTGATGGTCCTTAGGAAGGGGATGTTGCTTAGGGAAGGGTTACCAATTTACATGACAGGCAAGTTCATGAAGTCTTGCATCCTTTTCCTTTCTGTCCTCCAGCTTATGACTTCTGTTCTGTTTACATACACGAGCCCATCTCCTCTTCAAGGCTGAACTTTGAATCTTGTTTGTATGACCCACTGACTGACCAAACAGATACTTGTGTATCCACGCAGGGAGGACAAGTTGGGACCTTGGCAGGTGACACTATGCCTTTCCCAACTTGATGACCCTTTCTCCAGACCAGTGGAAGAAATCACCTTAACCCCCAACTCATGAGAGGAGGGACAGCGTTAGTGGTTGGGACTACAGTTTTAGGGAGTTAAAGATCTGGGCTTGAATCCTGGGTCCACTATTTACTTGTGTGACTTTGGTCAAGTTAGTAACCTTTTTGAGCCTCAGTTTTTTGGTCTGTAAAATGGGGATGATAATACTTTAAGTCACAGGATTAGTTGAGATAATGTATACAAAGTGTTTAACCTAGAGGCTGGCCCAGTAGATGCTGGCTGTCATCATTATCACCTTCGTCATCATTGTCACCTTTGTCATCATTATCATTGTTGCCCTTATTGTCATAGTCACACCATTTCGTTCTACCCAGGGACTAGGACTCTCTCTCACTTCTTTCCAGTGGTCCCCAACCACTATTTCATTTCCTCGGGGATGATGAATACTCCCCTACCTTGAATCTCTCCCCTCTGGGAACTGCAATCTGCATTTGCTCTAGTGTAAGAAGCTTCTAGGGTGGGTCCAGGTGGAGATGCAGAGAGAACCGTTGGCCTCAGGACTTGGACACAAGTTAGCCATGTGACCTCAGGAGAGTCGATTTACCTCTCTGAGCTTCCTTGGACTGGATCAGCTTTTCTTGTGATATATGGATTATTAATAGGCATTACCTGACAAAAGACGCCATGGTCCAGTATATTTTGGAACTGCTGATTAAATGAAGTTAAATAATAATACTTAATATAATACTTACATGTATATAATACATTATATACAATCAAATGATAAGTATTTATTGTGTTACATTGTTATTATTAAATAGTACATTACTATCTATCTAATTAGCATCTATCTAACCACTGAAACAACTCCAGGAACTAGATTGTTATTATGATTATTATCCCTATTTTACAAATGAAGGACTGAGGTTTTCACAGCCTTTAGTACCGTGCATTGTGAATTTCCAAAAGGGAGTGGGGACAGCAGTGTTTCTGATCCTATCTGTCAGCGGCCCCCCTTTCCCACAAGGATGTCGTGGGGCTGCGGCTCTGCAGCAACAAGCCACGGGAAGGCTGGGCAGTTTCCCCTCTGGGATCCCTTCATGCTCAAACATTCCCTTTTCATCACTCCTGACCCTGTGTACCCCTCCTCTGCAGACCCCTCACTCAGCCAGAGGCAGATCAAGGACTCTGCTCGTGGGCAGTCTGTTTACCTGTTTACTGAATGAGAACCGCAGCTTGATTCCTCAGTTCCGTCTCTGGGGGTGGGGCGGTGGAGGGCAGACTTTACAGTTTGTTCTCTTGAGCTCTTGATGTGCCAGAGAAATGTTTAAAAGCCACACGACTCGTGGTGGAAGGTGCTAGGCACTCTTCTGGCCAGAGAGTGGGAGCAGGGGACTGTCTTTGGGGTTAGCCTAGGATTTGGGGGGAAGAGACTCAAAGGAGTCATTTTGGAGCTGGGACTTCCTTGGAAGGGAGAGTGCAGCCTCTGTTACACTCAGGACCCCAGGCCATGGGGCTGAGGGTTAAGAGGCTGGAAGCCAGAATCTGACACTCCTGGCTGTCCCTCTCGAAGCTTCTGTTTCCTCATCTGTAAAATGGGCATAAGAATACCTTTTCCACTGGGCTGCTGTGGGGATTCAATGAGATCTGAAAAGGCTTTGTAAATGGTACTACCCTGCAGTCAATTGTTCTTATGGCTTTGGGGTAGGGGGCTGGGACTCTAGGCTCTTCTGAAGTTTAGTGAACTCACAACCCGTTAATCTTTGGAGGGGAACTGTTGGTCCTATTCTTTGTTTCCTAATGCAAAGTCCCTTCCCAAACTCTCCTATCAGGCCACAGAAGCAGAGGTTCCAGCTGGGGCTTGGTGTGCTAGCAACTATCTGGCCAATCTCCCCCTTCCCCTACCAGGAGCAGGCCTCCTCCTCAAGACCAAATAGTGACTCACGTCAGATCGGCCCTGGCAGTTACAACCTTCGTGAAAGCCCAGCCACACCCTGCTTTCGGGGCCAGCCTTGAATCTTCTTTCCCCTTGGAGCCCCAGGACCCACTTGCAGGTCTGATTCACTAGTTTGAACAGCCTCAGGCTGGCCTTCCTAGTGGCTTGGGGCTGCTCCTGGTGGGTTATGGGTGTGTGTGTGTGTGTGTGTGTGTGTGTGTGTGTGTAGGGGGGGTTTGCTGCCCCTGTTCCTGGATCAATTGGTGGCCAGAAGACAGTTTATTGGGGACAGGTTTCAGAGGCTGGGGACAAGTCTTCATTTAGCCACAGGTGACCCAGTTGATAATATGCAGAGAGGAAGCCTAAGATTTCACAGGAAACTGAGAGTAACTGACCCATCTCCCTACCACCCTGTCAAAAGGGCACCGGGCCTCTGTCCTGAGATTGGGTGGCTGCTTTGACATAAGGATGCAAAGGAACTGTGGGGACAGTTCTGAGGAGGGGTGAGGTCCCTGCGGACAGGAACTGGGGTGAGGCTGCTTCAGGGCCCTGCAGTGTCTGGCAGGGGGGACTCCAAGGCGATCAAAAAGGTGGGTGGAATTACTGACCTGGATGAAGAACGGGGCTGGGGGCTGTGTGTGGAGCGGAGGAACTCCTTCCTCTATTATCGAAATTCTCCACGTTGCGTGTGGGCGCCCTCCCTAGCAATCCAGTCGTTCATCCATGTACTAGGACAGGACTGTTAGGCACAGGAGGATTCAGCCTCTGACACCCTCCTTGGAGATGCTCACAAGGGGGGGAGGGATTCCATCCTGTCTCTGGGCGGCAGGTGCTAAAAGTCTCATGGGCGGGCTTCCCTGGTGGCGCAGTGGTTGGGAGTCCGCCTGCCGATGCAGGGGACACGGGTTCGTGCCCAGTTCCGGGAACATCCCACATGCCGGGAGCGGCTGGGCCCGTGAGCCATGGCCGCTGAGCCTGCGCGTCCGGAGCCTGTGCTCCGCAACGGGAGAGGCCACAACAGTGAGAGGCCCGCGTACCGCAAAAAAAAAAAAAAAAAAAAAAGTCTCATGGGCGAGTTACTCGCCTCCCCTAGGCTCAGATGCCTCACTACAGCATCACTTCAGTAAGTCTGTGTCGAATGCATGCTTTGGGGGTTGGAGGGTAGAGGGTTGTCCTGGTTGGGGGTGGGCGTGGGTGGATGGTTGGTGAGAGTACTGAGTTGGGGGTTCAGCTCCCAGGTGGATCTCTGGCTTGAGCTCGGGATTCTGAAGGTGCCTTTTACAGTCCATCTGCAGAACCCCTCCCAGCAGCTGTTCCCAGGAGCCTATTGTCACCTTGGGGCTTTGTATGGCCACAGCAGGGTGGGGCCGCTTTGTCTCAGGAGGCCTGGGAAGTTGCAGCTCAGAGCACCTCATGTGGGGGACTGAGGGGGGGGGGTCAGGGTGTGGGTGATCCCCAAGGGGCAGGTTCTGAGAGACTGTAATTCCCAGTGGGGCGTAGGAATCAGGTGAATGTACTTTGGGGGGGGTTAATTTTGATCACAAGGAAGGGGCTCAGAATGTGATGGGGGGACTCTGAGTGAGGGATCACGGGGGCGGGGCTGACGTCTCGGCGTGTACTCTCAGAAAAACTGTAATTCCTGGGGGGTGTCAAACTCTGGCTGATCTTAATGGGGGAGGGCCAGCATGTGAATTGCGGGGATGTCTAAGTGTACGTGTGATGGGGGTGAAGATCCGAACGAGTGTGCCAGCGGGGTGTGTCGCTGGGTATCAGAGTGGGCTGGTGTGGGGCAGCTCTCCGGAGGGCAGGAGCCTCCGGTCCCAGGGAGGGGAGAGTCGGAAGCAGAGCCGCCAGGAACTGACCAATGGGGAGAGCGCCCGTATTTGCACTCAGGAGCCTGCAAATTCCTGGGCCCTCAGATATCCGCCCGACACCGTCCCCCCTCCCCCGCCCAACCCCGGGCATAAAAGGCGCCAGGTGAGGGCCTCGCCACTCCTCTTGCCGACTGCATCCACTCCGACCGGTGTCGCCCGCGTCCTCCTTCGCCATGACTTCCTACAGCTATCGCCAGTCGTCGGCCACCTCTTCCTTCGGGGGTCTGGGCAGCGGCTCCATGCGCTTCGGGGCGGGAGGCGCCTTCCGCGCGCCCAGCATCCACGGGGGCTCGGGTGGCCGCGGCGTGTCGGTGTCCTCCGCCCGCTTCGTGTCCTCGTCCTCCTCCGGGGGCTACGGCGGCGGCTATGCGGGCGCCCTGGCCAGCTCCGACGGGCTGCTGGCGGGCAACGAGAAGCTCACCATGCAGAACCTCAACGACCGCCTGGCCTCCTACCTGCAGAAGGTGCGCGCCCTGGAGGAGGCCAACGGCGACTTGGAGGTGAAGATCCGCGACTGGTACCAGAAGCAGGGGCCCGGGCCCGCCCGCGACTACAGCCCCTACTTCAAGACCATCGAGAACCTGCGGGACCAGGTGGGAGGCGGCCCGGCCGCGGGAAGTGCACCTGCCGCGGATACCCAGCCCCGCGGGCCGGGTGAGGCCCGAGGCGGGGGCGGCGGGCGCCAGAGCCAACTCCCGGCCGGGGCGGGAGCGAGGGTTAGGATGGGGGAGGGCCCGCAGGGTGGGGCGGAGGGAAGCCGGCCGGGGGGAGGGGCAGGACCACGGGGCAGGAAGTGGAGGCCGGGGTGGGGTGAGGCGGGTTAATGTGCGGGGCTGGAGGGCGGGAGTAAGAAGGCGCGCCGGTCGGCTGGGCCTGGGAAAGCGGGGAGGAAGGAGCGGGAAGAGATGGGCCGCGTTGCGGGCTGCCCTGAGGTCTGGACCTGAGTCGCTGTGCAACAGGGAAATGCAAGAGTTTGGCCAGGGAGGAATCTGGTTCTCGCCGGGCCAGACCTGCCTTCGGCTGCCCCCGGTGTGAGGCCCTCTGCATTCCTTGTCTCCCGCCGGGCGGGTCTGGTTTCCATCACGCTGAGGCTGAAGCCCCTCCCCCGCCCAGGGGGCCACTGGGGACTCAGAGGAGCTCTCGGAAGAATGGGAGAGGCCAACTCTGGCCCCTGGTCCAGGAGGGACATATGCTGTGTGTGGCCCCCGGACTGGGTAAAGGAGAGACGAATGCTGAGCTTGTGAAGATCTCTGTGGAGAGGCCCAGTGCCGTGTGGGTGGAGACCCCAAGTCCCAGCTGCAGCCTCTTGCTGGGAGGCCCTCAGGGTCCTTCAGGGTGGGGCTTGGTCTCTGCCCACAGGGAACAGCTCAGAGCTGGGATCTCGGTCCCGAAGAAATGTTTCAGAAGCCGGTGGGACATTTAACAGCCTCACATATTGGGTCTCCAAATGCACAGTCCCCACAGCATAGGCCAGGGCCCACCCTGTGCCTGGCGTGGTGCTGGGTGCCAGGGGCCTAGACCAGACCCGTAGATGAGGGAGAGCTAGAGATGTAAACAACGAGCGTAGTGCTTTCAAACTTTATAAACTGTGACCTACACAAGGGAATACATTTTGCCTCAAAGAGGAGGCACAAAGTGCCAGCACATAATAGATGCTCAACAGAACGCTTTCCCTTCTCTGAAGGCAGAAGGTGCTTTGAGTGAGGGTCAGACCACAGGTCAGACCACAGCCCACCCCTGTGCTCCCTGCATCTGGTTTGCGGATCACTAGAAGTTGCTTCCCTACGAGCATTTAGAGTCTCCCTGGGTGCAGCTTGTGGAGACTTTTCCCCCAGGCTTACCTCCCTGCCCTTCCCGTTTCCCCCTGGCTCAGGCTCCCTGGCGGTAGTTTCTCCCGCTCCAGCTCCCGGCCTGGACCCATTCCAAGGCCTCCCAGAGAGCAGGCTGATGGGCAGCCTGGGGTGGCTGAGGCTTTGGTCTCCAGGCGGTGGAGGCACACAGGCACGCATACTCCTTTGCTCTTCTCTCTCCTCTGGGAAGAAAGTGGGTGGACAGTGCCCATGTACTAACTGGTGCCAACCTCCTGGCTTCCGCCTTCCAGATTCTTGGTGCCACCATTGAGAATTCCAAGATAGTCCTGCAGATCGACAACGCCCGTTTGGCTGCAGATGACTTTCGAACCAAGTGAGTGTCTGTGCCTTGGGGGCTGCAGAAGCCAGGGCAGGGGAGGGGGGCAATCTCAGTGCCGTGGGGGGAGTGGACTCTGCTCTCACCCACCCCAGCTGGTCTGAAGCACACCCCATCCCCCATGGGCCCCTGAACCCAGGGGAGGTGGGGAAGTCTTCAGAGGTGCAGAGGAAATGCTGGCCTGACTGCAACTATTTCCTCCGAAAGGTTTGAGACGGAGCACGCCCTGCGAGTGAGCGTGGAGGCCGACATCAACGGCCTGCGCAGGGTGCTGGACGAGCTGACCCTGGCCAGGACCGACCTGGAGATGCAGATCGAGGGTCTGAAGGAGGAGCTGGCCTACCTGAAGAGGACCCACGAGGAGGTGGGTTTCAAGCTGGGCTTCCCATCCATCCCCGCCCAGCTTCCCAGAGCTGAGGACACTTTTCTTTATCCTGTATCCTCTGACCGTGGCCACATCTGCTGCACCCTTGACCTGGCCCTGAGTGTGTCATATGGCTCCCAAGGGTTCCTGCAGGGGATGGTGGTGACCCCATCTGTACCCCGGTGCTGGCTCCTAGGTCTGAAAACCAGCCCCCTATGGCCTGGGGGATGGGGGAGTGACCTGGCTCAGGCCCAGCAGGCTCTGGGCCCTGACATGCCCATCTCTGCTGTATCTTTCTAGGAAATCAGTGTCCTGAAGAGCCAGGTGGGTGGTCAGGTCAGCGTGGAGGTGGACTCCGCTCCGGGCATCGACCTAGCCAAGATCCTGAGCAACATGAGAAGCCAATATGAGGTCATGGCTGAGAAGAACCGGAAGGATGCTGAGGGCTGGTTCACCAGCCAGGTATGGAGGGGGAGGCAGGTGTCCTTTGGGGAGGTGGCAAGGAGAGTGGGCTTAATGCTCCCAGGCAAGGGTCTGCCTCAGCACTTACTCCCTCTGCCTCCTCTTACTGCAGACCGAGGAGCTGAACAGGGAGGTCGCTGGCCACACGGAGCAGCTGCAGATCAGCAAGACGGAGGTCACCGACCTGCGGCGTACCCTCCAGGGTCTGGAGATAGAGCTGCAGTCTCAGCTCAGCATGGTATGTGCCCTCTGCCCTGTGGGACGCACACTCGTGTCCTTGCGGCCTCGGGCAGCCTGGATGGTGGCTGGGCCCATGCCATCGCTGGGCACCAGGCTCTGCTGAGTCTCCTTCCCTCTCCCTGCCCTCAGAAAGCTGCCCTGGAAGGCACGCTGGCCGAAACGGAGGCTCGCTTCGGAGCCCAGCTGGCGCAGATCCAGGCGCTGATCAGTGGTGTCGAAGCCCAGCTGAGCGATGTGCGTGCCGACACCGAGCGGCAGAACCAAGAGTACCAGCACCTAATGGACATCAAGTCCCGGCTGGAGCAGGAGATAGCCACCTACCGAAACCTGCTGGAGGGCCAGGATGCCTACTACAACAACCTGTCCATCCCGAAGGTCCTCTGAGTCTGGCAGCCTCCTGGCCTTCCTACCCTGCTGCAGAGGGACTCCCCTGGGTAGGGGCATGGGAGGGGAGGGACACTTATCCCTGGCTCTCCCCCTGATCTTCCAATAAAACTTTATGGCCCAAGGGAGGAAGGACGTTGAGTTTGTTATTTCAGCCCATGGCCGGGGGGCCAGGCCTTGGCACTGTTTAGGTTTTATTGTTTAGGTTTCATTTGGACCAGAGTCCACGCTTTCCGAGGAAAGGGGAGGGAGGGCGCTCACAAACTCCAGCTGTTAGACAGTAATTCCTTTGCAGAGCTCTTCGTGTATCTCACCTGTTCCCTAAAACAAGGTTGTTAAATAAGCATTGCTCCCATTTTACAGAGGGATAAACTAAGGCTCAGAGAGGCTAGGTGGGTTGTTGTGTATATAACTTCTAACACATGGCAAAGGTGGGATTTGAAACTGGTTTTTGCTTCCAGATTTAGTTTTCTTTCCACTGAACTCATCCCAAGGGTTGGTGTGTGTTTGTGTATCTGTAATTAATGTTTACTGAGCACCTACTAAGTGCTATTTAATCAAACAACCCTGAAAGATAATATGAGTTGTATCCTATAGAGTAGGAAGCAGGCTCAGAGAGGTTAAGTAACTTGATCAAGGCCACATAGCAACTACGTGGCAGAGCTAGGACTAGAATTACATTTCCTGATTCTTAACCCACAGTGCCACCCCTTCACCCCGTCTCCTAGGATGACACTGCTTGTGCCATTTCCTCAGTACATTCTGGTCTTGCTCTGTGTGAAGGCCTAGGACTGGGATCCCCTGAGGCAGTTCCTCCTGACAGGTTTTTCCACCTAACTTAAGGAGAAACTGGGGCTTTGGGGTCAGGGGGCGGGCACCAGCTCAGAACAGGGCTGGAGAGTGCGCCCTTGTTGGGGTGTGTGTGCGCATGCACTGACACCTCCATCCATCCCCTGGCAGCCCTGCGTAAGCCCCTTAACGCCCACCAGCCCATACCTGGGCCCAGAGCCTGCAATAGGACCCAGCTGTGACCCAGACCTCCCACAGAGACCCCCAAACTGGCTTGCCTGGGGCCCGTCCCGGGCCCCCAAAGGAATGCAAGTCCCAGCTTCCTGGTACAACTCTGCCCTTGGGTTGGTATGGTCGTGCCCCTGTGGTTTACAGCTTAGCTGCCAAGAACGGAGGCCAATTAAAGGTAAATATGTCCCAGTTCCCCCAGCAGAGAGGTTCAGGCTGAAGTGGGTCTGTTCAGGCCCTGTGGGTCTGTCTGTGACAGCGGCCGACCCTGTGAGGGAGGGGGCTGAGTGAGGCGGGAGGTCTCTGGGGGACAGATCAACACTCTGCCACCTGTGCTCAGCACTGCGCTAAGGAGGCTCAGGACCCCGCCATAACTAGTGTTCATCCTGAAGGGGGTGCTTTTTCGCCATTTTCCATGGAGCTTGGTAGGCTCATTAGCTTACTCCAAATCACAGGCTGGTGACCCCCGAGCCCAGCTCTTCCCGCTTCCCCTGCCGCAGCCCTGGGCCAGGAGCCCCTTCTGCCACGTCCCCAGCTATTCCGCTCTGGCCGTCAGCACCTACAGACCCACTCTCTCACTTGACTTAGGAGGCCTTGGAGCTAGAGGCCAGAGGCCTGGCTGCACCCCCAGTCCCAGGCTGGGACTGCCCAGATATTTGTCCCCTGTTCGTGAAAGCCTCTGTTGTCACAGCTGAAACCCTCCCCTGTGCCCCAGAGGCCCCTGGAATGTGGCTGTGAGGCGGGGTCTGGGCCCCATACAGGTGGGGCTGGTGACTGGGTCTCAGGTCTGGGTGTCAGGAATAAAGCTTTCCTTTGTGTGCAGGTGCGCGTGCGTGCGTGCGTGCGTGCGTGCGTGTGTGTGTGGACACTTTTCTGTCTCAGTCTGGGAGCTGAAACTAGGGGTACTGTGTTGACAGAAGCAGCTGGGATAGAGGAAAGGGAGCGAGAGGAAGGGGGAGGGGATTTGGGGGGCAGCCCTGCTGGTCATCTCGACCACTTCAGTTTGCAAGCATTTCCGGTCCGTCATCTTGCTCCATCCCCGTGAGTCAGACTGGGCCAGAGTTATTTCCATTTTTCCAATTGGTAGACAGGCTCAGAGAGAGGAGGCTTGATTACTCAACGCCAGGTAACTAATAAATGAGAAATGAGGAATTCTCCAGGCCCCAGGGCACGCCCTCTCTCTGACCCTGGCATCTCCCTGGGGAACAGAGGAGTGAGGGAGGATTCTAACGTCTATGGAGGTCCCCACTCCCCCTGTGACATTGAATGCTCACTGTGGCCCTGTAGCTGGGGCCAGTGTTAATGGGGTCAGTGTTTTGTTTTGTTGTTTTTTTTTTTTAGTGTGGTAAAATACACATAACATAAACGTTACCATCTTACGCATTTCTCGGTGCACAGTTCTGTGGCAGTTCTGTGCACTCATTGTTGTGCAAGCATCATCACCCTCCATTCTCATAACTCTTTCCATTTATCCCCATTAAACCATAACTCCTCATTCTCTCTCCCCACCCCTGGCAACGACCATTACACTTTCTGTCCCTATGACTTTGACTCTTCTTAGTATCTCATGTAAGTGGGAAAATGGCCCAATTTTAAGTCAGGAACCTGGCTCGGAGACGTTGAGTTACACCCAGAGGTGGAGTCCAGCTCAGGCTCTTTCCACTGGGCTGCATCGTCCCATCCCTAGGAGGGAAGGCCGGCTCTGGGACAGCCTGTCTGCCTGCAGTGGGCAAAGGACAGAAGCTGGCACAGCATCCCGGGCGGGCTGCCTGGGGCAGGGCCCAGGTCTGCAGTCTGGGCTGGAGCCAAACGGAGCTTGATCTCCACCCTTGCCCAGCCATCACCTTCTGGTGCTAGCGAGTAGGCTCCGGCCACCCAGACCCTGAGCTCATAGGAACTGTTTGGACCGAAACCAGGGATTTGTGACCGGGGCAGCTGCTGCCTGGCCTGGGCCTGAGAGTGTAGGGGAAG
>NW_006791954.1:5232123-5233651 GCF_000442215.2 Lipotes vexillifer | reverse complement strand
GCGCCCTTGAGGGGCTGCTGGAGGGGAGTCAGGGCGCAGAGAGAGGCTGGCTGGGGTCCAGCCCTCCCTCGCTCTGGGGTGATGGCACATAATTTTTCCTGGGGTAATTGCTGGGGCCGTAATGTCTGCAGAGGCTTTAATGAGCTATGGCTGATCTGAGTTTGATTATTTTTCTTTCAGAGGAAAAGACAGTATCCTCCCACCCACGAGACAATACCTCACTGTCTGGTACCAGGAATGCTCCACTACCCCAGCTCAGGTGCAGGAATCTGGAGTCTGGGGAGGGGAACACCTTCTTTCCCTGTCTCCTGTTTGAGTGGGTGGGGGGCGGTCAGAGGACCCAGTGAGTCCCGGCGATGCCCTCTTACTAGCTGTGCCACCTTATACAAATCACTTCCGTCTCTGAGCTGCAATTTCATTCCTTCTGAAATAGGGGCAGGGATCATCTTCTTAGCTGTGAGGAATAGAAGAGGCGTGGATGCAGAAGTGCACTGTAAACTGTGAAGGATGCGGTGGAAGTAAGAATTTACTGTTATTAGAGCAATAATAACAATGACCCGCATTGCCCAGTAGGTGCTGGTTATGGAAGAATATGGCAGAGTGTGACCGTCACTCACAGGGCAGATCTGATGCCCAAGGACAAAAAAAATGTCCCCCCAGGTGATGGTACTTGGGAGTCCTAAGTATTGGACATGCATCCCACTATCCAGTGCCTCAGAAGACGGGGAGCAAAGAGGAGGCAGGATGGGGGCTCTTAGGCCTCAGGACTTCCCCGTAAGTGGGAGCTGAGAGTGCCCGTTGCCACAAGGAAACTGAGACTTGAATGGTACCGTGTCCAAGGTTTTCCAAGCAGTGATGGGTAGAGCCAGGCTTGAAGCTAGGCCCCAGGGAATCCAGAGCTTCGTCAGCTTCACGGTGCTGCAGCTGTGGTCCAGGAATCCTCCTCCTGACTCTCCAGCCGGGTCTTGCTCATTTCCCCACCCCTGGCTCTCTCTAAACCCCCGCAGCCAAAGCCAGAGGGCCAGGCCAGCCACGCCTCCGGTGGCACTGCCCACAGGTATCAGGTGTCCCCGGAACGCGGGCCCCTGAGCTGGCGGCGGAGAAAAGGGCTCTCCTGAGTGTTGGACTCCCCTCTCCGGCCTCAGCATCCTGCTCTCTGAAGCGGTGCCTCGACCTTCAAGATCTCCGAGGTGTCTTCCAGCCCGCCCTCCGGGCCTCTCTATCTCCTCCCTCCTCACGGTGCTCAGGCACATACAGCTTTCTGGATCAGGTCCCTCCCCAGCCTCGCGGTGCTTGACAGAACAAAAAGGGTTAATCTAGCCCCGCTGTGCAGCGACTTGCCTCTCCCTGGAGAAAGCAGGGGCTTTCTGGAACTTGCTCCCATCTTATCTGCAGAGGTTTGCCCCAACTTGTCCCAGGAGCAAGCAAAGTTTCAGTGACATGTAGTTGGCAGGCGGTGGGATTATCAATCAGCCCCTTGTCAGCCCTGAGCCCGCTGGCTTTTGTGAGAATGCCAGGGCCATGGGGC
>NW_006791954.1:5223458-5231681 GCF_000442215.2 Lipotes vexillifer | reverse complement strand
GACGGGGGAGGAGAGGAGGAGGGGCGGGGAGGAGAGGGGTCCATTTGGAGCATCAGCGAAGTGACAGATGCTGGCCCCTCTGGTCACCTCAGCTGGAACTTGACTCAGGATCCCTCTCCTGTCCTCAGCCTATCCCTGTGGGCCCTGCATTCCTCTGTGTACCTCTGCCCGCCAATCCCTAGAGCCCGCAGGCTCGCACATGGGGTCTGTGAGAGGGACCGCACAGGGCAGCGATGAAAAGTGGATTCTCAAACTGAGAGCAGGGAGCCGGCCGCCTGCGGGCAGCAGAGAAGTCCAGCGGAGGGTGGAGTTGGCCTGAGCCTCTCAGAGTGCAGGTGGAGGCCTGGCAGATGTGATGCGAGTTTGCTCCTTTCGGTTTTCTCCTGGAGGGTAGAGATGAACCTGTAATCCAAGTGTTAAAACCATGGCCCGGGGCAAAACACCATTCATTCTGAATCATCTCTTTTGTTGCATTAAAAACAAAACAAAACAAAAAAATAGAGAGAAAAGGAAATCCCCAAACCAGCCACGTGGAGGTGTGCAGGTGGCTGTGTTTGTCAGGAAGGCAGAAGGATTTGGCTTCCCTTTAGGGGAGGAGACATGGTCCCACAACACCCTGGGAGGGATATATAAGGAGCCTGGGGCTGGGGGTGACAGGTGCAGACCTCGGGTTTCAGCCCAGCTCACGCCTCCTGCCAGCTTTGCTTGTGCTGCTGAGAGCTCAGGGCTGCTGCCCGACCATGAGCACCACATTTCTGCAGACTTCTTTCTCCACCTTTGGGGGTGGCTCGACCTGGGGGGGTTCCCTCATGGCTGGGGGGGGGGGCTTTGGTGGGGGGAGTCTCTATGGGGGAGGGGGGAGCCGCAGTATCTCAACTGCTTCCGTCAGGTTTGTCTCCTCGGGGTCAGCAGGGGGCTATGGGGGTGGCTTCAGTGGAGGGGCTGGTAGTGGTTTGGGTGGAGGCTTTGGTGGAGGCTTTGGTGGTGGCTTTGGTGACTTCGGCGGTGGCGGCCTCCTCTCTGGCAACGAGAAGCTCACCATGCAGAACCTCAACGACCGCCTGGCCTCCTACCTGGAGAAGGTGCGCGCCCTGGAGGAGGCCAACGCTGACCTGGAGGTGAAGATCCGCGACTGGTACCAGAAGCAGAGCCCGACCAGGCCGGAGCACGACTACAGCCCCTACTTCAAGACCATCGAAGAACTCCGAGACAAGGTGAGTCCTCGGGTGTCAGGGAGAGGGGAGCAGGTGGCTGGTGCCAGCTGCCTGGGGGAAATCCTTGCCTCCCCAGGTAATGATGTGTAACCTCGGCAAACTTGGAGCATGGGGAGTGCGTTCCAGGTGTGGATGCCCGCAAACATCCACTCAACCTGGCAGTGCTGGGGATCCTGGCACGCTGGTCTCGACCAGTAGGGGCCGAGGTGGGAGCAGTGTTCACACCCTGCAGGGCTCTGCCTAGAGCGTTCCTTTGGTTCTTTTGCAAGAACGGAGGTGTAGAGATGAACCTCAGGTTCTAGGAGTCCAGAACGCCAGGACTGCCTGCCTCACCCTTCGAATGTCTTGGGTGGCAAAAGCACTGTTGGACCTTAGGAGACCTGGAACTGGGTATGGGCTCTCGCAGCCACTCACTCACCCTTCACTCACCTGCACGAGTTTCTGCAGCCGCCCTCCAGTTTCCCCTGACTGGAATGTTCTGTAGATGCATGGCTGTGTTAAGGTGTGCAGGAGGCCAGCGACCATGAGTTGTCTACAGGGGAGGCTGGTGGAGTACCCCCCACGAGGGCACCCTCTCCAGGCCAGGCAGTTTCCACAGGGGGTTCTCTGCAACCCTGGCTCCTTGGTCTTTCATGTTCTGGAGACGAGGAGGGTGGCTTGGGACAGACCAAGTGGTGGCCTGGACTCTGCCCCGGGGCCCTACAGGCTTCCGTTGTTGGTGTCAGAGGGGAGACGTTTAGTGAGGGGTCCCGCCTGGGGTGCAGGGCAGGGAGAGCAGCAGGGAAGAGAGAGGGGTCCTCTAGACACCAGCTCCCTGTATCCTGCAGATCCTGGCGGCCACCATCGACAACTCCCGGGTTATCCTGGAGATTGACAACTCCAGGCTGGCTGCGGATGACTTCAGACTCAAGTATGTTCCCTCTGCCCCCTCTCCCAACTCAAGGGGCCCAGACCCCTCACCCTTCCTCACTTGGGTTCCCTCTTCCTTTCCAGGTACGAGAACGAGCTGGCCCTGCGCCAGAGCATGGAGGCCAACATCAACGGCCTGCACAGGGTGCTGGATGAGCCGACCCTGACCAGAGCCGACCTGGAGCTGCAGACTGAGAGCCTGAACGAGGAGCTGGCTTACCTCCGGAAGAACCACGAGGAAGTGAGAGCCAGGCAGTGGCTGGGGCCTCTGGGAGGCAGAGTGGGGCCTCTGGGGCCATCTCATAGTTGGGGGAAGGGCTTCGTGGTTCAGATATGCACGCCCCCCAACACAGGGGTCCCCATGGAGAGGAAGGGGCACTGTTGACCCAGACCCCTTTTCTCCTCTGATCCATAGCCAGGCCAGGTGGCCAGGGGGCACTGCTGTCCTGATTTGCTTCATGAACTCACACAAAGGTCCTACTGTCTTGAGGTCCTCCCTCGGCAGGACCTAGAGAGGAGGAGGGACCCTTCGTGCTGAGGGGCTCGTGCGATCAAAGGTCTTCATGTGCACTGGGAAACAGGGGCCCGGGGTGGGTATGGGGCAGAGCCAACGTCACGTCGTGAGTTAGGGATGGAGCCGGGATTGGCACGTGGGACCCCAGACTCGGCTCTGGCTTCCGCCCTCTGTCTCTGAATAGGCCCCACCCACCCTGCAGGAGATGAAGGAGCTCAGCAACCAGCTGGCCGGCCAGGTCAACGTGGAGATGGACGCAGCACCGGGCGTGGACCCGACCCGCGTGCGGGCAGAGATGAGGGAGCAGTACGAGGCCATGGCGAGAAGAACCGCCGGGATGCCGAGGCCTGGCTCTTCAGCAAGGTGGGCCTGACCTGCCAGCCCCGCTCCAGCTCCCTGAGCTCCTGGGAGGCCCGTGGAGCTCACTTGTCTTGTGCGTGACCTACAGACAGAGGAGCTGAATAAGGAGGTGGCCTCCAACACAGAGATGATCCAGACCAGCAAGACGGAGATCGTAGACCTGAGACGCACGGTGCAGGGGCTGGAGATGGAGCTGCAGTCCCAGCTCAGTAAGGTCTGGCTCCCACCCCACCCACCCCAGCCTCTCCCACCCTCCATGGCTGTGTAAGCCTTGGTGTTCCCGAGCTCCCTTTGGGGCTGTTCCTTGCCATCCATTCAGCCCCTCTCCCCAGGCCCTCGGCGGTTTCCTGTCTAGCCTGATGTGATGTCTGTTGGTCTGCTGCCCCACCAGAAAGCCGGGCTGGAGAGCACGCTGGCGGAGACCGAGTGCCGCTACGCCCTGCAGCTGCAGCAGATCCAGGGCTTCATCAGCAGCATCGAGGCCCAGCTGAGCGAGCTCCGCAGTGAGATGGAGTGCCAGAACCAGGAGTACAAGATGCTGCTGGACATCAAGACGCGGCTGAAGCGGGAGATCGCCACCTACCGCAGCCTGCTGGAGGGCCAGGACGCCAGGCACGGGCTCGGGTGCAGGGGGCAGCGAGGGAGGGGCCAGTTGTGGTTGAGGGGGTACAGTCATCTTAAGTGCAGCATCTACAGTGAAAAGAGAACAGAACAAGGAATAAGAGGTTCTGGACTCTGCGCTCCAGTCTTTGGCCGTTACCTTGGGCAGGTGATGTCACCTCTCTGGACCTGTGTGCCTTCTGTCAATGATAGCAGTTGGGCTCGTGGTCTTGGATTTAATGCTGGTTCCATTCCCAACGTGAAATAGATGGGGTGTTATCATAGATCAGAATCTGTGTGCTTGGGGGTGGCTCTCAGGATGTCCCAGGCTTTAGAGAAGTCAGATGTGGGAGTGAGGGTGGTATGAGGGCTGGAGGGGACGGCTTAGCTGTCTCCCGGGGCCTCCTGTAGGCAGACCTGAGCTTTTGTCCGTTGTTTACATCTGCTGCCCCCTCTCTTTCAGGATGGCTAGCATTGGTACCAGAGAAGGTAAGAGGCTTCACTCTTCTTTCTTTTTTTTTCTGGCCACACTGGGTGGCATGCGGGATCTTAGTTCCCCGACCAGGGATTGAACCCGTGCCCCCTGCAGTGGAAGTGTGGAGACTTAACCACTGAACCGCCAGAGAAGTCCAAGAGACTTAACTCTTCCTGAGTTGAGGGGAGAGGGAAGCTATTGAAGCCACAATTCTTCTTGGAATGGGGAGGAAGATGAAAGAGGCCAAGCATCCCAGTAGGGTGGGGACATGCCCATTCCAGTAGGTACCTCTTCCCCAGTGGGACCCCTCTATCAGCCCCAGGTAGGGTTGGGATTGAAGATTTACTGAGAACCTTCCAGGATGAGTAAGCTTTGTCCAGGGTATAGCCCCCCCCGGCTCCCCCTCCCCCGCCTCCCCCATCCACCCGCCGCCCCACCTTCATGCACTTATGGTGAGATGGCCATGATTAACTTCTGTTTATGTACAGCTTAAAAGCCCTGACATTCTTGCTCACTGCAGAGCATACCTGCCGCTGCCGCCGCCAATCTCTTTGATGAGTGATTCAGCACCAGTCCTCCTGGCAGCTCTGGGAGGACTGGCCAATGGCCATTATCAGGGGTGCTGTGCAGTTCTCCCAGAGCTCAGCCAAGGTCCTGGCCCCTTGGGAGGGAGGACAGGGAGAGTCTCCCACTCTAAAGCTTGCCTCTTCTTTCTACAGCCTCCCTGGGAGGTGGTGGCAGCGGCAAAGTCCTCATCAACGTTGAGGAGTCAGTGGATGGGAAGGGGGTTTCTTCTCGAAAGAGAGACATCTAAGTGCCCAGAGCAGGAGAGACACCCCCGTCATCCCCACCCTCCCCAGGCTGAGTGGACAGCTGGCCGCAGGGACCAGAAAAGCAAACTCGGGCTTCCCTCGTGGCACAGTGGTTAAGAATCCACCTGCCAGTGCAGGGGACACGGGTTCGAGCCCTGGTCCAGGAAGATCCCACATGCCGTGGAGCAACTAAGCCCGCGAGCCACAACTACCGAAGCCCGCGCGCCTAGAGCCTGTGCTCCGCAACAAGAGAAGCCACTGCAGTCAGAAGCCCTCGCACTGCAACCAAGAGCAGCCCCCACTCACCGCAACTAGAGAAAGCCCGCGAGCAGCAATGAAGACCCAACACAGCCAAAAATAAATAAATAAATAAATAAATAAATAAATAAAAGCAAACTCCAGGCACTGCCTTCAGAGGGTCCAGCTCGAGGGGTCCCTCATCTCCTAGTTGGGTGCTTCACATGCTTTCCCAGACCCCGTTTCAGCTTTCTCACCTCCCTTACAGCAGGGAGGTGCAAAAAGCAGCTGTATTGTGTAACAAGCTCATGGTTTGTACCATGTCCATGCAATAAAGAATTGCTTTTCCTTTTGCAAATATCTCTTGGTAGTATGTCTAGTTTTTCTTGTTGGCGGCCTCTGAGGAAGCCCAGGGCCCACACGCTGCCATCTCCCCGACTTTGAACTCGTCCCTGCGCGGTCACCCTTCGGGTTATACCTGGGGCGCCTGGGACAAATCAGGTGGCTCAGACGACTTGCTGTCTTGCTTACCCCATTTAGTGATCACAGAAGCAGGAGGCGGGGTTCCTTAGAGCAGTGTGTTGTACTTAGCACAGGGCTGGACACATGGACTAATCACTCACTGGTTGGTTGACTGAATCGATGGCTCTGGTTCACCACTGTATGGTTGGCACTGTGCTAGGCACACCCACCTATGGGTCTCATTTAACCAACTGCTGGTGGTCAGGATTTATTATTCCATCTTAGAGATGAGGGAACTTAGAGAAGCTTACAGATGAGGAGGTCAGGCTGATGACTTGCCCAGAGGCCTCGTGGATGGGTAGTAAGTAGCAGGGCTGGGGCTGGGCCCCACACCTGTATGACTCCAAGACCAGGGCTTGTTCTGGGACCCCAGGCCCTTGTTCTTCACAGCTCATTGACAGGACCTTCCTCCTTGCTTCTGCTCCTCACCATATATACCCCCTGAACCTCCCCTCTTTTCCAGCCAGGCACACCTGACCTCCAGAGCGGCTGAGCCAGTTCCCCTCTCTGCCCCCCTGCAAAGCTGGCCCCCATGCCCCCCGAAGCTGCCATCTCCCCACAAAGCACTGAAAGTGCCCAGAGGGAAAAACACCAGCTCCAGGAAGTCCTCCCTGATTTCTCCAAGCTTAAGTCCAAAGCAACACCAACCCCTACTTGCCCTTCTCTGTCTAAATCCTGTTCCTGCTCTCCAGTCACCAGTCTCCACCTGAGGGCTCATTAGAGCAGCGGTCTCCACGCACACCTGATTTGTCACTTCTGGTTTGGGGCTGTTTCCTTTGGGATTCATAGCTCCTGATAGAGGGCGGGGAATGAGGAAGTGGAGAACTCTGGGTGCTATGGCTGGGCTGGGCTCGGCTGAGGATTGCAGGGAGAGGGAGAACTGGTTTCTTTGTTCTGCTGGGAAGAGCAGGTAGGAGGTGCCGCTGTTCTCCTTAGAATCAGATCATTTGGGAGGAGGGCCAGGCCCTCTGAGAGGGAGCCCGTAGGTCTCGCTGGGTACAACTCCTCACCCAGCAGCCGTGGCTGGAGAGAAGGTGGCATCTGTTCTTTCTGGGGGAGATTTAATCTAGAATGTGTCTCCTGAGTACACACTTTGAGGCCAGATTTCCCTGGGGCCGGAGGAAGGAAACGGAATTTATTAAGTGTCTGCACACTGCCAGGCTCTGAGCAGGACATTCAATGGATGGCATCTCATTTATCCTCCAGACAGCTTTTGAAGCTGGGGGGTCAGACTTCAGAGGCAGTTTTCAGAAGAGGAAACTGAGGGCCAGGGAAGCTCAGTCACTTGAATGAAGCCATAAACTAGGAAATAGTGAAACTGGGTTTGGGACGGTCTCTCTGATTCCAGACCTTTGCTTTTTCCCTGGATGCCATAAGGGTGACAGAAGCTGGCAACACCTTCCTTAGAGGGTGTGATGGTCTGAAACCCATTTCTTAACCTCTAGGGGCAGCCTGTTCAAGTGTCACACAGCCATTACAGTCAGAAAGATTGTCGTCACATGCCATCTTGGTCTCCCACACTGTGGTTCAAGCCCAGAGCACCAGGTTCCACGTCCCCAACATCCTGGGCTCAGCCAGGCTCCTTTTGGGAGCTCTCCGACCCCACTGTGGCCAGGCTGCTGCTCGTGCCTCGCCGACTTCCGGGCCTCTGTTGAGAGGCCTCAGGCCTTCTAAACAGCCACCGAAGAGTCTTCTTTGCTTGCAAAAATAACCACATCTGCAAAGGTGCAGGGTGGCATGGGGGCTCAGCCCTCATCCAGTGAGCCTTCTCTCCGGGCCAGACCCTGAGCTGTGGGGGTGGGAAGGGGAGGCTGCTTCTATCTCCCCTGAGCTCCCATTTCTGCTCTGCTGGGATTCAGGGACAGGCTATCAGAGAAGCCCTTGGAACTTGCCAAGTCCTGTCCCCTGTCTGACCGTGGAGTGAGAAGCTCACACCTAGGGATAGCTCATGCCTGGCTGAGCCCTTAAATCATCTTCGGGGGCAGAGACAGCCCGCTTCCTGCCCCTGGATGGAGGTGGGGCTGGGTTT
Organism: Lipotes vexillifer; assembly: GCF_000442215.2. NCBI lineage: Eukaryota > Metazoa > Chordata > Mammalia > Artiodactyla > Lipotidae > Lipotes > Lipotes vexillifer. The sequence goes on along the minus strand of NW_006791954.1, from coordinate 5,224,009 downwards.
CTAGCCAATCCGGGAAGCAGGCAGCAGGCCTCTCTCCTCCCCACAGAGACGGCAGCTTTGGGACTAGGGATTAGGGCCCAGGGGTGTGTGCTGTGTTCAGGCTGGCTTTCCCAGAGCAGGCGTGGGGCATGCCCACCCCTCTCTCCCTGAGGACTTTGGTCCCTGTTTTCCTCCGGGTCTCAGTTTCCACATCTTTAAATGGAGGTGTCTGACTGGACGAGCTGATCTCGAGGTTGTCTATGGGCTGCTCTGCGTTCTGGAACCTCAGAAGGGAGCCTGGCCTGTGACAGCAGGGGCTGTGTCTGCTCCCTGCACTGCTGAGTCCTCAGAGGGGTAGCTCAATAAATAGCTGTTGCACGAATGCATGAACTTTCTTCTCTTTTGCTCTTTCTTGCCTTAGACATGGCTCTGGACATTCGCTCATGTCTTGGGCATGTGCCCACCTGGGGGTCACCTGTCCCTCCGTGGGCAGCTGGCGACACGAAGGGAAATAAGGAGGTGGCAGCTTTTCCCATGAGATTTGCAGCTGGGGTGACCCCACTTGATACCAT
>NW_006791954.1:5212152-5223230 GCF_000442215.2 Lipotes vexillifer | reverse complement strand
AAGACAGGAATGACACCAACTGTCACATGTCTGGTTGCTGTGCGTGCCGTGCTGGCTGCAGAAACCAGAGAGGGAGGCAAAGCAATGAGCTGGCACTGGATGGAGGAGGCCCAGAAGAATTCTCCGCCGGGTCATCTAACAACGAGAAGCTCGCATTTCCTCACTTGTAACAGGGAGGGAAGAGTAACCTTCCGCCTGCCGGGTGCTCCTGTGGGTCAGGTGCTTCTCAAATACTAACTCATCTAATGCCTATTTTTCAGTTGCAGTCACCAAGGCACTGAAAGGTTGAGTAACTTTCCCAAGGTCACACAGCCAGTCTGTGGCAGGAGTAGGGTTGAAACAGGTCCACCTAATTCAAAGCCTTTGCTGGCCTCGCTGGGTTTCTGGGGAACCCTGGTGGTATAAAAGGGATTTTAGAAAGCTGATTATGTAGAAACGTGAAGCCCTGAGGCCTTGAGGCTAGTCTGGAGAAGGCTCCTGAGGATTGCTGTGTCAAGCAGGTGTCTCTGAGGGTGGAGGGCTGACAGAGGGCCCGGGTCCACCGTCTGGGGTGGGTCTGCCTTTCACAAGAGACCCCTCCCCTGTGGGGGAGCCTTAGGACCCTTTGGGAGGTGATCAGCCAGCCTGGGCTCCAGGCCCCCTGTTGTCCAGGGAGAGAGGGAAGGAGGGAGGAGCCTGATCCAAGATTCAAGCAAGGAACGCTGGGATAGGAGCTGGGGGATGAGGTCTAGGCCTCAACTTTGCAGATGAACAATCTGGTGACTCTGGATAAATTTTTGAGGACTAGAGCCTCAGAAGGCATTGCTGAAGGAAACTTAGAAGCCATTTCAACGTAAGGCCCACAATGAATCACCATATGTACCCCCATATGTACACCATATGTACAATGAATCAGTGTTAGAGCTAGAGATCCATGCAAAACTCTTCCCTTCCCGCTGCCCTGGGCCTTGGCATTCTGGGTCTCAGTTTTCCCACGTGAGAAATGAAGGAGTTGGTTGGGGAATTTCCTAGGACAGTTTAGGCTTTGACATTTTGCGTTGAGTAAGTACCCTTACAAGCCCCTGAGCTTTGGAGCTCACATCAGGCCAGACAGGCTGACCATCAAACCAACAGCTGCACAGGCCTAACCACTGTGGGATGCAGGACCATCCACCAGCTGGGTCTTGGGTGACAGGAGGCCTGAGAATGGAGAGGGCAAGAGAGAAGGCCCTCTGGATGGGACAGCGCTAACCCTGGCCTGAAAGGGATTGACCAGGCAGTAGTTAAGGGTGCAGACCCTAGAGCCAGAGGTTTGAATCTTGGCTCTGACATACTCAAGTTTGGGCAATGTAGTTAACCTCTCTGGGCCTTCGTTTCCTCATCTGGAAAAAGGATACAATAACAATAGCAGAGTTGTTTCAAGGACCAGATGAAGTCATGCATGTAGCATGTCTCACACAGTATTCACAAATGTTAGCTAGTGGTATTTTATTATCTTTTAACACATACAGAATGGAACCCTCAGAGATCAGACACCGAGTTTGCAGCAAGGCTCCAAGACACCAACTGGTGGGGTAGAGACAGCCAGATGCCAGTTTAAATCTGGACTTCATGGTGACCTTGGACGAGTGACTTAGCTTCCCTGAACCTCAGCTGCCTCATCTATAAAATGGGGCGAATAAAACCCCTCTCCTGTTGTTGTGTGACAACCTGTTAAGCTCAGATTCCTCTGCAGGGGTCACTCAAAAATGGGGCTTCCCCTCCCCTTCCCTGGAAACGTTATAGCAGAGGTGATTTTGCCAGAACGCAAGGAAGGAAGCTTTAGACATGTGGGCAGTGCCTCAGGCCCAGCACTCTGTCCTGCCCCACTTGGACAAGGGCTGGGAGAGGAGAAATGGGGTCCCCAGGATGGGTATCTACCTAGCTCCCGTCAGTAGCGCTGGCATGTGTCCCCCCGCCCCATGGGCCCTGGGGTTCACTTTGGGTCAGAGGAGGGTATTCCTGTGTCAAGGCATTACATACCCTGCTCGGGACAGGTGCAGAGGGGCTGTGCCCTGACCCTGTGAGGGAGGCATGTCCTGGCCACCGTGGGGCTTTGGAGGATCTGTGGTTATTGTTCCTCTAAGAGGCGTTGGCTAAACTTGCTCTTCAGCCCCAGGAGGATTGTCATTCCAGGTCTGGCAGGTTCCATTAATTACCTTCTTGGAGGGCTCCTGCTTTGGGCTGAATCACACGTTTTCAGAGAGAGAGCTGAGCCATCAGTTTGGGCAGGAGGGCGGGGAAGGGTCAGGGGTCAGCCTGAGTCTCTGGCCTCCCCGTGGCCTTAGAGCACCGCAGCCTGGCCTGGCTCTCTCCCTGACACTGACACCCACTGGGGGAGACGCAGGCCCACTTCCCTACCCATAGAAAACAGAGGCCAAGAAAGCCCTGACTCCGAGCCCTCCTTTCTGGTCTTGCTGAATCTGCGAAGGGGCTTCCAGGACAACCTCAAGCCTGTGTCATCTCACTCCAGCTCCTGGCCTATCCCACCCAGCCCCTCAGGCTGCTGTGGACGGGCAGCTCCCAGGAGGCCGTTCACGGCAACCTTGGCCCCCTTGGTGAGTGGAGGCTTTGAGCCCGAGTCCAGTGTCCTGCACTCTCAGCCCTGGAACCTCTCCTCTCCCGGGCTTCTGAGAGGCCAGCTCAAGGCCCGTTTCTTTTTTCTTTCAGCCTGAGTGGTGAGGCCTCCTCCGCTGGCTTCCTAAGCAGACCCTGAGTTTCAGTCACATCCCAGGCTCCTCGGCAGAGACCCTGGCCCCAGGCTCTGGGTCATATCCTCTATGTGGCCTCTTGGTCAAACACTCACAAGCTGAGGCCGGTGTCATGTGGTTGGGGGGCTAGAAAGAGCCCTACTCAGTATTGCAAGACTTCCTTTCTGGACGTGGCTATGGCTCTGCAGCTGCTATAATGGAGTAATTAAACCCATGGGCCAGGCTGACCTAGGGCTTTTTGACCTCGACACTACTGACCTTCTGGGCTGGAGAATTCTTTGGGGCAGGGGCTGTCCCATGCACAGTAGGATATTTAGCTGCATCTCTGGTGTCTATCCTCCAGATCCCGGTAGCATCCCCCAGTTGTGACAACCAGAATGTCTCCAGACACTATCAAACGTCCCTTGGGGAGCAAAATAGCCCCTGGCTGAGAACATCCGAATTGATCTATGGTGACAGAGTTGGAATTATGGGTATGTTAGGGGCACAGGGTGTACGGGGGCCGATTGACTGGGAAAAGGTACAATGAGCTTTATGGGGTGCTAGAAATGTTCTGGGTGGTGGTTACACAAGTAAACACACGCTTAAATTTTCATACGTGGGTAAAAATGCATTAAGCTGGATGCTTATGATTTGTCCATTTTACTGTAGGAAAAAATGCCTAAAAAATTGAGCCTAGTGTAGACAGGACCAGACTTGGGTTTCAGTCCTGACTCTGCCCTTAAGGCTCAGTTTCCTCCTGTGTAAAATGGGGATAATAGGAGTACTCACCTTATTGGGCTGTTGCAAAGATTAAATGAGGCAGTCACTATAAATTTCTTAGCCCAGTGCCTGCATATGGTGAGGGATCTCAGAGTGTTAGCTATTATAATGTGCAGGGCTACTTGCTCTTTCTATGCCTCAGTTTCCCCAGCTGAGGAAATTGTGTTGCATGGTCCCTAAGGTCCCTTGCCGCCATGACTTTACCTGATGGTCTTGGAGCCATTTTTTTCTCAGCCTAAAAGCCTTCAAGGTCGTTGATTCTACAGGACCAAGCAAAGTTCGTGTTGTTGCTGGGAGCGCTGGAGTAGATAAAATGCTGAGAAAGACGCAGAACATTCCAGTCAGACCTTTTAGAAACACGAAGAAGGGGAGCAGAGGGCTGAAGTGACAATGCAGGGCCACTTTGCAGCCACCCTTCCTCTGCAGAGGCTCCCTGGCAGACCGGTGCAGCTCAGTCCCGGTTCTAACATTGGGTGGGGCCGATGGGAGTGAGTTCCCTAAGTGGAGAGGTGAGACAGAATTCAGTTTTGAAAGGGTAGTCTCAAGTAGAACACTGTTGCCTCTGAATCATCACTTTTGTTAAGGATTAAGAAAAAAAAAAAATGCCCCCTCCCCCAGTGGCACAACCCACCCTGGAGAACAGAGGTGATGAGCTTGTGGGAAACAGACGTGCAGTTGGCACCAGTCAGAGGGTGGGGAAGGGAGGAGAGAAGATGGGGCAACCGTCCAACCCCCTGGAAGGTGTATAAAAGGCATCCACTCTGGGGAAGAGCCACAGTCCTCAGCCAGGCCAAGCCAAGATCCTACCGCACCAGCGCTCTCTGCCCATCTCGCTCTCACCATGAGCTGTTTCCTGCAGAATTCCTCCGCTAGCTATGGGGGTGGCTCCTGCAAGCTGGGAGGAGGTCGCAGTATCTCTAGCGGCTCAACGCGGTTTTGCTCTGGGGGATCAGCTGGGGGCTTTGGGGGTGGCATAAGCTGCGGCTTTGGTGGAGGGGCTGGTAGTGGTTTGGGTGGGGGCTTTGGAGGTGGCCTTGGAGGTGGCAGCTTTGGTGGGTGTTTTGGTGGTGGCTTTGGTGACTTCGGTGGAGGATATGGTGGTGGCCTTGTCGTCGGCCTCAGTGGTGGCGGTGGCGGCCTCCTCTCTGGCAACGAGAAGCTCACCATGCAGAACCTCAATGACCGCCTGGCCTCCTACCTGGAGAAGGTGCGTGCCCTGGAGGAGGCCAACGCTGACCTGGAGGTGAAGATCCGCGACTGGCTTCTGAAGCAGAGCCCAACCAGCCCGGAGCGCGACTACAGCGCCTACTTCAAGACCATCGAGGACCTCCGGGACAAGGTGAGTCCTTGCAGGTCGAGGAGGGTTCCTCTGAGCAGGGCAGAGACGCAATGGCAGGGTCCCCAGGGACCAGAAGATGCAGTGTGGGCAGAATTCGTACCCTTTCTTTGGGGGAAAATCTAGTCTTTTACTGCCTATCAAGCATCTCTCTTCCCGACGGGCTTTCTCAGGCTATGCGTTCTCTCCCATTATTCATTTTTATTGTTCTTACTCATGCCAACCTTTTTTACTGCTTTCCATTTATGTTATTACTGACTTGATCTCTATAATCCTAGCCCACTGGGTCATTTGGAAGCTGTGCTGGGTTATTCTGGAAGTTTTCAAAGCCACTAAGAATCTAAAACCTTTCTCTGTTGGCTAAAACCAACAGAGAAAGGAATGCGTGCTCATTCATTGGTTTGGGAACACTATTTTCTAGGGACCTCCTTTAAACTGGCATTCTCAATTGGCAGCGACCAGGTAGGGGAGATGCAGGCAGAGGCTTAGGCAGTGCTAAGCTGAGATTCTCTCCGTTAAGGCCTGTCCATCACGTTGTGATGCCAGCTTGTTGGAACAGAAATCCATCTGCCTGGGCTGAGTCCCAACTATGTGGGGTGGATTTTAAATGCTTTTGTTTAAATGTCTAACAAAAGTTTAGACAAGAAATTCAAATGGATGGAGATATTTGTTGGAATTCCACCCTGCTCAGAGGGGAGGCCAGCTCCGGTGATGTTATTATGAACTGTGGGGGGCCGGGCTGATTCTGTCCTGATCTTGAGGAGAAGAAAGACCCTCAAGACAGCGGCCACGAGAGGTTGCCAGTCTGACGCTGCAGAGACGTGACTAACCACAGATGTTCTTGGCGGGGTCGTTCCCCTGAAATGTACATCCCGATCTTTCCCACCATGACCAGACATAGAATGATGGAGCGACAGAACAAACCAAGGGGACCCGTCCTGTCTCTCACTTTACAGAAGAGGAACTGAGGCCCAGAGAGAAGTGCCCTGTCCCAGCTCGCAGGGGCAGAGAACAGGCAGAGTCTGATGGCCACCCGTCCTGCCCGTGTTTTCTCAGTCCTGCTCCCCCAGCTTGTGGACCCTCCAGTGGTTGGTTACCTTCTGTATTTTGCAGATCTTGGCGGCCACCATTGACAACAACCGGATCATTCTGGAGATTGACAACTCCAGGCTGGCTGCCGACGACTTCAGGCTCAAGTGAGTTTATTTCCCTCACTCCCCTTTCCCAGCAGTTATAGTTTTAGACAAATGCTCCTCTGAACAATGTAACCAGAGTATCCCAGGAGGGAAGGTCTCGCAGAAGTAGCAGAGTCCAGTGCAGGGGTAGTGGAGTGTCTAATACCATTTCTTCCTTCCTTCCTTCCTCCCCCACCCTTCCTTCCTTCCTTTTTTTATTGGAGCAGCGAAAGGTTTATTGCAGGGCTAAGTAAGGAGAATGGGTGACTTGTGCTCATACCATTTCTATGTTTTTGTTTGTTTGTTTTTTTTTTTGTGGTACGCGGGCCTCTCACTGTTGTGGCATCTCCCGTTGCGGAGCACAGGCTCCGGACGCGCAGGCTCAGCGGCCATGGCTCACAGGCCCAGCCGCTCCGCGGCATGTGGGATCTTCCCGGACCGGGGCACGAACCCACGTCCCCTGCATCGGCAGGCGGACTCTCAACCACCGTGCCACCAGGGAAGCCCTCTATGTTGTTTTTTCAATTTAAAAATCCTTTAGGTATGAGAACGAGCTGACCCTGCGCCAGAGCGTGGAGGCCGACATCAACGGCCTGCGCAGGGTGCTGGACGAACTGACCCTGATGAAGACCGACCTGGAGATACAGATTGAGAACCTGAACGAGGAGCTGGCCTACATGAAGAAGAACCATGAGGAGGTGAGAGGTGGGCTGTGCTTGCCATGGCTGAATCACCTTCAGTGATGACGGGGAGCCCTCTGCTGCAGCCAGGCTCAGCCCTCCACTGTGGGACCTGGAAGCACTTTCCAGAACATTCCAGTAGCATCCAGAGCCGAGGAGGGGCAGGCTGAGGAGCTTCATGCATCTTCCTTTTCCGTCCCTACAGGAGATGAAGGAGTTGAGAAACCAGGTGGTTGGCCAGGTCAATGTGGAGATGGACGCCACCCCAGGCATTGACCTAAGCCGCGTGCTGGCGGAGATGAGGGAGCAGTACGAGGCCATGGCGGAGAAGAACCGCCGGGATGCCGAGGAATGGTTCAACAGCAAGGTACCTGGCCCTCTAACCTAGCTGGGCCAGGGGGTGCTCGGGCCCTCCAGCTGGGCTCTTCCATCACCTTGGTCCTGCTTGAATTCCAGAGTGAAGAGTTGACCAAGGAGGTGTCTTCCAGCACTGCCATTATCCAGACCAGCAAGACGGAGATCACGGAGCTCAGGCGTACGCTCCAGGGTCTGGAGATTGAGATGCAGTCCCAGCTGAGCATGGTACACCTGCTGCCCCTGCCCAGCGGCTGCCCCCTCTAGGCCCCTCCCCCTGGCCCGGCTCTCCTCTGACCTTCTCCTGCCCCACCAGAAAGCCGGGCTGGAGAGCACGCTGGCGGAGACCGAGTGCCGCTACGCCCTGCAGCTGCAGCAGATCCAGGGCTTCATCAGCAGCATCGAGGCCCAGCTGAGCGAGCTCCGCAGTGAGATGGAGTGCCAGAACCAGGAGTACAAGATGCTGCTGGACATCAAGGCGCGGCTGGAGCAGGAGATCGCCACCTACCGCAGCCTGCTGGAGGGCCAGGACGCCAAGTAGGTCATGTGGGAAATTGACTGCGGGACCCTGGGCTGTCAGAGCAGGCAGGGCCTTAGCGATCAGGCCCTTGTGTCTGGGAGGAAAGGACACCTGTCTGAGCTTCAACAGCCTGGACCAAGATCCAGGACCAGCGCTTCCTTCTTGTCTTCCGGCATCAGACTGTAGGGGCATTTCTTCTGACGTTTTAATTCGGGCCTCCGGGTTAGACTGGCAGGACTAAGGACAATGGAGAAAATATCTCATATTGGAAAAGTGTTAGCTTGGATTCAGGGCAGCCCAACAAAGCTGTTAAAATAGAGATTTAACTGCCTTCAGACTATCTGCAGGGATCAGGCCATCCTTGTGGGATCAAGGGAGGGGTAAGGGGTCGAGTGAAGCAGAGGGAGGACAAAACATCCAGCAAATGCCTGATAATATCTCCTCCTGAGGCTTCACAGACAGACAGGACAGGCCTGGGAGGCACCTGATGCTGCTGCTCTGTGGGCTGGGGGCACAGCTGGGAAAAGAGCCCAACTCAGGGGCTCAAAGTGATGATCTGAGAGACTCCATCTGAGGACAAGTAGGCGGCTGTCCTCAGGTGCCTTCCACTCATGGCTGCCTCTCTCCTTTCTCCCAGGCTTCCCGGCTACACCACAGGAGGTAAGGAAATAACCTAGTGGGAGAGGTGATGAGGCTCTTTCTTACGGCCCCCCTGGGCGGGCTGGGCAGCAGTGCTGGGTTCCCCAGTGTAGGGAGTGGGGATGGTACTGGAGCAGAAGTGGTCACCTGCTCCTCTGTTTTCCTTTCAAAATAGGTGGCTCTGTCCCCACAGCCCCACAGACTGGGGGCTGTCATGGAGGGAGTCCCCCAGACAATAACACAGAGTCCCCATCAACTATCCACCACGCCACCAGACTGACTAAGGGTTTGGGGCCCTCCTGGGGGGCCTGAGCTGGCCCGAGCTGGGTTTTCTCCAGCCTGAAGGTCTTTTGCCTCTTCCATTTCCCAGGAACCATCAGCCGCGGCAGCACCATCTCTACTAGCGGCACCACCTCCACTCGCCGCATTCCAGAAAAAAATAAGCCTTAAATCTGCCGGGCAGCCCCTCGCTCTGTCTTCAGCGCCCAGAGGAGAGAGCTGACGGTTCCCTGCAGGAGCAAAGGAGGGACTGCAGGACCCGAGGCTCAGCCACTCCGCTCTCGGCCTGCACCCTCCCAAGGGCAGCCACTCCCTGCCCTTCTCTCCGGGTCTGCTTCCTCTTCCCCCTGACCTGCCTCCTCTGAGTCCTCGGCTTCTCTACTGAAAAGAAAAGCTAATTCAATAAAGTTTCCCACTTTCTTGCAAATGTATTTTTGATTCTGGCTTGGTTTCTGAGGGTGGCACCTGCCAAGGCCCTGACTGGGGGTGGTGGGGGAAGGTGGGTGGGTGAGGTCGGGCTGAACGGCCCACCCTGACGAGGCCCGGCCCAGAGAGCTCCCAGAGGGGAGGGACACAAGGCACCCGGGCCGACCGTCAGCCACGGGGTCGATAATGACAAACACAGGGCCACAGGTGGCTCAGGGGTGATGGTGCCCTGCAAACATGGACATGCGGGAAAGAGGTACAGAGGGCTTGGGGCAGAAAGCAAGGGGTTAGTGCAGGGCTGGTGTGGGGAGAAAGAGGCCTAGGACAATTACTCCAGCCCCAGCTACTGCCTTCCTTCTTTCTGCGGAGACAGCTTCCTTCGGGCACCCTCACCTGCAGTCCCCCCACCCCTCTGCTTGCCCCAAGGTCCTGTCATTCCAAGCCACTCAGTGACCAGATGCACGACTCAAGGAGTGACCTCAGCCTGTGCTGATGGTGACCCTCCTCCCCGCCTCCCCTCTGGACCCCTGTTCCCTCTGCTTCCCTGGACATCCCAGCTTGCACGTGCAGCCTCCTCTGGCTCTGCTTACTCCTCACGGGGACGGGTCCCCTGGATTCTGACGTAGGCAGTCTTCTCTTTTGCTTCTTTGCCCCGTCCCTCCTTGGCCATCTGGGACATATCCATGGTCACAATTACCAGTATGTCCTGATGACTCTCCATCGAGGCCGCTCTCCTCTGTTCCAGTCTCACATGCCCAAATGAGCCGGCCATCACCTCCTCAGATCCACTCATCTGAAGGAGCATCCCTCCTTCTCCCAGATCTGGGCCTTCCTGGTCCTCCATCCCAGAGGACCCAGAAATCCAAGCCAGGAGCCTGGGAATCCTCTTGGTTCTGTCTCTCCTTCACCCCCCTCACAAGTCCATCCCGTGGATGCTCATGTCCTCAATGTCTTAACTTGCTGGGCAGGTTGCCACGTCCTCCGTGGCCTCCCTGGCCTCCCTGCCTCCAGTTTGAGCTTCCCCTTTATCCGTGCTTCACACGTCAGCCAGGGCCGTTGCTGGAAACGGAAAGTCCTCCCGGCTTAGAGATGCTGCAAAAGCTCCCCACGGGCCACTGAGGAAAGTCCAGACTCCTCACCAGCCAAGAGGCCACTGGGGTCTGGCTTCTTCCGGCCTCTCTCTGGCCCTAATTCTACGCTGGCTTCTCCCCGCCCACCCAGAGGTCCTGCCACTCCAAACTGTTCTCGGTGAGACAGCCACATGGCTGAACCCCTCAGGCCCTTGGTCAATGAGTGACCTCCATTCGACCTGAGCTTCCTTTCCTGTTCTCTTTGTTTTATTGGAGACCACCAGATTTTTATTCAGTACTCCGACTGAGATGGACACCCCCTCCTCTGTGGCACCAGGAGAGAGTGGGGTGCACTCAGGTGTTGGCACATCTGCGCCCTCCTGCCCGGTATTGACCGTAGACCGTGTGCGCTGAGGGAGCCAGGCTGTGTCCAGCCGACTGCTGGGGCCCAGCCAGTGCTTATTGAGGGGAGACACCAGTGAATGAACTGGGGGAGTGCCTCTCGGATGCCATCTGAGTTTTTTCACAGGGTAGTAGGCCAGAGGGTAGGGGGCTTCTGCCACTCTTGCCCATTCCTTGCCCCTTCCTCATTTTCCCTCCCCCTCCCGCCCCCTGTCGGCATCGTCGCTGCCCCTCCTTCACCCTTCCCCACCCCAAGCCTGCCTGGGCACTGGGCAGTTGGTTTAGTCCACAGCGGTCGCTCAGACGCGACCCGCCCAGCGTGCTAAGCCAGGGGAAAGGTGTCATGGTCCACTCATCCCAGATCCCACCCCCACTGAGGAACGAGGTGCGGCTCAGTTGTCATCCACATGCCCAGAGCTGTGCTAGGAGCTCAGACATCAAAGAGAAAGAGGACGTGACCTCCACTCCCAAACCCGGTTACTTTTTTTGTTAATCTCTTTCGGCAGCAGCTGTTAATTGAGTGCACCGTGTATCAGACGCTATATCGGATCCTGGAGAGAAAGAGATGTGCAAAAACGCAGCCTCTTTCTTCAGGGAGTTCACAGACTGGCGGGTGGTAGGAGGTGACACCCGCAACAATAAATTATTGCCATCTTCAGAGCTCAGTTCAGGGTTCAGCTTCTGCCACAGATCTCTGCTCTTTCCC
>NW_006791954.1:5197198-5212098 GCF_000442215.2 Lipotes vexillifer | reverse complement strand
CCCTACCACTCCCACCCTCCCCCACCTGTCCTCAAGGCCCCCTGTACTGGCCATTATTGGAGGGCAGGGCGCGATGGCCACAGGCTCTGGAGCCACACTATCCTGGCGTGTGTCCCATCTCTGCCACTGATTCCACCTGTAACCCTGGCCAAGCCACTGAACCCTGTGGGCTCACTTTCCTACCTCCTAAGTACCACCTCCCTCGGAAGTTATGAAAGTCAAATGCTTAGAACAGTCCAGGCTTGTAGTAAGTGCTCAGTAAATTAAGCTTTGTTGTCCTCTTTCCTTCAGGGCAGGGATCGTTTTGTCCTCATCACCATCCTCCTGGACAGCTCAGTAAATGTGTTGGATGGAGCAATGAGAGCTGACAAGGAAGACGAGCTCTGCGCAGTGAAAGAGGTAGACAAGCACACTGTCCTGTAGATGTGAGGGAGGGGACTGGGCTGGAGGAGGCCCTGAGACCTGAGCCCCAGGACTGGTGCAAGGCCCTCCCAGGCCTTTCTGGGCTTGGAGCAGCCCCTCTTCCCGAGACCCAGGCCAAGGCTGTGTAGGGAGCAGCCCCCTCCTTTTCTGAGCCAGTGCTGGGGCGCTTGGTGGTATGTGGGGTTAGTTGCCCATGTGGAGCAGTGAAATGAGCTGCACCCCGGGCCTGGTAGGGGCTCTGGCCTGGGACCCTTTCACCCAGACCCCGGGGAGGATATCGAGAAGCTGCGCTCCACCCGAGGATCTCTGTGGCCCTATCAGGAATCCCGAGGAGGCCTGGAGGGGACCCTGGGGTGGGGGTGTGTGTGTGGGTGTTTCTCTCAAAGCCAATCCGGGAGACTTCCTGAGCTGGACAGGGGTGGTGACCTCAGGGCTCTGGTCTGAGATGTGGGAGAGGCTTGGGGGAGGGGAGGGCAATCTGCTCTTTCTATCCAGGACTCATTTCATCCCCTCAGTCATCTGCATGGGGCGACCATTCAAGGGAGGGCAGCTTTATCAGTCCTACTTGGTCAATACTGCCCCTCCCTGATGTTGGCCAGGTGCCCACGTGCCCCACCCCTCCCCCAGGCTCAACACCCCTGCTTCCCAGGGCTGTGAGGAACAGCCCTGTCCATGGAGGCTGACTAGCCTCTATGTCAATGGTTGCCAGTTAATGCAAAAGATGCCAAAATAGAGGGGATGCTAATAAAGGGGAAAGTAACGTGTCCAGCATTTGTCTAGGGCTCTTTTTTTTTTTTTTGCGGTACACGGGCCTCTCACTGTTGTGGCCTCTCCCGTTGTGGAGCACAGGCTCCGGACGCGCAGGCTCAGCGGCCATGGCTCACGGGCCCAGCCGCTCCGCGGCATGTGGGATCTTCCCAGACCGGGGCACGAACCCATGTCCCCTGCATCGGCAGGCGGACTCTCAACCACTGCGCCACCAGGGAAGCCCTAGGGCTCTTTTTTATTCTGTATTTCATTTCATCTTTACAACAACCCTGAGTTGGCGCTGTTGCACCCATTTTACACATCTGAAGATCGAGGCTCAGACTGGTTGAGAGACCTGCCCAGCAGGAGAGCCGGGATCCACATTCCAACGTGCTTTCTAAGACTGTGGCTGGCCCTCTGTCAAAGCCAAAGTTTCAGCTCTGGAATCTGTGGCAGAAGCAGGCTCTCACTTAAGCCCCAATGCTTAGGGGACAAAGTCGTCACCGTGGAATATGCCCATAGCATCTCAGTGCCTCAGAGCTTGGGAGGGATGTGCCTCCTCACAGCAGTGCTGCACGACGGTGGCTGATTGCTGTGTGACTCCTGGCTGCACAGTCAGCCTCTTCCTCACCCCGGGCACGAGGTGCCTCCCTCTCCCAAAGGCTCTGCCCTGGGTGGATGGACCAGTGCATGTCTGCTTTCCCTAATGGGGTTGTGTGTCCTGCCTGGGCCCTGCAGGGGGCAGGCTCACTCCAGAAAGCATGTCAGTGCCACTTTAGCCACTTGCCGTGACATGGAGTGGAGGGACAGGATACTAAACCTGACCCCGACATGAGACCCTGTCCAGTCCGCAGCCTTGAGTGGGGCAGCTGGGCAGCAGGCCATGGCTAAGGGCAGGGCTGCAGCCCCGAGACCCCTTGGGTGCCTGTTGCCCCTCTGTTTTGGGGAGCAGCCTCGAGGGTCCACAGAAGACCCTGAGTATTATGAGGGTGCCTGGGGCTTCCTAGTAAGGGGAATCTCGCTTGAGGGAAGAGAGGAAGAGATGTCACAGGAGGGCTGTGGTCCGTGGGGTGTGATGACGCACTGTCCCAGCTTCCCCATGTCAGTGGCTGTGCTCTTCTTCCCTCCTGGCCTGGGACAGTGCATCTCGGGGTGGCTGGGACCTGCCCCTGTTAGATGGTGTTCCTGGAGCTGTTGGGGGCTGGAGAGGAGCAGGGTATGCAGGCCGCATCCTTCTGAGCAGCTTGTCCTGGGGGGCTCTCAAAGAGCTGAGCACATCAGACTCTCCACTCTCCTGCAGCGCTTGGGAGGGATCAGGTGGGTGGGCACCTGTTGGAGGGGGTGGGGATTTGGGGGAGTTGGCAAGGAGCTGGTATTCACTCTTTCTGGCCCATTTTTACGAACAGCCATAATAACTCTGTGGCTTCTTTCATCCAGCTCATCGCAGATGAGTTTGAAAGTAGAACCTCCAGTATAAAACCTGGTTAATTACTGCCTGGAGCCCATAGTCTGTTTTTCAGACAAACTGTCATTAGCAGGAAGAGAGTGAGGTCGACTGCAACACCAGCCCCTATAAATGCAGACGATGGAACCAATCAAACAGGGTGTTTGGGGAGCTTCCTCTGTGGTCCAGTTAAGTGGTACCTGAATCAAGGGGACACGGGAGACTGAGGCACCAGCTTCTCTCATTGGTCTGCGCATCTCCCACAAACCACAGGTTCTCTAAGGACATCAGGGAGAGCAGTGACAGCTCTGGAATTCTCCATAAAAGCTGGGTGGGGGGAGTTAGCAACCAAGTGGATCAGAGCAGGAGGTCCTGGACTCTTCCAGACAGACAGGAGCGTTCAGCCAGTGCAGCTGTGCAGGAAGAGCTGGCCTGTAGGCGAGACAGAAGTGGCCCTAGGATGCAGATGGCAGAGCTGGGTGTGAGAGAACTGGAGAGACACGGCTTAAGACTGGGCTCAGGGCAGCTCTCTGGGCCACCCCAATGGCAAGAACAGTTTGGGGCAGAATCCTGCAGCCCTGGACAATTGCCAAAACTATACCCAAGGGCGAGAGAAAGTACCTTTATATTTGGGGGGAGATGAGGGTCCCAGGGTGATTCTGGGCCTGGTAAAGGGGGAGTTTCGAGGCCTAATTAGAGTCAGGTCCTGGCCCAGTGGGGATTCAGGACCATCGACGGAGCAGCACATTGAGAAACTGGATGCTCAGGAGCCTGGCAGAGCCCTATAGAGTCTCGGGAGAAGCCAAGGGCCGTGGTCACCTCGCTGCTCTCCTGAGGCCCCTAGCATTGGCTCTGAGCCCTGTAGAGGGGCAGCCAGGGAGTGGGGAAGACCTCCATGGTCAATTAGTGTGTGCACTCAGACTGCCCTGAGGCTGGTGAGGCCTGGCGACAGCAGCGGGTAGGCGCAAGTTGGGGAGCACAGGCCGGGGGACCAGGAAACGGAGGCTAGACTTGCCAAATCTTGCCGAGGAAGGACTGAGTCACCCCACTGAAGGCAGCTACCATCGGGGTGGAATGTCACTGAGGTGTCCAGGAGAGAGAGAGGACACCTTAGCACTATTCTGAATACGGCTCACTGGGCCTGTGAGGGCAAAAATGGCAGCCACTGAGATGGGGGGACAAAGGACGGAAAGTCACGATTTTCCAAGGGAAGCCCATTATACCTGTTCCTGAGACCGGCCAGTCACGGTGACAAGTCACAGGGGAAGGAGGGAAGGAACAGCTGTGTCTTGTCTGGCCAAAGTTCTCAAACAGTGATGATTCCTTAGTGCGGATTACCAGAGAAAATGCAGGACGCCTAGTTAAATTGGAGTTGCGAATACACATGAATAAGTTTTTAGTATACATATGTCCCAAATGTTGTGTGTATTTTTATTTGCTAAATCTGGCAACCCTACCCTCAGCAGGTTTGCAAACCGCCCTGAGTTTTCCACCATCAAAACCGATTAAGCAAGACCTTTTTCTGATTATTTGGACAAATTAAATTGGTGGCTCGAGATGTCATAATTGAAGATTCTTTTCCCCTACCATAATGCTTCCTTCAACTTTGTGGACCTGTTCCTGCCTGTCTGTACTAAAATCTAACATCAGCTGGCAGGAGATCTGGTAGGAGTTTTGATGTGGTTATTTGACACAGAGTATGTAGTAACCCTGCTGTTCAGGGAGGGGCCGGGTATCCTGAGTGCTTTGTTGCTTGAACAAACTCTTTGTTACAAGGAAAAAACACTAGTGTTGAGGGGAATGAAATCAGTGTGAGTCTCCCTTGTTCTGGGTGCGTTGTGGGTAGGAGTCTAAAAAGGTTAAGACACAGACGGGGTCAGCACTTCTTAGATCTCACAGGCCCAGCTGCTCCGTGGCATGTGGGATCTACCAGGACCGGGGCACGAACTCGTGTCCCCTGCATCGGCAGGCGGACTCCCAACCACGGTGCCACCAGGGAAGCCCCCTATTGGGCTTTTTGAATGGTCTTGTTACCCTTGCTGCCCAGTCGTAGGTGATCTGGCTGCCCCATGGTCCACTGTCTGCTTCTGCCAGTGCCACTGGGGCACTGTGGGTGCTGGCACACTCTGACCACAGATCAGAGGAGCAGGGCTCCTTGGGCACACTGTGACAGGCGGTGCCTGAAGCCTTCTGCATCGAAGGGAGACAGCTCAGAGCTGGGTAGAGGAGACTCAGGCTTGACTTCTTGGGTCTTTGCCCACGGAGAACCTTGGCTTTCAAATGGAAGCTCATTTGAGGGTGGTGACCTATTTTTACCAAAGAAGGAGTCACGAACTCAGCCGTTGACTTTGAACCTGGTGGCTTTCCAAGGTGGGCTTGGGGAAAGCAAGAGTGTTTTCTGTTCCTGCAGCAGCATCCTCCCTCTTCCCCCTGCTCCTCAAGCTGAGGTCATGGTGGTCAGAGAGCATCCTGTCAGCTCTGTAGTCCCCAAGCCGGCACCTGTATCTGCAATAGGTGGGGTCAGGGAGCTTTTAGGAGCTTTTACAGTAAAGGTCAGAGGCCAGAGAGTCCTGGCTACAGTCTAGGGCCCCTGCAGTTCTGGACACAGTCCCAGCTACAACCTCTTTGAGCAGCTGTCTTTCCTTGCACGGCTGGGTTAGGCCTCCGAATCAGCATCCCATGAAACCTGGTTGAGCAGTTTGTGCCCTGGAAATAGCATTCAGCTGGGGCTCAGACTACATGGGCTATAAGATATTTTTTTGGCTGCGCCACGCGGCTCATGGGATCTCAGTTTCCCAACCAGGGATTGAACCCGGGCCACAGCAGTGAAAACCTGGAAACCTAACCACCAGGGAACTCCATTAAGAAGAGTTTTGATCTCTTAAATCTGTGAAGTGAGTTCCTGTTTATCAAGCACGTTTCAACTTACTTGTCACAATCCTGTGACTATGGCATTATGAGCTCCACTCACCTTCTGGGAAAATGGAGGCTTGAAGGAATTAAGGAGGTCAAACCAAGGTCTGGCTGAGTCCAGGCCCAGGGCCCCTGCTGTCCTGCCCGATACTTTCTAAGCCCTTCTTCTGCAAAGCCAAGTCTTAGTTGGCTCAGTTGGCCAGAGATATCATTTCAGCCTGGACATGCTGGGATGACTGACTAATGTCCTGGTGACACTGCACCTCCAAATGGACCCTTCTAGGGACCAGCCTTGGGAGGTAGACTCATGTTGCCTCTGCCTATGGAGGGAGGCTGGGAGGAAGCCGAGCCGTTGTGTTTTCCTGGTGTGCAGGTGTTGGAGGATGTCAGAGGATGGCGGGAAGGATAAGTGCCCACCGAACTGAGAAGGCATCTTGAGACCAAAAAGCGAGGCAGACAGCTCCATCTAATCCATGGGATCAGTTTATTACTCACAGGGTGGGATGGGGCTGACAGCGATCTGGAAGCATCTGCAGCTGTACTCCACACCACCGAGGCGCCATTGGGACAACTTTATAGTTAACTTAGGGTATGGGGATAGGAGCTTGGAGACAGAACGTGCATTCCTGAGTCAAGATTTATGAATGGGTAACTAGTCTCATGGATGCCGGGAATATGTCATGGAAGGTTTACATCATTGTTTGGGGACTAACAGAGCCCAGAGGCTACCCGGTCCTAATGATTATTAGACAATATCTATTAACTACAAAGTCCTTGATGATAGAGAAGTGATTTACTGCCCAGTACAGTCCTGGGTAGGGTCAGCAGAAGGACAGGAGGAATGGTAAGGGCCCAAGATGGTGTTATGCTAACAGCCATACAGTAGACCTAGAGGCAAAGGGAGACTGAGTTCCATGGGGACCGCAAAGAAGAGAAAACCCAACCGTGTCACAGGCTGATCCTCCATAATTCCACTTTGTCTGTGGTCAATGACAAAGAAGGGTCAGTGGCTGATGGTGAATGAGTCACAGACACGTCCAGGTGACTCCTGGCCGGCTCCATGGGAAACACTTGGGCCTTAAATCCTATGTCTGAGATGCAAGGGCCTTGAGCTCACCCTGTCCAGGCCCTTCCTGTTCCAAATGGGGCTCTGGGGCCCAGAGTGGTTGAGGCTCAAACAGAGTGAGGCAGAGGCCGGCCTGGAGTCCAGGCCCCCTGACTCTTAGCCCAGTGTATTTTTGATTCATGTTAGAAAGGATGGTCTCAGAATAGGACCCTATTTTGAAATAAAACCTGATGCCTGGGTACCCCTGACGTACTTAACGCTGAGCAGGTGGATTTTCTCCAGGGCCACCATGGGTGGCTGAGCTGCCTCGGGAGGTGAGCAGCCCTATGAAACCTGGGTTCTCTCCTCTGATACAGGAAGAGCATTTGTTCCTCTCGGGCCTCAGTTCATCCCGTGATGGTCCAGGCTTCTGAGGTGAAAGAGAGCAGAGGAATTCCTCCCATGAGGCCTCTCTACCACACTTCCCTCCAAGAGGTGGCCTTGCAGTCTACACCATGGAGAAAGGCAGGGGACCAAGGGCGACCGAAAGACCTTCTCTGGCCAGCTTGTCACTCACTCCAGTAGAGGCACGTGCCTCTCTTCACAGCCTTGGAGACACCTGTCTGGACTCTGGCCCACAGTGGCCCTCTGGATGTACGTACTGAGTGACAGGACACAGCCGAAGCAGCAGACAGCTGCTCACTCAATTGCCCTGAGAGAAACTTAGAATCAGCTTCAGATACGGATTGCACAAGTGGAGGGATTAAAAAAAAAAAAAGAAAATGAGAACGTTAACTTCAGATTCCAGCAGCCAGAGACCCCAAAGAGAGAAGAGCCGTGTCAGGGGCATAGGAGGTGGTACCCTCAGGATGAGCATGCTGTGTCACAAATGAAGTGAGTTGGGTCATGGGTGCATTAAGGACTTGCCTGAATGGGCCCTACAGTGACAGCCAGACTCTGCACTAGTTGTCCTAGAAAACAAAGGAGGCCCTTACAGGAGATCTCCCTGTCCTGATGGCCCAGTGGGTCTCAACTGGGGGCAGTTTTGCCACCCAGGGGACATTTGGCAGCATCTGGAGACATTTTTGGTCGTCACGCCTGGGGGAGGAGGTTGCTACTGGCATCTGGCGGTAAAGTTCAGTGATGCTGCTGACACTTCACTATGCACAGGGAGCCCCCACGCTGGGAATTACGAAGTCTGCGATGCCCACAGGGCCGAGGTTGAGAAACCTCAAGGAACCATTGCTGAGGTAGCGGAGCTCTGGAGGCCTGATGCCCCGGCTGTCCCTCCTAGGAGGGGCCGCACGGCATGTGCACCCCGGGGAGCCCATCAGGTGGCTCTAGGGCATCCTGTTGAGGTGTCCACTGAACTGGGCGAGGTGTGTGCACCATAGCCAACCCTCCTGAGTAATTTCAGAGAGAAGCTTATAATGTGTTTTGTTTTGTTTTTAATTTCATTTATTTATTTATCTTGGGCTGTGTTGGGTCTTCGTTGCTGCGCACGGGCTTTTCTCTAGTTGCGGCGAGCGGGGGCTACTCTTCGTTGCGGTGCGCGGGCTTCTCATTGCAGTGGCTTCTCTCATTGTGGAGCACGGGCTCTAGGTGCACAGGCTTCAGTAGTTGTGGCACGCGGGCTCAGTAGTTGTGGCTCACGAGCTTAGTTGCTCTGCGGCATGTGGGATCTTCCCGGACCAGGGCTCAAACCCGTGTCCCCTGCACTGGCAGGCGGATTCTCAACCACTGCGCCACCGGGGCAGCCCTATACTGTGTTTTAAGAGGTTGGTAAATTACAGCTTCAGAAGCACATAGATGCTTCTGTAAATGCCAGTCTTGCTGTGTGTGTCTATGTGGACGAAGAGTGAGCAGGTTGCTCAAGCCTTGGGAAAACCCACTTTGAGGGTGGAAGCCTGAATTTACCTTTGGTCCTGAATTCTCAGGCTCTCCTCCTGGCTTGCTTAACTCTCTGGCAGTGTGTCATCTGTTCCTCCCTTCCCTGCCCAAAGGGTCTGCTGCATTGACTGTTTCTGTAACCTGTTTAGGCACCCGTGGGGTGTCCAGGGTCCTGGTTTTACCCTCTTAGGTTCAGGAAATTGGGGGTCACAAAGGAAACTTCCCTCCAAAGCAGCCACGACGCTTTGCCAGCCACCATCATCAAAGACTGTCCTATTAGCCCAACCAGCTTTTCTACGGCCCCCGACGGGTTTTAAAACACTTCTACTGCTGGCCTGGTTTGACTCTCCTTGCATCTGTGTGAAGCAGGCAGGGCAGGCTGATGATCTGTACTGTCCCAGTGAGGACCCTGAGGATGCCTGGGAGGGAGTGATGTGCTCAGCATCACAGGGTAGATCATCAGCAGAGCCAGGGTTTGAACCTAGGTCTCCTGTCCCGAAATTCTGGGTGCCTGCACTTGACCTTGGTTGTATGGGGGAAGCAGTGGGACAAGGACGTGGGATTTGGGGTCCGAGAGCCCTGGTTTCAGATCCAAGATCTGTACTCACTGCCTGTTCATCTCAAGCAAGCTTTCCCTCCCTCTTTCTTTTTCTCCCTCCCCCTTTCTTTCTTTTTCTCCCTCCCCCTCCCTCCCTTCTTTCTTTCTCTCCCTTCCTTCCTTCCTTCCTTCCTTCCTTTCTTTCTTTCTTCCTTTCTTTTCTTCCTTCCTTCCTTCCTTCCTTCCTTTCTTTCTTTCTTTCTTCCTTTCTTTTCTTCCTTCCTTTCTTTCTTCCTTCCTTTCTTCCTTTCTTTTCTTCCTTCCTTTCTTCCTTCCTTCCTTCCTTTCTTTCTTTCTTTCTTCCTTTCTTTTCTTCCTTCCTTCCTTCCTTCCTTCCTTCCTTCCTTTCTTTCTTTCTTTCTTTCTTTCTTTCTTTCTTTCTTTCTTTCTTTCTTTCTTTTCTTTTCTTTCTTTCTTTTTCTTTCTACCATTCTCAGCTTCACTCTCCACACTGGTGAAAGGGAAATAATATTGAACACCTCTCAGGATTGTTGTGAGGTGTGAAAGAAATAACTACGAGCCTGGCACATGATGATTGCTCCATGAATTTTAGTTCCCTTTGCTCCCTTCTCACCATCCCAGGGGCCCAGGCAGAGGTGAGCAGCTATGAGGGGGGGTTGGGGTAGTGGACAGAGGTGACAAATACCTGGCTCCTTGGGAAAAGCATGCAGGCAGGGCAGGTACCAAATGTCATTTGTGAGGCCACTCCTGATTCATGGGATCTGGTACAAGAACTTTGAGGAGGCAATAAAATTCATATTCTGCTAGGAAATGACAAGAGCTTAGAGTCCTGACTTAGTGAACTAATTTTTTTTTTTTTTATAAGGCAAGGAATTTGGATGGGTAGCAAAAAATCACATTCTAATGAGACTAACTTCCTGGAATAGGAACAGGCTTTCCTAAGAGTAACATGGCAACACCCCATGGAAAGTGTATATAAATGCCCCAGAGAGGCCATGAGAGTCGGAACCTGAGCTCCTTGCTAAGCTGCAACCTTCTCTGCCAGCATCATGGCCACCCAGCTCTGCTCTCCAGTCTTCTCCTCTGGGTCCATCAAAGGTCTCTGTGGCACCACAGGTGGTGTCTCTCGGGTGCCCTGGGTCCGCTCTTGGGCTCCTGCAGAGTCCCTGGCCTCTCTGGTGTTCGGGGGTCAGCCTCCTCTGTCAGGCTGGGCCTCTCCGGCCTTGGGAGCTGATCGCCTCGTTCCTACCTGTCCTCTGGGTACCACTTCTCCGGCTTTACTGGGAGCGGGGGCTGGTTCTGCGAGGGCTCCTTCAATGGCAACGAGAAGGAGACCATGCAGTTCCTGAACGGCCGGCTGGCCAGCTACCTGGAGAAGGTGCGCCAGCTGGATGGGACAATGCAGAGCTGGAGAGCCGCATCCGGGAGTGGTATGAGTCTCAGATCCCGTACATCAGCCCAGACTACCTGTCCTGCTTCGAGACCATTGAGGAGCTCCAGCAGAAGGTAACTGGGACCTGGTCCCTCTCCAGCCCAGCAGCCCAAACCCTGGGAGGGGTCTGTCTCGTCCCACTGCAGATGGGACTGTAGCTCTTAGGGGATTCTCTCTCCTATTAGGGCCAGCTTTTCTCTCTAGGGTCTTCGTTTCTTGGGGGACCCAGACCTCTCTGCTGCTTGTAACCTCCCCTCCAATCCAGCCATTCCTCCCTTCCCTCTGCTGTCTCAGCTATAGACAGGGCAGTCACATGCACCAAGCCCCTACTGGACACAAGCACTGTGCCTGACAACTTCCTATCCTTTCGCTTGTTTACTCCTCATCTTATAGAGATGGATATTACTGGATCCATCTAACAGATGCGGAAGTTGAATCTTAGGGAGGTGCAGCAACTTGCCCCAGATCCCATAGCCTGTTGGTGTTGGATGCAGAACCTGAATCCAGGTCGGCCTGGTTCTCTCCACTCACCCACTGGGCCACTTTGGGGTTGCGGATGTCAGAACTGAGGGCCACTGACATCCCTGTGATGCCCCTCCCGGGAATGATTCTCCTTCTACACCTGGGCTCAGGATGTTCAGGGCTGGAAATGCCAAAGGTGCTGGTGGTACTTAGAAGCATGGCATCCAAAAGTTGGGCTGTCCCCTCCCCACCTGTCCCCACACTGCTGGGCCTTCCCCAGCTCAGGGGACACCCCCTGTTCCCCAGATCCTGCTGAGTAAGGCCGACAATGCCAGGCTGGTTCTGCAAATTGACAATGCTAAGCTGGCTGCTGACGACCTCCGAACTAAGTGAGTGGCCTGATCTAGGAAGGTTTCTGTGCTGCTCCCTTGCCTCTGTCCCCTGCCTCTGAGAGCTGGTGAGTGGGAGTGAGGCCAGATTGAGCTGTAAGTAGGAAATGTGGCATCGCTCCTGGATCCCTTTCGGGCCAAGGGAAAGGACCACAGTGATGCTGACCCCAAATCAGCCATTGCAGCTGGTCAGCAGGGCAGTGGGCCCTGCCTGTGCATGGCTGCTTTGCTGTAGACTCGGCAGGGGTCTGTGCGTGCAGGTACGAGACGGAGCTGGGCATGCGGCAGCTGGTGGAGGCTGACACCAATGGACTGCGCTGGATCCTGGACGAACTGGCTCTGTGCAAGGAGATGCAGGTGGAGTCCCTGAAGGAGGAGCTGATGTGCCTCAAGAAGAACCATGAGGAGGTGAGGTTGATGCCACGCACCCTCTCGATGTTTTCCATCCAGCAGGGAGCCACTGCTGACCCTTGGGTGTAACAACTATGACAACCACCTCCACAGTAAGCCCAGCTGACATTAACTGATGGCCCACTGTGTGCCAGGAACTATAGGAAGCACTTTGCATTTCATTCTCACTTCATGTCATTCTTACAATAATCCCAGGAGGCATATACTATTACAAGCTCCATTTTACAGATGAGAAAACTGAGGCACAGAGAGGTCAAATCACTTGCCTAATGTCACACAGATCCCAGACTCCTGCCCATGACACTAAATCTCCATTTGGAGGGTAGTGCCTGATAATGATTCTATTTGCCTGGTGTTTGCATCGTCTCACTTTACTCTCCCAAATCCTCTGAGGAGGCAGGTAGAGGTGCACGAGGAGGCTGAAGCTCAGAGAGGTTAAGTATCCTGCTTAATGTCACACAGCTGGCAACTGAAGGAGGAGGGTTTTTACCCAGGTCAGTCGAACCCACATCCAGCATCCTTTTCACAGCCTTATGCCATCTTGCCTCCTTTCTGCAGGAAGTCAACACACTTCGATGCCAACTTGGGGACCGGCTGAATGTGGAGGTGGATGCTGCCCCACCAGTGGATCTCAACAAGATCCTGGATGAGATGAGATGCCAGTATGAGGCCCTGGTGGAAAATAACAGCAGAGATGTGCAGGCCTGGTTCAACACCCAGGTGGGGCCGGGCCAGCCCAGGACAAGCTCCTGGGGAGGGGTCACCCTTGACAGTAGCTTCACTTGCTCTGACCATGCTCTGGGTCCTCTCATGATTTTCAGACTGACGAGCTGAACCAGCAAGTGGTGTCCAGCTCGGAGCATCTGCAGTGCTGCCAGACAGAGATCATTGAACTGAGACGCACGGTCAATGCCCTGGAAATCGAGCTGCAGGCCCAGCACAGCATGGTGAGTGGCCCCTGCCTGAGTGGCTGGCCAAGCTCGTGGAAGGTACCCTGAGCCACCAGCCTCGGTTATCACAGGGTGTGATCGCAAGTGGTACCCAGATACCCAGGGCTGTGGGTCTCTGGGTGGGATTCCCTCCTGTTGGGAGTGATTTCTCTTTCCCATTGCAGCGGAATTCCCTGGGATCCACCCTGGCAGAGACTGCGGCCCACCACAGCTCCCAGCTGGCTCAGATGCAGTGCCTGATCAGCAACGTGGAGGCTCAGCTGTCCGAGATCCGCTGTGACCTGGAGCGGCAGAGCCAGGAGTACCAGGTCCTCCTGGACGTCAAGACCCGCCTGGAGTCAGAGATTGCCACCTACCGCTGCCTGCTGGAGGGAGAAAGACTGCAAGTGAGTGGGTTCCGGAGGTCCCGGCTTGTGGAAAGGGCTCACCTGGACCCAACCCTCAGTGCCGCGGTGAGGGCATCAGTCCTAGAGTGGTTATTGCACAGATGAAGCGGGATTGATCAAAGCATCTTCAGAGAGATTCCTTCCAGCCCTGGGCTTTGGGCTTTTGCAGGGGGACAAGTCAGCCCCATTCATGGCATTTCTCCAACCATTGTTTTTGGCTGGGAGTTTCTGGTCTTCATCCCTGCAGCCCTTGGGGATTTCAGAGGCACTGTCTGAGCCCTTTGTCATTGTCACCCACCTGTCTCACTTGACCCCTGTTTACATTTGAACACGAATGTCAGTCCAATGGCCAATGCCAAACACCCTGATATGATCTCATTTCCTCAGGCTGCCTGCCCACCCTTGTGCCACGGAATGCAAGCCTGCCGTTAGAGTTCCTTACATCTCAAGTGTGCCCTGCGCCCCGGCTCCCCAGATCAGCACCCAGATCCGCACCATCACGGAGGAGATAGGAGATGGGAAAGTCATTTCCAGCAGGAAGCACGTGCAGCTGCTGTAACCAGCTGCCCAGCCCAAGGGGCAGGCCCTGGCCCACAGGAAGGAGGACACCCCTCTGGGTCCTGGCTCTAAAAGACGCCCCCCCCGCTTCCCGAGAGGAACTCCCTGATCAACAGATTTTTCTACCAAAGATACTTCTTGGACTGTTTCTGACATTTACTGCTTCTATGCCGTGTAAAGCTAGGTTTTCCTGGAAATTTACCCAATAGAGTGTGTTCTCTTGGCAAAGCAAACTTGCCTCTGTCGATCTTCTGTGGTTAGTTACTGGGGGTGTTTGATCTGGGCTTGCTGCGAAGGTGTGGATTTTGGTTTCAGGTCTGTCTCCTCTGGCTCTGAGTGGTAGGATGTGACAGAATGATTCAAAATATCTCATAACAGGGATACCCTAGGGCCTAGTCCATGAGAACAGATGCTGAGCTAATCCGATGGCTGCTGGCCATAACCTACAGGCTTGGCTCTGCCCATGCGGACCACCTGGGGCGGCCCCAGGAGAGGCAAAGGCTCCCAAGCTGTCCTCCTCGGTAGCCCTGCCTGGTCTGGTGGTTCTCTCTTCCCTTCAGTTTCTGCTCCTTTGTCCAGCTCCTGTCACCTCGCTGGCCACCTCCAGGCCTGACACTGGGGACAGTTTAGGACGGGGGTGCCACCCAGAGAGGCAAACTCCAAGCAGCCAGCCTGGGCCAGCCACTCCAGGGAGGGGAGTTGTGTGAGCTGGGAGATGTAGGTGGGAAGGTTGGGTGAACCCAAGTCCCTAACACTGGACACAGGGCTGAAGTGAAGGGTGGCAGGGACAGTGAAGTGGGGAAGGGGGAGGGGACAGCCAGACCTCACTGTGGAGCAAAGTTCAGAGTGCCTCAGATTCCACTGGCTGAGCCATGCTCATCTCGGCATGGCTCAGGCTGGAGGCCCCTCTGATCAGAGAAGCATGGCCTGTGAGAAGTCTGAGGGCCCCATGCCTCCTTTGTCCCCCTACCTCATTCTTCAGTTGAGAATATAGGCCCAGAGAGGGCAGTGACTTGCCCCAGGCCACACAGCAGTGAGTGGTGGGGATGAGGCCATTGCTCAGCTCTTCTGACTCTAGCTCGGGCACTCTTCCCAGCGCACAGATTCTCTGTCTCTGTCTCTCTCCGACCCCCTTCCCTCTTTTCTCTACCTCTGGGCTCTTACTTGAGTCCAAGACCCATGGGAAAGAACTGGTTCTGTCTATGTCACCAGGTAGTTGGTGCTAAACATGAATCTTCAACCTGCTTGACAAGCCAGAGGTGCAGCAAACACATCTTGGAGCTTAGGGAAA
>NW_006791954.1:5168842-5197132 GCF_000442215.2 Lipotes vexillifer | reverse complement strand
AGAAGCTCTCGGGAGAGCTGGAGCAGCTGGTGCTGAGCCTGGCTGTGCACCCTAACCACATCACGTGACCTCTCTGGTCCAGCTGGTGCATCTGTAAAATGGGGGTGGGGGGAAGGCTCCAATGTGTGCACAGTGCCCGGAAGTGGTAGCTATGAGCGCTGGTATTAAATGAACAGTCCCAGGGCGGAGAGTGGGGAATGGGAAAGCCCAGCAGGTGGGCCCAAGCTCTTTGCTTGGTTACACGGCCAATACTGGCCAATACTGCCCGCCAGCAGCACCCTCAGAGCTGAGCCCAAAGGGCTCAACCTCAGACCTGCTTGGCTTTGGGGCAAGAGGCCGGGCAGCAGGGCCAGTCCATGTGGTCTCAGCCCTGCCCTGCCGCTCTCTGTGCTCCGCACTCCTGCTCTGGGGTCTGAGGTCTGCAACTCCGGCTCTGGCAGAGGTTCAGACGAGAGGTGGGAGGCCGGGCATGCGCAGAGCACACCACACCCCAGGGTGCTGCTCCATAGAAATAGCCAGGGGCTGGGCAGTGGGCTGAGCCTCTGGTTCTGGCCACTGTTCCAGCTGCCTGGCTCCTGCGTGGAAACAGCAGACAGATGGTGCAGGCTTGTGACCTGACAATCACGCTGTCAACTCCTCGAACCACGCGGTGTGTTCCCTGTTTATGTGCATTCTACAGTTTGCAGAGTGCATTCACAGCCTCATCACATGCATTCAAACAGCCTGTGTGTGGTAGGTGCTTTATTTATGCAGCTTTCTCTACCTTTTTATCCAGTTGTTCAGAGCATCTGTGTTGGTTAAGGAACCCCTGCTCTTTTTTTTTTTTTAACATCTTTATTGGAGTATAATTGCTTTAAAATCTTGTGTTAGTTTCTGTTGTATAAGTGAATCAGCTATATGCACACGTATATCCCCATATCCCCTCCCTCTTGCATCTCCCTCCCGCCATCCCTATCCCACCCCTCTAGGTGGTCGCAAAGCACTGAGCTGATCTCCCTGCGCTATGCGGCTGCTTCCCACTAGCTAACCATTTCACATTTGGTATTGTATATATGTCAATGTCACTCTCTCACTTCGACCCAGCTTACCCTTCCCCCTCCATGTCCTCAAGTCCATTCTCTACGTCTGTGTCTTTATTACTGTCCTGACCCTAGGTTCATCAGAACCATTTTTATTTTCTTAGATTCCATATATATGTGTTAGCATACGGTATTTGTTTTTCTCTTTCTGATTTACTTTACTCTGTATGACAGACTCTAGGTCCATCCACCTCACTACAAATAACTCAATTTCGTTTCTTTTTATGGCTGAGTAATATTCCATTGTATATATGTGCCACATCTTTATCCATTCATCTGTCGATGGACACTTAGTTTGCTTCCATGTCCTGGCTATTGTAAATAGAGTGGCAATGAGCATTGTAGTACATGACTCTTTTTGAATTATGGTTTTCTCAGGGTATATGCCCAGTAGTGGGATTGCTGGGTCATATGGTAGTTCTATTTTTAGTTTTTTAAGGAATCTCCATACTGTTCTCCATAGTGGCTGTATCAACTTACATTCCCACCAACAGTGCAAGAGGGTTCCCTTTTCTCCACACCCTCTCCAACATTTATTGTTTCTAGATATTTTGATAATGGCCATTCTGACTGGTGTGGGGTGATACCTCTTGTAGTTTTGATTTGCATTTCTCTAATGAATACTGATGTTGAGTATCTTTTCATGTGTTTGTTGGCAATCTGTATATCTTCTTTGGAGAAATGTCTATCTAGGTCTTCTGCCCATTTTTGGATTGGGTTGTTAGTTTTTTTGATATTGAGCTGCATGAGCTGCCTGTATATTTTGGAGATTAATCCTTTGTCAGTTGCTTCGTTTGCAAATATTTTCTCCTATTCTGAGGGTTGTCTTTTCGTCTTCTTTATGGTTTCCTTTGCTGTGCAAAAGCTTTTAAGTTTCATTAGAGCAGATTTCCTGGCAAGAAAGGGAGCGGGGTTGTGTGCCTCGAGGCTCTGCTGTATGTGGGGTGACCAGCTGTCCCATTTTGTCCAGGACTGAGGGGTTTCCGGTATATGGGGCTTTATCACTGAAACCAGAATATGGGGAAACCGGGATAGTTGGTCACCATGGTCCTATTTCCCTGGCCATTCTAGAGTCTTCTGTGTCTCCCTAGGTGCGAGGTCCCCAGCTTCCTGCAACAACCAGGCTTGCTTGTCAATCTCCCAGGAGCCAGCCCGAGGCCTCCTCTACTCCCTTGGGCTCATCAAAGGAGACTATGCTGGAGAAAGTCAAGACGGTGCCTGGGGGCTTCCCTGGTGGCGCAGTGGTTGGGAGTCTGCCTGCCAATGCAGGGGATGCAGGTTTGCGCCCTGGTCTGGGAGGATCCCACATGCCGCGGAGCAACTGGGCCTGTGAGCCACAATTACTGAGCCTGCGCGTCTGGAGCCTGTGCTCCTCAACAAGAGAGGCCGAGATAGCGAGAGGCCCGCTCACTGCGATGAAGAGTGGCCCCCGCTCGCCACAACTAGAGAAAGCCCTCGCACAGAAACGAAGACCCAACACAGTCATAAATAAATAATAATAATAATAATAATAATATCAGCCTTGATTTAAAAAAAAAAAAGATGGTGGCTGGACTCCCACACCTCTTAACTAGGAGGCTGAGGTCTGGGTGCTGATGACAGGCCCCTTTGAAGCACAGACTTGGTCCTCCCGGAGACAGGGTGGCGCAGATGAGTCTCGACGTAACCACAGGTCCAACGGGGCTCCGTTTTTACGAGGCCAGGAGATGTTCACGGGAAGCTAAATAACAGATTAATGAGGGGTTCTGATAGAAAGTAGTACTAACTTTAATGAGGAGAAAACACTTTGTAAAGGCCAACACCCACCGGGGCAGAGATATAAACACGGGGTGAGGAGCTGCCTCTCTGCACTGGGGGCATCTGGTCTCGGAGATTGATCCCTCGTGCTGCTGAAGCCATGGCTTCCAAATGCCTCAAGGCCAGCTTCTCGTCAGGGCCTCTCAAGGTTCCGGGAGGGGCCGGTGGGGTCTCCGTTCGCATGTCCACGATGTACTCCAGCAGGTCCTGCAAGTTCTCCGGCCTGTCCCGGGGGGCCTGGAGTCTCTCTGCCCGCTCAGCTGGGCTGGGCAGGAGCGGCTGCAGGGCTGCCAGCTGTCTCCCCTCCGGAGGCTTTGCCAGCAGCTACAGCATGGAGGTGGAGGGGGCTGGGTCGGGGATGGCATCCTTACCGGCAACGAGAAGGAGACCATGCAGTTCCCGAATGACCGGCTGGCCAGCTACCTGGAGAAGGTGCGGCAGCCGAAGTGGGACAGCGCGGAGCTGGAGAGCCACATCCAGGAGCGGAGCCGGCCACAAGATCCCCTTGTGTGCCCCGACTACCAGTCCTACTTCTGGACCATCGAGGAGCTCCAGCAGAAGGTGAGGGGTTCAGAGTAGGAGCCTGGTGCCAGCAGCAATGGCCTGGTAACCCTGCTCCCATGGGGCACTTCAGAGGTCACAAATCCTGGTCACATGGGTGGCCTCATTTGCTCCTCTCAATAATCTTATGAGGGAGGTATCATGAGGCCATTTTACAGATGAGAACACTGAGGCTCAGGGTGGTTAATGACTTATTCAAGGTGACCCAGGGGGCCGTTAGTGGAGCCAGAGCTTGAATACAGGCTCTATGAATTAACTGGTTGTGAGACCTTTAGTACCACAAGCCACCTCTCTGAGTTTTAATTTTTTTTTTTTTTTTAAGGTGCCCACCCCTCTGAGTTTTAATTTTTTTTTTTTTTTTTAAGGTGAGGGGATCGGGGTTGATGTGTTTGGTGCAGACCAGGTCTCCTATAACTAACTCAGGGAAGGGAGAGCCTGTCAGAAGTTTCCTTCTTGCCCAGCCCGCATTCCCAGAAAGTCCTAGCTGACTCCTGAGAAGGACCATTTGTGTCCAGGGAATTACAGAGTATGCTCTTGGTAATAACCTGCTGTGAACCCCCTGTAGTCCTGGGAGATAGGAAGACAGGAGAAAACCGCCATGCCAGGCCTTTCCTACAGCATTTCTCTCTCTCTAGCCCAGGTGAGAGGTGCTCTGCATTGGTAGGGACCTTAGGGGTCACCTGCTCTGATCCCTACAGCATGCCCATAAGGCTCCATGGAGTCTCAGTGCCAAGAGCCCAGGGTTGGGTGACCCTCTTCCTTCAAAGGCAGCCTGCACCAGCTTTGGGGAGCTCCTGCCAGCAGAATGCCCTTTCTTTCACTGAAGTCACTTCTTTATTTCCCCAGACCCTGTGCACCAAGGCAGAGAATGCCAGGCTGGTGGTGCAGATGGACAATGCCAAGCTGGCTGCAGATGACTTCCGGACCAAGTGAGTTGTCCCACTCGCTCATTGGTTGGGGGCTGGTAGAGCTGGACATTGGTGGTGCTCAGACTTTTGGTTATCGAGTCACTGAGGCATAAGGCAGGACACACAGCACCAGGCCAGTCTGGGGTGGGATCTGCCTTAGATATAGAAAGGAAAAGCAGCTTCAGGCGCCCTGTTATGTGCCTGCCAGGTACGAGATGGAGGTGTCCATATGGCAGCTGGTGGAGTCAGACATGAATGGCCTGCGTAGGATCCTGGATGATCTGACCCTGTGCAAGGCTGACCTGGAGGCCCAGATGGAGTCCCTGAAGGAGGAGCTGCTTTGCCTCAAGAAGAACCATGAGGGGGTGAGCATGGGGCGCAGGTAAACATGGGATCACATGAGCATGGGGGAGGGGGATGAGTGAGGCAGTCCTCTGGGAAAGTTAGTGCTGACCCTGGTCTGTGCCACAGGAAGTGAATTCGCTGTGCTGCCAGCTTGGTGATCGACTCAATGTCGAGGTGGACGCTGCCCCACCTGTTGACCTGAACTGTGCTCTGGATGAGATGAGGTGCCAGTACGAGACCCTGGTGGAGAATAACTGCGGGGATGCTGAAGACTGGTTCAACACCCAGGTGGGTACATTGAAGCAGTCAGTGTGACAGAGACATAGAATGGGTCACAGGAGTGACCTTGAGGCTGTGAGTCAGGAAGCCTGAGTTTGGGTCCCAGCTCTGTTTTGACCTCCCTGTGCACCTTGGGTAGGTTGCTGTCCTGAAAGCAACAGTTTCCCCAAGGGTGAAATGAATGGGGTAGACTGGGTGATCTGGACAGTCCTTCTTGGCCCACGATCCTAAGTGGGCTCTGTTGTTCTCTCAAGCTGAGTCCCCAGTGTTCCTGTGTGTGTATGTTTCAGACCGAGGAGCTGAACCAGCAGATGGTGTCCAGCTCGGAGCAGCTGCAGTCCTGCTGGGCAGAGATCACTGAGCTCAAATGCATGGTCAATGCCCTGGAGATCGAGCTGCAGGCCCAGCACAGCATGGTGAGCCCGATGCTGGCTCGGGGCTGCTGCTGGACCAAGCCTAGCAGTGCAGGAGCCCTCCAGCCTCTATTTCTGACCACATGGCAGGTTCCAGAAGGTCAAGTTCTTGAGTGTCAGGGATTTTCTGTGCAGAGAAGAGGGAATAAGGGCCCAGCCCCCAATGTCCCAGGGGTATAAAAGACAGGAGACTTGTAGCACTAGCACGTCCTGGTAGCAGCAGCTCCTGTATTTGTGTGAGCAGGTTCATTCTGGACAATTATCAGTGACTCAGAGATTTCATTAATAAATAGGGGAGCTACTCTGTATAGATCAGGAAGCTATAGGGGCTAATTGGCTCATCTCAAATGAGATATCTGATTGTGGCTCATCCAGGCTCAAAGTGATTCTCTGAGCTCCCGTTCCTGGATTCTGAGGCCTCACTGAGACTCAGATGGACTAGGTGTGGCTTCCTTGCTCCTCCTCTGACATCTAACCTTTTTCCTCCCTACACAATCCTTGCCCTCACAGAGAGATGCTTTAGAATCCACCCTGGAAGAGATGGAGGCCCGCTACAGGTCCCAGCTGGCCCAGATGCAGTGCCTGATCACCAACGTGGAGGCCCAGCTGGTGGAGATCCGCTGTGACCTGGAGCGGCAGAGCCAGGAGTACCAGGTCCTCCTGGATGTCCGGGCCTGGCTGGAGTGTGAGATCAACACGCACCGGGGGCTGCTGGAGAGCGAGGACTCCAAGTGAGGATCCCTGCATGCTCTCTCATCTTCTGAATACAATCTACAAAGTTCTGGGGATACAGCATGGTGCCTGGGAAGAGCCCAGCATTTGGAATCAGGAGCCCTGGGTTTTAGTTCAGGTCTTGTTATACATTCATCACGCAACCCTGGCAAGTCCCTTTTCCCTCTGGGCCTGTGTTTCCCCATTGATAAAATGAGGGGGGCAGGACTAGGGTATTTTTTCTTTTCTTCTTCATTCATTAACAAAAAAATTTATTAAATTAATTCTTGAATGTAATTTATTATTCATATGTATTTCATTTTTAGTTAAATCAATATTTAGGGTTTTCATCATTATGACTTCATTGTGTTTTTCACAGCCGAACTACATGATATATCATAATTACTTCTTTCTTTGACAACAGTTACTGAACTCAAGTTCATGTGCCCGACACACAGGGAGGCCAAACAAACCAAAACATTGGAGTCTGGAGCAGAGAAAGGCTTATTGCAGGGCCCAGCAAGGAGAATGGGTGGCTCATGTCCCCAAACCCCGAACTCCAGGACTAGGGGGATTTTTAAGGTGCTCCGGGTTATTGAAAACAGCAACTGGAAAATTATAGTGTTCTGGCCTTTTTTTTCTCCTAGGCTCCCCTGTAACCCGTGTGCCCCTGAGCACTCGTCCTCCAAGTCATGCCTCCCCTGTCTTCCTGCGGCTTCCTGGGGGCCTGGTGCAGCCCGCACCACCTGTAGCCCCCACCCCATTTCTGTGCACTGCCTGGGGGGCTGGTTCTGAGAGTGGCTAGTCCAGTAAGCCAAGGCCATTATCTCTAGGGCTTGGACTTGGCCTCAATTCAACCATAATCCTAAAGCCCAATCCCCTGTTTTTGTGCAGAGCCCAGGCCTAGGCCTGGCCCTGAGAAGGCTTCCACACCTTCACCTTTCTCAAAGCCTGTCTCTAAGGCTGGCCAGCCCTGAAGCCCTCGCTGCTCATCATTTCAACGGAGGTCAGAGCCTCTGTTCTCAGGCTGCCTCCTGGGTCAGGTTTTCCTTCTGGGTGCTGTTTTGGTGGGGCCTGAAATACAGCAGAGGGATCCTGTTGGAGGAAAAATAAAGTGCGTTTGCTCTGGTTCTCGATGCCTAACCAGCTCTGTTCTGATATTGTTGGTGTGTGTCTCTGCTGGGTGAGGAGGGGTGACTCTTGGGCAGATGAATGGGGGAGGTTGGACCATGTATGACCCTGAGGATGACAGGGTCCCTGTGCCCCTATTTGGGGTGGTTAGAAGTCTACAGTGTAGCATTTAGTTCATCTTTCCTGATTAAGACCCTTCTCCAAGATTCCAGTGTTGTGACAGGTGACAGGTGACCAGACCCCTACTACTACCCTCTTAGTATATATGGTCACTCTGGGGTCCCAGGAGAGGATGATTAACACTGAGATCGGTATAATGTGAAGCATTTTAGGCCACTTCATTAGCCTCATGCCTGTGGTCCTTGTAAGAAAAACAGTACGGAATCCCACACCCAGGGGACTCCATAAAAGTCCCATGCTTTTAGAAGCATGATATCTTCAACACTTTCACACAGCCCTTCCAGTTCAGCAAACCCCCTTAAAACCCACAGCCCATCCAAAGCCAGAGATGGGAGAGTGAGCCCTCCACTGTGACTTCCACCCACAGTCCAGAGAGTTTTGTTCTTAAGAACAACTCTCATCACGTTCTCATGTGCTCTTGACCTCTGATGAGGTGCATGGTGCCTTTGGGTCCCAAGGCATTTCCGCATGGAAGTGGGAGCTCCCAGCATCTCGGACCAAAGACTCACTTGTGCCCAGAATGTCCCTCCTCGACAGACCAGGCAAATGGCAAAAGCCCCACCAATCCCGATGGGAAATGGAGAAAGATGAAGGCAAAACTCTCTGAGATAGAAAGGAAGAACTTCAGCGATGTCAAGAGAGTTGTGACAGTGCTCCAGGTGGAGAACAGATTAGTGAAAGATGCTGACCAAGGTAGTCCTGAGACCCCCAACCCTTAAGAGCACCCAGTAGAGTTCACCTTGATTCAATTTTAGAATCCTCCCCTTTCCCACCCCCTGTAAAGGAAGGCCTAGAGTTTTGGTTTCTCCCAGCACCCTCACTCCTGGTGCCCGGCACCACCTCAGCTCCCATCTTCTTGGAACCCCTTGGTCCTAAAGAAGATGATGGTCTCAGGATCATTCAGTTCACTCAGCAAACTTTTACTAAGTGCCTCCCTGGGCCAGGAAGTGTGTCAGGTGCCAGAGGTGGGATTGACCCTTGTCGGAGGGAAGACTTGGGATGGGACAGGAAGGATGGCCACTCACTGCCTCTCTCCTGTCCTACCTCAGTGGTGGAAGGAGGCCAGCTAAAGGGGATCGTGGCCTTAGTGTGACGAACATGGGCTCCGAATGTGGTCAGCCTGACCTGGGTTCAAATCCTAGCCCCAGCGTTTACTGCTTATGGGAGCTTTAATAGGTGGTAGTCCCTTTGGGAGTCTCAGTTTCCTCATCAGTGAAATAGAGAACAGGACACTTACCATGCTGTAAGGTCCCTGGTGCTTTGCCGAGCCCATGCTTAGCATCTGAAAACTGGTAACTACCATTAGCTCCATTCCAGCAGGATGCCAGGATTGCTCTGAGGATGGGTGTCCACCTTTTCCTTGCCCCACTTTCATTTCTGGCTTCCTTCTGACTTAGACCCGCAGAGCTAATTCCTTAAAGACTGAAGAGATCCTCTCCTCTGAAAAAACAATGAAATGGAAATCACACTTAGAAAAAAGATATATATGCTCCTATCACCCAGTGGTTCTCAAAACCACCTGGAGGACTTGTTAAACACGGATGGCTAGGTCCCACCCTCAGAGTCTCTGATTCAGCTGGTCTGGGATGGACCTGAGAAACTGCTTTTCTAACATGTTCCTGAGTGATGTTGACGCTGTTGGTCAGGAGGCCACGTTGTGATACGTTATTACAATAATGAGTGTAGGCAGACCTCATTTTCTTGCGCTTTGCTTTGTTGTGCTTGACAGACACCGCGTGTTTTACAAATTGAAGGTTTGTGGCAACCCTGCATTGAACAAGTCTATTGACGCCATTTTTCCAATAGCGTTTGCTCACTGCGTATCTCTGTGTCACATTTTGGTAATTCTCACAAACGTTTTTATGATTATTATATTCGTGATGGTGATCTGTGATCAGTGATCTTTGATGTTACTGCTACGACTTTCTGAAGTCTTAGATGATGATTAGCATGTTTTAGCAAGAAAGTATTTTTTAATTAAATTCTATACATGTTTAAAAATTTTTTATTTACTTATTTATTTTTTTAACATCTTTATTGGAGTATAATTGCTTTACAATGGTGTGTTAGTTTCTGCTTTATAACAAAGTGAATCAGTTATACATATACATATGTTCTCATATCTCCTCCCTCTTGTGTCTCCCTCCCACCCTCCCTACCCTACCCCTCTCGGTGGTCACAAAGCACCGAGTTGATCTCCCTGTGCTATGCCACTAGCTAGCTATTTTACGTTTGGTAGTGTATATATGTCCATGCCACTCTCTCACTTTGCCCCAGCTTACCCTTCCCCCTCCCCGTATCCTCAAGTCCATTCTCTAGTAGGTCTGCATTTTTATTCCCGTCTTGCCCCTAGGTTCTTCTGACCATTTTTTTTTTTTTTTAGATTCCATATATATGTGTTAGCATACCGTATTTGTTTTTCTCTTTCTGACTCTGTATGACAGTCTCTAGGTCCATCCACCTCACTACAAATAACTCAGTTTTGTTCCTTTTTATGGCTGAGTAATATTCCATTGTATATATGTGCCACATCTTCTTTATCCATTCATCTGTTGATGGATACTTTGGTTGCCTCCATGTCCTGGCTATTGTAAATAGAGCTGCAATGCACATTTTAAGTTCTGTACATTTTTAAAAGACATAATGCTACTGAATACTTAATAGACTACAGCACAGTGTAGACATAACTTTTTTTTTTTTTATTGCGGTATGCAGGCCTCTCACTGTTGTGGCCTCTTCCATTGTGGAGCATAGGCTCCAGATGCGCAGGCTCAGCGGCCATGGCTCACGGGCCCAGCCGCTCCGCGGCATGTGGGATCTTCCCAGACCGGGGCACGAACCTGCGTCCCCTGCATCAGCAGGCAGACTCTCAACCACTGCGCCACCAGGGAAGCCCTAGACATAACTTATATATGCACTGGGAAGCCTAAAAATTTGTGTGACTCGCTTTAGTGCAATATTTGCTTGATTGCCGTGGTCTGGAACTGAACCTGCAATATCTCCAAGGTGTAATTATATCTTATATTTTTAGGGTAAGGATTAAATGGGCAATTTAATGCCAAGCATCCAGCACAGTAGCTGGTACTTGTACACATTCAAAAAGTGCTGGTAATGATTCTGAAGGCTGGTCTGATGAGTCTCACTCCATGTGGTTGGTATTTGCATCACCCGTCCTTCTGTCCTCTCTAAACAGTTAATACAGACAAAAGAACTGGAATTTATGGTTATTGCAGGAAATCAAACTGCGAGATGATTTAATCTAACGCTTTCAATTTGCAGGAGGGAACTGAAGCCCAGAGAGGTGGAGTGACTTTCCCAAGGTCACACAGCTAGTTAGAAGGTAGCATCTCTATTTTGACTTTTCTTAAGCAACACATTTCAGGGAATAGGGCTGGGCAGCATTTTTCCTTCCATGTCCCTTCACCAACTCTTCTAGAAATATATGAAAAAGAAGAAAAGTACTTATACCTCAATATTATATTGAGAAGATGTGTAAATAAAAAGTGGCTATTTAACACACCCATAGTAAACACGAAGTGTGTGAACCCACAAGTATTACAGGCAGGACTAAAAACCACTGGTCTCGCCTGCTGCTTTCTTAGGAAGTGCCCAAGGGCTTCTAGAATCAGAGACACTTGCTCCTGGTCTCCTGGCTTTGCTCATCCCAGGGCTGCAGTGTCACTTCTTAAGGGAGCTGATTCACTCTGCTCCTGTCTCTGGGGTCCCAGAGTGAGCCCCCCCATTGCAGAAAGTGAGGGAAGAGCCAGTTCCGGTTTGTTCAACAAACAATAATCGAACTCTCTGTACGTGGAGCAGTGAGAAACGAAGGGGAGGATCCAGAGATGGTCAAGATAGAGCATCTGCTCACAGAGATATTCATGGCATTGACTTCCTTTCCCAAGATTGGGGTCCTCACCTCTCTCTTTCTCAGTAGCATCCAGTTGAAAGGAGGTCCCTGATTCTTAGGCTGTGCTGAGTTTATTCTCTCCTCCCTAATATTATTTTCTTCCCCTGGGAGGAAGATGATGCACATTAATAAGACTCAGAGGCTCTTTTTCTTTCCTCCCTGGATTTACACCACTGCCAGTATCGGTGCAGCTTCTGTCACCCACACATTTCCTCCTTAAGGGGCCGGGCCTCCTCTTCCCGCAGGGAATGATCTCATTAAAAGGAGGGGTCACTGCCCTACAGAACTGTGGCCTCTCTCAGGGCCAGAGCAGGTGGGGACGCAGGGGGCAGTGCCACTGACAGCACAGGGCCAGGCCTGGCAGCCCCACCCTAGAAATGGGGGCCCGGGGTGGAGCTGGTCCTTTGAAGATGTATCCTGAGGCTCTCGCCCGGTCATCAGTGACGGAAACCCAGAGTCCTGCCTTAGCCAAATGACAAGCGTGGCCTCTTTCATGAGGAAAGGAACTCCTTATTGGAAACCAAATTACAAATGAATTGGCAGCTTCCTCTGGGACTGGTGATCTTCTAGCATAAGCCCCCGACTCCAAGGGTATAAAAAGGCCCGAGCAGAATGGGGTTGGCAGACACTGACAATTCACGTAGCTGCAGCCTCTCCGACACGACGTCTAACTGCTCCCCAGCCTCCATCAAGAGCTGCCCCCAGTCACCCTCTGTCTGCTCCAGCAGCATGAGCTGCCGGCTGGAGCTGTGCCTGGTTTATGTCTGTCAGCCCGGGATGTGCGTGCCCTCTGTCTGAGCACCCACCCCCTACCGGCCAGCCACCTGCCTCTCCAAGGCCCACCTAGCCAGCTCCTGCCAGCCCAGCAGCTGCCGCCTGACCAGCAGAATCTCCAGCTCCATGGGTTCCTACAGCCGGTACTTTGAGGGCTCCTTCAATGGCAACGAGGAGACCGTGCAGTTCCTGAACAACCACCTGGCCAGCTACCTGGAGAGGGTGCGCCAGCTGGAACAAGACAACGCACAGCTGGAGAGTCGCATTTGAGACACCTCCCAGTCTGAAGCGCCTGCCTTGGATCCTGACTAGCAGTCTTATTTCAAGACCATCGAGGAGCTCCAGCAGAAGGTGAGGGAAAGCGGTGAATAGACTCCCTGGGAAGGCGACCCAAAGAGCTGGCCTTCCAGATTTGAATCTCACTCATTTCTTTTTTTTTTTTATAAATTTATTTATTTATTTGGCTGTGTTGGGTCTTCGTTTCTGTGCGAGGGCTTTCTCTAGTTGTGGCAAGCGGGGGCCACTCTTCATTGCGGTACGCGGGCCTCTCACTGTCGCGGCCTCTCCTGTTGCAGAGCACAGGCTCCAGACGCGCAGGCTCAGTAGTTGTGGCTCACGGGCCCAGTTGCTCCATGGCATGTGGGATCTTCCCAGACCAGGGCTTGAACCCGTGTCCCCTGCATTAGCAGGCAGATTCTCAACCACTGCACCACCAGGGAAGCCCCTCTCACTCATTTCTTAAGCTACGTTCAGGGAAAAGAAACTTCCCTAGGGCACAGGATTATCTCATAATTCGAGTGCTCAGCCAGAGCCCTTCACATGGAAAGAGGCCTGGGATCTAGTCTCAGTTCTGTCATGGATTCATTGCATGACTCTAGGAGGTCCCTTCCCTGGGCCTCAGTTTCCTCATCTGGAAAATGGGGATAATAAGGGTCCTTATGTCAAAAAGTTTCCATGGGTTAATGCAGGTAAAGTGCTTAGCCCAGCCCTTGGTACGTGGTGAGTTTTCAGCAAACTTGAGTGCTTGTTAAGGACCCTTCTAACTGTCATGTCTAACGAAGTTTTTCCTCCCACGTTGCTCATTGCATTCAAAATGGGGCATTCAGATTTATGAAGACCCAGGTGCTTGAAAAATAAACCTCACGTTTTCTGAGGACTTGCAGTTCACTGAATATCCCTCAGAGTTCCAGAGTCTTCAGCAGGGATGGCTGCAGGACTACTGGTTCTCCTCACTTGGGTTCTTTTTCCTTCTTCTTGTCCTGGACCCTTCTGTGTGCTGTGGCCCCCAGGTTCTGTACACCAAGGCAGAGAATGCCAGGATGATCGTGCACGTCGACAATGCCAAGATGGCTGCCGATGTCTTCAGGACCAAGTGAGTTTGGCCAGGGGATGGAGGCACCCTGTCTCCTGGCACATGCTTGGGGGCAGCTTTCTGTTAGTTTCATAGACAGTAGGAAAAGCGCCAGTG
Source organism: Lipotes vexillifer (assembly GCF_000442215.2). Lineage (NCBI taxonomy): Eukaryota > Metazoa > Chordata > Mammalia > Artiodactyla > Lipotidae > Lipotes > Lipotes vexillifer. The sequence goes on along the minus strand of NW_006791954.1, from coordinate 5,183,579 downwards.
GCTCAAGGTCTTCCCTGGGGTTGGCACTCAGGTTCACCCCTCAGTCGCTGACCCTGTCCTGGCACAGGTACGAGATGGAGCTGGCCACGTGGCAGCTGGTGGAGGCCAACACCAGTAGCCTGTGCAGGGTGCTGGATGAGCTGACCCTGTGCAAGGCCGACCTGGAGATGCAGGTGGAGTCCCTGAAGGAGGAGCTGATGTGTCTCAAGAAAAACCACGAGGAGGTGAGGCCTGAAGTCCAACTGAGGTGGTCCTGGGGAGCCCAGTGAGAAGAACGTGGGATTTGGGGTTGGGTAGTCATGGGCTGAAATTCCCAGGCTGGCCACAGATTGTATACGTGACTTTGCCCAATTTATTTAACCTTTCTGTAACCTTTCCTTTATGTTCTCATCTGTAAAATGGGGCTAACTCTATCAACAAGGCTGCTGTGAGAATTCAATGAAGTCACAGGTCTTAAACACCTGTCATTTGGTTGGTGCTTGGAAATGCTAACGACCTTCCCTTCTGCATTTCCTGGACTGGCGTGACTGCCAAGTGCTTGTGGTGACTTGTTTTTCTCATGAGAGCTGCATAACAGGGGTAGAGTGGCCCACTAGGGCTGGAGGGGGTTGTTTTCTAGAACCAACTTAGAATGGCCTGTCTGTCTCTGCTAGGCTGGACTGCGGGGGGTGGCCCCCATCTCATCTAAGGGAGAGGTGAACTGCAGTGGTTTTCTTCTTTTTTTCTCTCCCCATCCTTGTTCCCCTTCCTCTCTTCTGTTTGCATATAATACACTTAATCCAAAAGCCACATGTCGACCCTCTGCTTTCTGATTTTTCCTCATCTCCTGTAGGTCCTTGGAGGGGAACCCCTCCACCCTGGGCACCTGTATGCTGTAAAGCCCACCTGAGCTCTGGTGTTTTTTACCTCCTTCCCTGGGTTGACACTCAACCTCTCAACTTGGGATTTGAAAGCACAAGTGCCTCTGAATCCTGGCTGGGTTTCCTTAGGCTGAAGTGTAAAGTAACAATGTTACCACATACTCAATGAGCTCCCGGAGGCACCTGACTCACCCCATCTAGATCAGAGAACTGGGAACTGCCCCAGGAGGCCAGTAATGAGGAGTTATCGCTTGGTATCGGCAGCCTCAGCAACAACTTTCTCTTCTTGGCAGCCAAGCCTGGGAGGCGCCTGCTCTCACTTGGGCCTTGAACCAAGTAAAGCCAGGCTCCTGCTGTGCTCCTTCCCAGATGAACGCAGGCTGGGAGGGGGACCGGGGAGACAGGGCACAGTTGTCCCATTTTCCAAATAGACCAAACAAACCCTGGTGTTGCTCCTGGCTTCTGCCAAAGCTATAGGAAGCCTCTCCCATCACGGGGGTGTCCAGGTGGAGCTGAAAGACCCTTGGGATTCTGCAGAGTGGCTGCAGTCCTCACAGGGCCCCTCGAAGGCAGAGATCTTTAGCATCCTTTGCTCCATCTTTTCACATCTCCTTGGGGAGGTGATCTAGGCTCTCACGACTTCACACTTGCCTGGCATTCTTGTGTCTTTTCAGGAAGTCGATGCCCTCCGATGCCAGCTTGGGGACCGCCTTAACGTTGACGTGGACGCCGCAACCCCCATGGACCTGAACAGGGTTCTGGAAGAGATGTGGTGTCAGTACGGGGCCCTGGTGGAGAACAATCACAGGGACATGGAGGAATGGTTCACCAGGCAGGCGGGCCTCTCGCAGGGGGCGGGCCTCTCGCAGGGTGCTGGCCTCCCCAAGATCCCTGAAAGGCACCCCCAGCCTTCTCCTGTCTCCCCCATTGCAGGTGGAAGCACTTAACCAGCAGATAGCCACAAGCTCTGAGCAGCTTCAGAGCTACCAGTCAGACATCAATGATCTGAGACGAGTGGTCAACACGCTGGAGATAGAGCTGCAGGCCCAACACAGCCTGGTGAATGCGCCTGTGGGCACCTCTCTCCCAGCTCTGGATCTCGGGCAGCACCGAATGTAGGGGCAGGCATCCAGGAAGGAGGAGGGGGAAGAGGAAGAGGGGGGAGGAGGGGGGTGGCGAGGGGGAGGAGGTCCAGATTTAACCACCACCATTGCTTGCCCAGCTGACCTCTCCTGCAGAGCGGTTTCTCCCAAGACCCAGCTCAGAGATAAAAGAGCCATGTTTCAAATCTGATGCGGGTTAGGTGGCCCCTGTCAAACACTCTTCCCAAGAAGGCTCGTTCTCTGCTTAGCCTGCCCTTCCAAACCCATGCTTCTCAACCCCACCTGTGCAGATTTAAAAAACCTCCATGCCCAGGTTCTTCCCCAGATGAATTATATCAGAGTCTCTGGAGGTGGGGCCTGGGCATGGGTGTGACTCTAAAGTGCAGCCAGGGTTGAAGACCACTGATCTCAGCGATGCTTGTAGCGGGGGAGCCTGGAGAACCTCAGGTCCAAGGCCTGAAGCCTGAGTAAGATTGAAGAAGGAATAAGGGATTTAGTGTCACGTGAAAGTAGGTTCAAACCCTGGTCTGTCACTTCCCAGCTGTTTAACCTTGAACAAATCACTTGACCTTTCTGGGCTTCAGTTTCCTCAGTGACTCAGGTAGAGAGGGGTCATTCCCAACCCCAAGGAGAGACTTGGCTCTTCTCGGCTCTTTCTTTCTTTCTTTCTTTCTTTTTTTTTTTTTGGCGGTACGCGGGTCTCTCACTGTTGTGGCCTCTCCTGCTGCGGAGCACAGGCTCCGCGGCCATGGCTCACCGGCCCAGCTGCTCCGCGGCATGTGGGATCTTCCCGGACCGGGGCACGAACCCGTGTCCCCTGCATCGGCAGGCGGACTCCCAACCACTGCGCCACCAGGGAAGCCCCTGTATTTTAAAAAATTTGTTGAAAAGGTTTAAAAATCAGGAGAACTTAAAACACTTGTTTTGAAAGAACCTAAACATTTAAAAGAAATCCAGCTTCCCAGCTTCCCTTGAATAATGAGAAGATCCAGCAGTACTGAATCTTCATCTTATGCGGTAGAAATGGCCCTGAGGAGGCAGCACCACCTTCATTGGACAAGCCATAGCTCCCTGGTTATCCACTGTCCCACAGTGACCCATGTCACTCACGTATGTTCATGGCCTAGTTCTTGAAAAATATTTGACTTTGCAACCCTTGCCCTGGAGGACAAGATCCTAAATGGCAGAGAAGCAAGGCTGAATGTCTACCTACAATCATCAGCCCACCAGGTATCCAAGGCCCAGAGGTATCCTGCATCCAGGCAGCCACCAAGCCCTGCCAATTCTGCCTGTACCATGGCTGGGGGCGGATGTCTCCACTGCCCAAATTCAGACCCTCCCCATTTTTTATTACCTAGACCACATCCTAGGCCTCCTGAATGGCTCCCGTGCCCAGCCCCTCCTCCCTCTCTCTACTCAGCCCTTCCTGTTGCCATCTATGCCATCTTCCTGAAGAGCAGCTTTGAGCTCTCATTGACTCCGTCAAGAAACATTTACTGAGCATCTACTATGCACCAGATGCAGGGGATAAAGTCCTTCTGGCAGCTGCCCAGCTTGGAACTTGCAGCCAATAGCTACATGAACCAGAAGCTCCATATTTAGGCAGCCATGGATGAGAAGAGCATGTCTTCAGAAACCAGCATTAGAGCTGACCAAGCAGTGAGTTCCCCGTCACTGGAGGCATTCAAGGAGGGCCTTTATAACCACCTGGTGGGGACATTGAGAAGGTCGCTCAGGCAGCTGTTGGAGCTGGATAAGATGGTTGTAGGGGTCTTCTAGTCTCCAAATTTGATGACTCCCTTCTTTCTAGGTCTTATTAATCAGTGAAACTATAAGTGGACCTAACACACTGACTCCAGCAGCTCGTTCTTGTCTTCCTTCTCTACTCCATGAACTCTCTGAATCAGAGTAGCTTGCTGAGAAATTTACAAAGTCCAGCTGATGGTTGTTGAGTCCAGCCCGTCCTGTTGCGGGAGTGACAACAGTCCCAAGTCCCAGGGGTGGAGAGAGCTTAAGCCAGGCCTTGGTTGCTGTACCTCCAACTGCTCTCAAGCCCAGAATCCTACCTGTTGGCCACCGTCTGTGTAGACAGGACTGATTTGCTTAAGAGCCATCAAGACTTCCATCATAGGAAGCTCTGGAAGGTCAGAGGCTGTCTACCCTTTCCTCCCTTCCCTTCCACTGTGCCTCTGCTCTTTTTCCCAAGCGTAAAGGTGTCTGGGTACAGGTGATGCATCCCTAAGGTACCTACCCAAGAGTAGGTCCCAATAAAAAAGAGCAGTCTTGATCAGTCTTAATTTAGCACCTGGGCCCAAACACCTTCACCTCTTCCTTTGTACTTAAACATCTCCTCTCATCCAACAAGTTCAAAGCTGTCTAACAAAATAAAGCCATTTATTCTTGCACCACCATGTTCTTCCCATGTAAGGAGAGGGAGAGAAGGTGAGTCATTCGGTGATGGAGGGATTCTTCTGGTGACATGAAATGAGTCAGTGGGGCCCTAAGATGATTGACCTGTGTTTCTTAAGTTCTCATCCAATGCCCTGTCATCTATAATTAAAATATTAGCTTTGATGAGACATTGTGTGTGTGTGTGTGCGTGTATATGTGAAGTGGTCTGGGTTCCTGAGAAGAAATGCTGGGTAAAGGGGATGATTATGCTTGGGGAGGTGTGAAGAGCTTCCCTGGAAACCAAACAATCCATCATTACCATCATCACTACCGTCACCGCCACCACAATTATCCTTTTCATCGTCATCACCATCACCATCATCGTCATCATCACCACCATCAGCATCACATAGCTTCATCATCATTGTCATGGATGCTCTCATTCATTGAGCTCTTACTATGAGCCAGGCACTGATCTAAGTTAGGGATAAGTTTATATACATATACTCATTTAATCTTTACAGCAATCTGATGAAGCCAAGGTTATTGTTATCTCCATTTTGCAGATGAGGAATCAAGGCTCAGAAACATTAAGTAATGTGCCCAGTTCACACAGCTACTAGATGGGGAAGCCAGGGTTCAGATCCAGGTAGACTGCCTCTAGCAACTGTTCTTTCAACCATTGTGCTTTACAGAGGCCAAGTCTCAGACTGGGTCAGTAGGATGACAGAACCATAATCACCCCAACGTTTTGATTCTTTTTCCTTGCATGAAATAAGAGAGTGTTTATGGCAGAGAATTCTTTTGTGTCTGAGAATTTATGCCATAAAGGGTGGTGCAAAGAATGAACATTCTATTGTATCTGAAAATAGCATGAGGACCCTGGCAATTTAAAAAAAAAACTCAATAATGTTATATTTTATTTATTTATTTTTTAACATCTTTATTGGAGTATAATTGCTTTACAATGGTGTGTTAGTTTCTGCTTTATAACAAAGTGAATCAGCTATACATATACATATATCCCCATGGCTCCTCCCTGTGGCATCTCCCTCCCACCCTCCCTATCCCACCCCTCTAGGGGGTCACAAAGCACCGAGCTGACCTCCCTGTGCTATGCGGCTGCTTCCCACTAGCTAGCTATTTTACATTTGGTAGTGTATATATGTCAATGGACCCTGGCAATTTTAATGGTGGGGAATCACCAAAGAAGGCCAGTCCACCCTCTGTCATTACTATGACCACTTTGTCTATTGAGGAAGAGAAGAAGAGAAACAGTCAGAACCCCTTACGTGTGTTCATCATTTCACCATTTACAAAGCCCTTGCATATGTGTTATCCAATTTGAACCCCTCACCCCCAAACCCTGAGAGAGACAGAACAGACTTCACAATCCCCATTTTGCAGCGGAAAAAAGTTTAAGGTTAGGGAGGTGAAACGAACTCCGCCCCGCCGTCTCACCGCTGGTCTCACTCAAGCCCAAGTCTTCTCATTCCCGGCCCGTTGCCCTTTACCTGCAGCAAATTGCTAAGGACTTTGCTGGATAAAACTCCCTGTTCAGACCCGCTCTCCAAGGCTGGTGTGAGTTAGTTGAGACGGATTTTGCAGGGCCTGGGAATCTCCTCGAGCATAATCCTTCTGGTGTTTCCTCCCACCCTGCAGTGTCCTCCCCACCCAACCACATTGCAGGCTGAGCTTCTGGCCTTTGGTTATCTCCTGGCCTTCCTCAGCAGAGGCACCCCCTTTAGGCTAGTTTTTGTACCCAAATCTCCCTTATCTCCCTGACCCCTTCTCCCACCCCTGGTTTTCGGACATCCTAAACAAGTGCCTTGGTCATTTACATTGGCTCCAAGGCCCTCCACCAAGATCCCTCTACCCCCATTAGCTCTCTCTGATCCTGAGGGTGGAGGACTGTGTCTACTCACCAGCAGGGTCAAGGGTCACTGTTTCTCTCCACTAGTCTCATTCCCTTTTCTAGAAATAGGAAACTCTTTCACTCGCTTGACTTAGCATTGCCCCTTTTCTTTCTGCTGCCCCACACCCTAACCCTGGAAGCCTCTTTCACCTGCTTGGAAACTCACCTTAACGACCACAGATCCTACGGGGATGCTGCAGGGCCACCACCCTGCGGACTCCAGCGCAGCAAGAACCAGTATCAAAATAGCTCATTACCAGGTTTGGTTGAAGAAAAGATTCTTAAAGGGATTAGGATTCTAATGAGATCAGTTGTTTGAATCCTACCTCTGAGTCACCTAGAGAGCGGAATCACAAATAAATCTTTGGGGGACAGGGAGATAATCTGAAATGGCCTCATCCCTCACCTCCTGGCTGAGAATCATGAACTGGGTTGAAATGGCCTGACTGGAGTTTGGGGCAGGGATGGGTGTGGGAAAAGTGGGAGGGGGGGAAGGGAGGAATTATTTTTCTTCAGAGGGGAGGTGAAGGGCTCAATTATATTACTTTGCGTTAGAGTTGGTCCACAAGGCTGTCTGCTCAGCAAGATGGAGAGCATGTCATCTTCCTCTCCCCCACCAGCATCCCCCTCCCCCCCAGCCCCCAGCCCCCATCCTGCTGTCCTGGAACTATGCCAGGCGCTTGGTAGAAATTCAACAAATGATTGTCATGTGTACAGTTTTCTAATTACATTAAATACAAACATATTTCCAAACGTCCATCTCACACCTTTTAAATATCTCACTTCCTTATCTTCTTGTTATTTTTCATATATTTTGGAGACCCATTTTAGCCTGAGTTGTTCATAAACATATAATCTACTAAGGGAACTGTGATTCTTCTGTTTCAATTTTGTTCCATGCCCAGCACGGAGAAGTTACTCATTAGATGTATTTTGAAAAAACTGAACTAAGTAAAAAAGTGGATTTGATAGTCCCTTGTCTGCTCAGTTTCTCTCTGAATGAATCAAATTTGCAAATATTTCAATTAAGAAATCAAGAGAGTACGTGAAGTCTACTCTTAATATGTGTGAGGCCATGGAGACCTTATAACCCCATGGTCCCATCTTCCCCACTAATTCAAGAAGCAAATTGACTCAAGCCTATTGATAGTCTGAAAACATTGCAAGAAAGAAGCTAGATTTACAAGGGATGGTAGCATTATGTTTACTTACCAGCCATTTCATCTGCTGTCTTGCTCCTGAATTCTTGGGCCATTCACCTTCTGCAGGGAAAAAAGGAATCTCCAGAGAAGCCGGCAGGTGACAGGTGTAACCTGTTCTTTGCTGTGTCTTCTGTGTGGTGGCTGATTGGCCGTGACCTGAAGCCGTGCTGGCCAGACTACCCCTGTTCCTTTCTTCCTTTCTCCTCCCCACACTCTTATCATTCAGGAACAGGGAGCAGTGCCCCTTTTTTTAACATTTTGCAGCCTGGGTGTAGACAGCAGTGCATTTCTCAGCCACGAAGAAATCTCAGACTGGATTGTGGAGGTAATGCTCTGGTCTGGACATCTTGGAACAATGTCATTTCTGTCTGAGGCCTCAGAAGCTGTGGTCCCATGTCTGTAGATCTTTTCTGAGTCTTCAGTTACATCTTGCGGGACACTCAGCAGGGGGAACCACTCTTCTGTGCATCTATTCAGGGTGTCCTGGCTTCTTCTCAGCTTTCCACCCTGCAGGTTCCCTCACTTGAAGATGGGCTAGCTTCGTCTGATCAGCGTGGCCTGGCGTGCTTCTGAGGATTCCTTCCAGGTTTCTTGCTTACACTGGCCAATCAGTAGATAAGACCGAACAGCTTGGAGGACGCTGCTGGCACTTAGTCTGTGCTCCCTGGGTGGGGAGGAAGGACTGCGGAAACAGCGACTTGCTGGAAAGCCAGTGCTTTGGAGCAGGCCGACAAGAGTTGGGAAGCAGGAGGCCTGTGCTGTTCCCTAGAAGCGAATGCCCATCGGTCTGATTCACAGGGTTTTCCATTTGTCCCAAGCCCAGATGAGTAAGACAGGAGCTCCTAGCCTCGCGTCCTTTCTCCGGGAAGTCTCAGTGATGCCTGCCCACCTATTTCTCCCCCTTTAATTGCCTTGGAGGAAAACAAAGAGACTTTGATTTTATTATAAGTCTGGAGCTTTTGGTCTGAATGGCGTTATAATAAGCAGCGATAATGGTGTTGAAGAGGGTGGATGAAGGACCTTTCATCCAAGACTTAAACAGAGCAGCATGTGAATACGATCATGAAAGCTTAATGGGGAGAGGACTTCAGTAAGTTGTCAATAAAACTGTCTGTGGCAGGCAGCCAAAGCCGCAGTGGAGTTTGGGGTGCGGCTCCCCAGGGTGCAGGTGGTACCTGGTGGTGCCTATAATTATGCAACTTCTGTATGTTCAGAACTTTGGTCACCCCTTCCTCAGACCTTCTGGTGCCTTCCTTCACCTCCCAAATCAACCCTAAATGACTCCAAGCTTGCCTTGCAAAATCCCCTGCCTAAGCCGTGTCTCCTCATTTTCTCTCCAGGGCGCCCAGGTCCTTGGATTCAATGACATGACCACCACCCCGCCCCACCCCTTGGTATTTTCAACCTTTGGTTCTTAAACCAGATTGCATGTAACACAGTAAGGCCGATGGTGGGAGCCTAGGAGAGGATACGGGGCATCTTCCTGGTGTGTCGATTATACTTGGAGGATTGGGCAAAACGTTAGAAAGTCTAACCGGGAATTTTAAAACATTTTATGTTAAAGCCAACATGGTGTTTTCATGCTGAGGAGGCTCCTTTGGGCTAGTATCTCCTGACTTTTCCAGTTACCACTCACTTTGTTCTAATGCTATGGATACCTCATTGGAAAAGCTTGGCAAGCACTGCCTTATTCCTTTCTCACACCTGCCTCCAGATACTTTCCTTAGATAGTTTCAACGCATTTGTCTGGACCTCTCAGCTTGCATTTTTTCAGCCTTCTTTCTAAATGATATCTTCTTTCAGAATCTTCCGCGTTCTCAAACTAATTATCAAAGCCTCTATCTTTAAATTTCCTCTACAGTCCTTTAAAATTTTTTTAATTTTATTTATTTATTTATTTATTTATTTGCAGTATGCGGGCCTCTCACCGTCGCGGCCTCTCCCGTTGCGGAGCACAGGCTCCGGACGCGCAGGCTCAGCGGCCATGGCTCACGGGCCCAGCCGCTCCGCGGCACGTGGAATCCTCCCGGACCGGGGCACGAACCCGCGTCCCCTGCATCGGCAGGCGGACCCTCAACCACTGCACCACCAGGGAAGCCCCTATTTTAAAAATTAGTTTTTATTGGAGTGTAGTTGATATACAGTGTTGTGTTTCTGCTCTACATCAAAGTGACTCTCATACATATACATAGACATATATGTTATACATACACATATATCCACTCTTTTTTTTACATTCTTTTCCCATTACAGTCCTTTTAAGTGATAGGCAGGTAACATTATACAAACAGCTGTCCATCCTTCTTGGCCATGGCCCAAGTCAATCCTTATCCAGCTCAAGTCTTCAAGGCTTGGGGTGCTAAATCATTGAAGGATTCTTCTCTCAAAGCAGATGGAAAGGGAGTCTACTGCTGCCCCTTCATGCAACTTGTTCCTTGATTCAATCTTAGTCCCTCCCTGGAAATGCCAGGTGTGTCAGGAGATGAGTCTCATTATGGTTTTACCAGATCACGTGACACAAAAGAATGTCATTAGATGGACTAACTCCCAATTAACAAGGGCAGATACTTGGGCTAGACCGTGTGGCCTCTTTGAAGGTCTACCGCAGGACTCTGATTTCAGGGGTGTGTAGCCTGAAGAGGAGTCCTGACTTAACAAGAAGCCAAGTAAAACCATTTATGGGACAAGGGACTCTTCTGAGGAGGGCCAATAACAGATTGAAGGGAAGGGCATTTGCAAAGCAGTGAAAAAGTAAAAAGAAAAAAGACATTACATACTGTGTCCACACCCTCTGGGGATGGGGTATAAATGCTCCCCAGACGCAGGAGACTCCAAAGCTCCTTGGAGAACTTGGACTCTGTCTTCAGCCAGTCACCTCACTCCCTCCATCACCATGCCTTACAGCTGCTCCCTGCCCAGCCTGAGCTGCAGCTCCAGCTGCTTCTCCTGGCCCTGCGTGCCCCCCAGCTGCCACGGCTCCACCCTGCCCTGGTCCTGCAACATCCCCGTCAATGTGGGCAACAGCGGCTGCTTCTGTGAGGGCTCCTTCAATGGCAATGAGAAGGAGACCATGCAGTTCCTGAACGGCCGGCTGGCCAGCTACCTGGAGAAGGTGCGCCAGCTGGAGCGGGACAACGCAGAGCTGGAGAGCCGCATCCAGGAGCGGAGCCAGCAACAAGATCCCCTTGTGTGCCCCGACTACCAGTCCCGCTTCCGGACCATCGAGGAGCTCCAGCAGAAGGTGAGGGGCCTTGTTGTCATCTCTAAGCAGGGGAAGTTTGCTAGGATTCTCAATCTGTGGGAGAGAACTGTGTTTCTTGCATCTATGCCATCGTGATTCTTTCTTCCTCCTTTTATCTTCAAAATGGCTTTTGAAGCATTTTTAAAGAAGTCTATGGTTTCATATTTATTTTCAATCCTCACTTAGCAACCTCTCATTCCCCAGATCCTTTGCACCAAGGCAGAGAACACTAGGCTGGTAGTGCAGATTGACAATGCCAAGCTGGCCGCAGATGGCTTCAGGACCAAGTGAGTTTTGTTCAGAATTTACACGGGTCCGCTTCTTTTGTTCAATCTCTAGTGAAAGAAAAGGGATTTCCATAGCTTACTGAACAGCAGTTCAATCCATCAGTCGTGAAGGATTCTGCAGAGGATTGGGGGGAACCAAGAAAGAAGCCACAAAAGTGGATGAGGACTCAAATCAATTTTTGAATCAATATTGGGTCTTGACTGAGCCTCCAGAACCCTCTGCCTCTTGCGTCTACTCATTGCCGAAAGAGGGGAGAAGAGGTGAATGGGTTTATCCAAGATCATTCTTGTCAGTCTTCAAGGTCTACCAGTTACTGCTCTGACCCTGTCCTTGTGCAGGTATGAGATGGAGCTGGGCTTGCGGCAGCTGGTGGAGTCGGACATAAATGGCCTGCGTAGGATCCTGGATGAGCTGACCCTGTGCAAGTCCGACCTGGAGGCCCAGGTGGAGTCCTTGAAGGAGGAGCTGCTCTGCCTCAAGAGCAACCACGAGGAGGTGAGACCAGAAATGAGAAATGAAGAAACCTGACTCAGCTTCAGGCTGAGGGTGGCTTTAGCGATTTGGGGTGGCAGAATCAGGAATAAGAATCTTTTAAATTTCCTTCAAAAACACCAAAACTTCAGGATAAAAGAAAACATTGAGAGATGAAACCTATCCATGTTCCCAGATAAGCTGTCTTTCACTCAGAACTGGTGCCTCACTTGAGTTTCCCAGGGCACCTCCATGGGCTTGTGATTGGTTACTGAGTTGTAGGAGGAGTCCCAGCATTGCTTGTGATTGGTTACTGAGTTGTGGGAGGAGTCCCAGCATTGCTCTGATCATGCCATGCAAAGCCATTTCTCTTTCCCCTCAAAGCCAAAATATCAATCCTGGTGAACTAGAGTCTCCACTTTTTCAAAGTCTTGATGACGAATGATCTGGGGTTCCTTCTCTCTCCTGGGAGGGGCCATGACAAGATCTTACTTGATGGCAAAAATGCTGTGATATACAATCTGAAATTATACAGCCAATTCTTTTTCTTATGAGGTCATCTGCAGCCAGTCTGCAAACTGGGAAAGTTGGGCATTCATCCATCCTTGAGTGGCCCCCAAGCAAATCCTTGGGAATTTTTTTTTTTTTTTGCGGTATGCCGGCCTCTCACTGTTGTGGCCTCTCCCGTTGCGGAGCAACAGGCTCTGGACACGCAGGCTCAGCGGCCATGGCTCACGGGCCCAGCCTCTCCGCGGCACGTGGGATCTTCCCGGACCAGGGCACGAACCCGTGTCCCCTGCATCGGCAGGCGGACTCCCAACAACTGCGCCACCAGGGAAGCCCGGGAATTTTTTTTGAATACAAGTGCCATGACACCGTCATGGTGGGAAGGAGCTGAACACATGGAACGCAGACCACTTTGCCTTCTGTTGTCATAGCCGCTCCACTAAAAGTGTCTTTTCTGAGGAAATAGACAAACAGGACTTTGACAAGCAGTGCCATTTCTTTGGGTCCACTTTTTATTGAGGATAGTCACTCTTGCATTTTCTACATCCACAGGAAGCCAACTCCCTGCGGAGACAGCTTGGAGACCGCCTTAACGTGGAGGTGGACGCCGTCCCCACCGTGGACCTGAACAAAGTGCTCAACGAGACTAGGTCTCAGTACGAGGCCCTAGTGGAGAGCAACCGCAGGGACGTGCAGGAATGGTTCACCAGGCAGGTGGGCTTCTCAGCACGTGGCCGCTCAGACCCTTCGGCCCCTCAGGGCCCTTCGGACAGGGTCTGATCCTGCCTTCTCCCCTTTGGTGTTTCAGACCGAGGAGCTGAACGGGCAGGTGGTGTCCAGCTTGGAGCAGCTGCAGTCCTACCAGGCGGAGATCACTGAGCTGAGACGCACGGTCCATGCCCTGGAGGTGGAGCTGCAGGCCCAGCACAACCTGGTGGGTATCGTTCAGACTCCTGGTGAGAAGGGGAGGTTGGGGAGTCAGAGGCACTGGGCTGGCCTTTGGGCCATCCTCTCCTTAACTCTTGGAGCTTGTGACTTCTTTGGATCCTGTGGAGAAGCCCTTTCTGGAGCAGCTCTGTGACTTTCCTTACCTTCCACACGACAGAGAGACTCTCTGGAGAACACCCTGACGGAGATGGAGGCCCGCTACAGCGCCCAGCTGGCCCAGGTGCAGTGCCTGATCAGCAACGTGGAGTCCCAGCTGGCGGAGATCAGGAGGGACCTGGAGCGGCAGAACCAGGAGTACCGGGTGCTGCTGGATGTCCGGGCCCGGCTGGAGTGTGAGATCAACACGTACCGGGGGCTGCTGGAGAGCGAGGACTGCAAGTGAGTACTCAGCTGCCGGTGTTTGGTGAAGCTATGCACATATAGGCATACTTCTCAGTTGGACTCCAGGCAAAGATTGCATACCTTGGAGAGGAAATGATGCCTTCACACCAGACATACTCAAACGGAACTGAGAAAACAATGTGGCTGTCATTAAAACATAAAGTGGCAGGAACTGTGTGATGTACAAACTGAAATTGCACAGTCAGCTCTTTGCATTCTACTCTGATGACACTGATATGTGATCAGTGATATTTCTTACATCTTAACAATACCGTAATGTGTAGAAGTTACATTCCCACATGCTACCTTATCTGCCCTGTTACCATCAGGCAGGCAGGATCAGTATTCTCCTCATTCTATAGGTGGAGGGACTGGGGCCTGGAGAAGGTAAGTGACTTATCTAAGGTCACCAGCTAGGAATGGATGTTGCTGGGAGCTGAGACTGGAGTTTCTGAGGCTCTGTCCAGCATTTTTGACATGATATGACAAGGGAAACCATTAGCATTTATAGTGAGCTTTGCAGCAGGTGAGCCTGTGACCTTCTCTGTTACAGGTCAGGCCAAGTGCCAGAGAGCAGTCCACTCTTGGGGTCTCTCTGGTGTATATTACAAGCCGCCCTCAATTCGCTTTCCATATCATTCTTTTTCTCCAGGCTGCCCTGCAACCCCTGCGCCACGACCAATGCATGTGGCAAGACCATCATGCCCTGCGACTCCAGTGCCTGCACCCCCTGCGCTCCTGCTGGCCGCTTCTCGCCCTGTGTCCCCTGCCCCCACTGCGGGCCCTGCAACTCCTACATGTGCTAGAGTCCAGTGGTTGCCAGAGGAGCAAGGAGGCAGGGCCCAGTGTTCCAGAGCTTTGACCTGGCCCTGGTTCATTCCACCAAATGGGCCAGAAAACACAATTGCATGGCTGGAGCTGCCCCAGGGAGGTGGTCAAGAAACTCACCCAACCTACTCCAGATAATTCCCTGCCTACCCTTTCCTTCGTTGGAGACCGTTTCTTCTTAGCTAGCCCAGAGAACCCTCCCACGTGCCAGCAGCCTTCCCTTGTAACCTCCTAATAAACTTGATTTCCTTGGCAAAGCAGATGCCTTTCTCAGTAGTATTCATTTGTCTCACCATGACCATCACTTGAGCACTTTATAAAAGGGCCACTTGAAAGCAGAGCCCTATAATAGCCTCACTCTTGGATATGAGAGCCTGGCAGGCAGATGGCTGGCCTGGCATCCTGACCCCACAGGTGAGGCAGGGAGGCAGGAGAGAGGGTAGGGCAGCTGCGGGGTTGCTCCATCTCCCTTTGGCCATTCCTGGATCTTCTCTCTCACCCCTCTTGACCAGGACATCTCCTAGAGCCGATTTTATCCAAATCTAAAGTGACGAGGCATGAGCTGGGGTCTAGAAAGAGGCTCTGGAAAGCTCATCTTTTCT
>NW_006791954.1:5166832-5168832 GCF_000442215.2 Lipotes vexillifer | reverse complement strand
AGGAAGTTTTAGGTCCAGCACTGTATTATCTGGGTTACTGGTCGTTCAGGCAGCCTCAGAACCATGCAGCAAAGGGACCATCTGGCTTGCGCACTGTGTCCAGGACTTCCTCCTTCCTTCTGATATCCTTCCTGGGGATCATTATCAGCCTGGACTACAGCTGCTCACTTCCCCTCCCCGCATCTGGGGCTCAGAGAACCCACCAACTTTTCCTTTAATACTTCCGCCTTCCTCTATTCAATCCAACCAGTGTCTGTTGGATACCTGCTCTGTGCAGACCCTGGATGGTGGGGAGGGGAGAGGCACATAATGAAAGACACGGTCCTGGCTGCAAGTTATTTATAATTTCTTAAAGGGGATAAAACTAGTCCCCATGTAGGGCTATTATAAGCCTAGTCCCTGGCACTGTGAACGCTCAGGCTGGTGCTGCAGGAAATCTCAGAGTGCTGAAAGTGATATCAGTGTTCATCAAGAATGGGTATCTTTCTTTAACTCTAATGAAGAGCTTCCAGAAAGGAAACACAGTCTTGCCAACACCCTGATTTTTAAAAATTTGAGTAAAATATATATAACATAAATTTACCATTTTATCCATTTTTAGTGTACAATTCAGTAGCATGAAGTGTATTCACATTGTGGTGCAACCATCACCTCTACCCATCTCTAGAACCTTTTCATCATCTCAAACGGAAACTCTGGACTCATTAAACAATAACTCCCCAACCCCCACTGCCCTGAGCCCCTGGTGACCTCTATTCTATTTTCTGTCTATATGAATTTGACTATTCTGGGTACCTTGTATAAAGAAATGGAATTGTATATTATTTGTCCTTTGGGGTCTGGTTTTTTTCATTGTATAATGTTTTTCAGGTTCATCCATGTTGTAGCATCTATCAGAATTTAGTTCTTTTAAAGATTTAATAATATTCCATTGTATGTATATAATGCATTTTGTTTGTTCATTCATCACTGATGGATATTTTGGGTTGTTTCCACCTTTTGGTTATTGTGACATGCTGCTATCAACATTGGTGTACATACGTCTTCTGTTCAAATCCCTGCTTTCAATTTGTGTGTGTGTGTGTGTGTGTGTGTGTGTGTGTGTGTGTGTGTTTATATACCTAGATGTGGAATTACTGAATCATATGGTAATTCTATGTTGAATTTTTTGAGTAACCTCGATACTGTTTTCCACTGTGGCTGAACCATTTAACATTCCCACAAGCAATGTTCAAGGACTGCAATCTCTCCCCAATACTCATTTTCTGGTTTTTATTCTTTAAGTTGTAGGAGTTCTTTATAAATTCTGGATATTAATCCCTTATTAGATATATGATTTGAAAATATTCTCCCGTTCTGTGGGTTGCCTTTTCACTCTTATCATTCTCTTGAAATTAAACTTTCTAATGTTTGTAAAGTTCATTTTACCTATTTTTCCTTTTGTTATCTGTGCTTTTGGTGTCATCACCAAGAAATCAGTGCCAAATCCAATGTCACGAAGACTTTCCCCTATGTTTTCTTCTAAGAGTTTTATCAATTTGGCTCTGATGTTTAGGTCTATGATCCATTTTGCAAAAAAACGTCACTGAGATTTTTATAGAGACTGCATTGAATCTGTAGATTGCTTTGAGCAATATTGTTACCATAACAACATTAAATCTTCCAATCCATAAACATGGGATGTCTTTCCATTTGCATATGTCTTCCTTAGTTTCTTTTGGCAATGTTTTGCAGTTTTTCAGTGTACAAGTCTTTTGCCTCCTTGGTTATGCTTATTCCTAAGTTTTTTATTCCTTTTGATGCTGTTGTAAATATAATTTTCCTTCTAATGTCTTTTTCAGGGTGTTCATTGCTAGTGCCGAGAAATGCAACTCCATACCTTGATTTTAACCCAGTGAGAGTAAATCCTTTATTTTAGAACTGTGTCAGACTTCTGACTTATAGAAATTTACAATAATACATTTTTGTTTTACGTCACTAAATTTGAGGTCATTTGTGAC
>NW_006791954.1:5107703-5166822 GCF_000442215.2 Lipotes vexillifer | reverse complement strand
AGGAATGGGAAACTAATATAGCTCACATCTACTGAATTCAACTATGGGTTAAGCAAAATACTAGGAGCTTACCTTAATTAACCTTACTAACAATGCTGCAAATTAAATCCATTTTACAGATGAGTAAACTGAGCCTTAGAAACATGCTTGAAATCATAGTTGGTTATTAGCAATTATGGGATTTGAACCATGTTCTCTCTATAGTTATACATAAGATATCACTATAAAGTATGGAGAATAATTTTAAAAATTGGAGCAGAATGATACAATGACATGCTTCAAAGTTGTCTTCTGCACACAGATTCCAGCTAATTTTTGGCAAATCTCTTTAGGACTTGGTTTTCCAGTCAATTATGAGTTGCGGTCATATAGAAGTGTTTTTTTGGTTTGTTTGTTTTTTTTAACATCTTTATTAGAGTACAATTGTTTTACAAAGTGTGTTAGTTTCTACTTTATACCAAAGTGAAACAGCTATACATATACATATATCCCCATATCTCCTCCCTCTTGTGTCTCCCTCCCACCCTCCCTATCCCACCCCTCTCGGTGGTCACAAAGCACCAAGCTGATCTCCCTGTGCTATGCGGCTTCTTCCCACTAGCTAGCTATTTTACATTTGGTAGTATATATAAGTCCATGCCACTCTCTCACTTCGTCCCAGCTTACCCTTCCCCCTCCCCGTGTCCTCAAGTCCATTTTCTACATCTGCATCTTTATTCCTGTCCTGCCCTTAGGTTCTTCAGAACCTTTTTTTTTTTTTTTTTCAGATTCCATATATATGTGTTAGCATTTGGTATTTGTTTTTCTCTTTCTGACTTACTTCACCCTGTATGACAGACTCTAGGTCCATCCACCTCACTACAAATAACTCAATTTCATCTCTTTTTATGGCTGAGTAATATTCCATTTTATATATGTGCCACATCTTCTTTATCCATTCATCTGTCGATGGACACTTAGTTTGCTTCCATGTCCTGGCTATTGTAAACAGTACTGCAATGAACATTGTGGTACATGACTCTTTTTGAATTATGGTTTTCTCAGGGTATATACCCAGTAGTGGGATTGCTGGGTCATATGGTAGTTATAGTTTTAGTTTTTTGAGGAACCTCCATACTGTTCTCCATAGTGGCTATATCAACTTACATTCTCACCAACAGTGCAAGAGGGTTCCCTTTTCTCTACACCCTCTCCAGCATTTGCTGTTTGTAAACTTTTTGATGATGGCCATTCTGACTGGTGTGAGGCGATACCTCATTGTAGTTTTGATTTGCATTTCTCTAATGATTCGTGATGTTAAGCATCCTTTCATGTGTTTGTTGGCAATCTGTATATCTTCTTTGGAGAAATGTCTATTTAGGTCTTCCGCTCATTTTTGGATTGGGTTGTTAGTTGTTTTGGTATTGAGCTGCATGTGCTGCTTGTAAATTTTGGAGATTAATACTTTGTCAGTTGCTTTGTTTGCAAATATTTTCTCCCATTCTGAGGGTTGTCTTTTCGTCTTGTTTATGGTTTCCTTTGCTGTGCAAAAGCTTTTAAGTTTCATTAGGTTCCATTTGTTTACTTTTGGTTTTATTTCCATTTCTCTAGGAGGTGGATCAAAAAGGATCTTGCTGTGATTTATGTCATAGAGTGTTCTGCCTATGTTTTCCTCTAAGAGTTTGATAGTGTCTGGCCTTACATTTAGGTCTTTAATCCATTTTGAGTTTATTTTTTTGTATGGTGTTAGGGAGTGTTCTAATTCCATTCTTTTACATGTAGCTGTCCAGTTTTCCCAGCACCACTTATTGAAGAGACTGTCTTTTCTCCAGTGTATATTCTTACCTCTTTTATCAAAAATATGGTGACCACAGGTGCATGGGTTTATCTCTGGGCTTTCCATCTTGTTCCATTGATCTATATTTCTGTTTTTGTGCCAGTACCATGCTGTCTTGATTACTGTAGCTTTGTAGTATAGTCTGAAGCCCAGGAGCCTGATTCCTCTAGCTCCGTTTTTCTTTCTCGGAATTGCTTTGGCTATTTAGGGTCTTTTGTGTTTCCATACAAATTGTGCAATTTTTTTGTTCTAGTTCTGTGAAAAATTCCATTGGTAGTTTTATAAGGATTGCATTGAATCTGTTGATTGCTTTGAGTAGTATGGTCATTTTCACAATGTTGATTCCTCCAGTCCAAGAACATGGTATTTCTCTCCGTCGGTTTGTATCATCTTTAATTTCTTTCATCAGTGTCTTATAGTTTTCTGCATACAGGTCTTTTGTCTCCTTAGGTAGGTTTATTCCTAGGTATTTTGTTCTTTTTGGTGCAGTGGTAAATGGGAGTGTTTCCTTAATTTCTCTTTCAGATGTTTCATCATTAGTGTATAGGATTGCAAGAGATTTCCGGGCATTAATTTTGTATCCTGCTACTCTACCAAATTGATTGATTAGCTCTAGTAGTTTTCTGGTAGCATCTTTAGGATTCTCTGTGTATAGTATCATGTCATCTGCAAGCAGTGACAGCTTTACTTCTTCTTTTCTGATTTGGATCCCTTTTATTTCTTCTTCTTCTCTGATTGCTGTGACTAAAACTTCCAAAACTATGTTGAATAATAGTGGCGAGAATGGACATCCTTGTCTTGTTCCTGATCTTAGAGGAAATGGTTTCAGCTTTCCACCATTGAGAATGATGTTGGCTGTGGGTTTGTCATATATGCTCTTTATTATGTTGAGGTAAGCTCTCTCTATGTCTACTTTCTGGAGAGTTTTTATCATAAATGGGTGTTTAATTTTGTCCAAAGTTTTTTCTGCATCTCTTGAGATGATCATATGGTTTTTTTTCTTCAGTTTGTTAATATGGTGTATCACATTGATTGATTTGCATATATTGAAGAATCCTTTCATTCCTGGGATAAATCCCACTTGATCATTTTATATGATCCTTTTAATGTGTTGTTGGATTCTGTTTGCTAGTATTTTGTTGAGGAATTTTGCATCTATGTTCATCAGTGATATTGGCCTGTAGTTTCCTTTTTTTCTGACATCTTTGGTTTTGGTATCAGGGTGATGGTGGCCTCATTGAATGAGTTTGGGAGTGTTCCTCTCTCTGCTATATTTTGGAAGAGTTTGAGACTCAAAGGATAGGTGTTAGTTCTTCTCTAAATGTTTGATAGAATTTGCCTGTGAATCCGTCTGGTTCTGGGCTTTTGTTTTTTGGAAGATTTTTAATCACAGTTTCAATTTCAGTGTTTGTGATTGGTCTGTTTATATTTTCTGTTTCTTCCTGGTTCAGTCTTGGAAGGTTGTGCTTTCCTAGAATTTGTCCATTTCTTTCAGGTTGTCCATTTTATTGGCATATAGTTGCTTGGGGTAATCTCTCATGATCCTTTGTATTTCCGCAGTGTCAGTTGTTACTCCTTTTTCTTTTCTAATTCTGTTGATTTGTCTATTTTGAGTGGAGTCAAAGTGAAGAGTGAAGAAGTCTGTTTTGTCTGATACGAGAATTGCTCCTCCAGCTTTCTTTTCATTTCCATTTGCATGGAATATCTTTTTCCATCTCCTCAATTTCAGTATGGACATTTTAATAATATTAATTCTTCTCGTCCATGAACACAGTATATCTTTCCATTTATTTGTGTCATCTTCAGTTTCTTTCATCAATATCTTACAGTTTTCAGAGGGCAGGTCTTTCACCACTTTGATTAGATTTATTGCTACATATTTTATTCTTTTTGATGTAACTGTAAATGAGATTGTTTTCTTAATTTCTCTTTCCAATAGATCGTTATTAGTGTATAGAAACATTATAGATTTTTTTAACATCTTTATTGGAGTATAATTGCTTTACAATGGTGTGTTAGTTTCTGCTTTATAACAAAGTGAATCAGCTATACATACACATACGTGCCCATATCTCCTCCCTCTTGCATCTCCCTCCCTCCCACCCTCCCCATCCCACCCCTCCAGGCGGTCACAAAGCACCGAGCTGATCTCTGTGTATTAATTTTGTATTCTGCAACTTTACGGAATTCATTTATTCTAAATTTTTTTTTTGGTGGCATCTATAGGGTTTTCTATATATAGTGTCATGTCTAATGCAAACCATGACAGTTTTCTTTCTTTCTTTCCAAGTTGAATTTGTTTTCTTTTCTTTTTGTCTTGTCTGATTGCTGTGACTAAGACTTCCAATAATATGCTGAATAAAAGTGGCAAGAGTAGGCATCCTTGTCTTGTTTCTGATCTTAGAGGAAATGTTTTCAGCTTTTCACCATTGAGTATGAGGTTAAATGTGGGTTTGTCCTATATGCACTTTATTCTGTTGAGGTAGGTTCCCTCTATGCCCACTTTGTTGAGAGTTTGTATCATAAATAGATGTTGAATTTTGTCAGAAGTTATTTCTGCATCTATGGAGATGATATATGATTTTTATTCTCCCTTTTGTTAATGTGGTGTAACACACTGATTGATTTGTGGATATTGAAACATCCCTGCATCCCTGGGATAAATCCCACTTAATTATGGTGCATGGTCATTTTAATGTATTGCTAAATTAGGTCTGCTAATATTTTGTTGAGGATTTTTGTTGAGGATTTTTGCATCTATGATCATCAAGGTTATTGGCCTGTGATTAAATTTTTTCGTACTGTCTTTGTCTGGTTTTGGTATCAGGGTGATTCTGGCCTAGTAGAATGAGGTTAGAAGCATTCCTTCCTCTTCAATATTTTGGAATAGTTTCAGAAGCAGGTACTAAGTTTCTTTAAATGCTTGGTAGAATTGACCTGTGAAGACATTTGGTCTTGGACTTTTGTTTGTTGGGTGTTTTTTTTTTTTTTTTTCCCTGATTCGATTTCATGACTAGTAATTGGTCTATTCAGATTTTCTTTTTCTTCCTGATTCAGCCTTAGGAGACTTTACATTTGTAGGAATTTATCCATTTCTTCTAGGTTGTCCAATTTGTTGGTGTATAATTTTGCATTGTAAACTCTTATGATAATTTGGTGTTTGGTGTTGGTTGTAACTTCTCCTCTTTCATTTCGGATTTTTTGGGGCCCTCTCCTTTTTCTTGATGTGTTTGGTTAAAGGTTTATAGAATTTGTTTATCTTTTCAAAGAACCAGCTTTTAGTTTCACTGATATTTTCTATTGTTTCTTTAGCCTCTATTTCACTTATTTTCACTCTGATCTTTATTATATTCTTCCTTCTACTACCTCTGGACTTTGTTCTTTTTATAGTTCCTTTAGGTATAAAGTTAGGTCGTTTATTTGAGATTTTTCCTATTTCCTGTGGTAGGTCTGTATTGCTATACACTTCCCTCTTAGAACTGCATTTGCTGTGTCCCATAGATTTTGGATTGTTGTGTTTCCATTTTCATTTTTCTCAAGGTACTTTTTGATTTCTTCAATAACACATTGGTTGTTTAGTAGCATGTTGTTTAGACTCCATGTATTTGTGTTTTTTTCCAGTGTTGCTCTTGTAGTTGATTTGTAGTCTCATATCATTATGGTCAGAAAAGGTGCTTGATATGATTTCAATCTCCTTAAATTTACTGAGACTGGTTTTGTTGCCTAACATGTAATCTATCCTGGAAAATGCTCCATGTGCACTTGAAAAGAATATGAATCTGCTGTTTTGGGGTGGAAAGTCCTCTATACATCTATTAAGTCTATCTGATCTTATGTATCATTTAATGCCAATATTTCCTTATTGATTTTTTCTTTTTCTTTTCTTTTCTTTCCTTCTTTTTCTTTTTCTTGTTTTTTGGTTGCACTGCATGGCATGTGGGATCTTAGTTCCCTGACCAGAGATTAAACCCTTGTCCCCTGCAGTGGAAGCATGGAGTCTTAACAACTGGACTGACAGGGTTAGGGTTCCCTCTAGTGCATTTTTCATTTCTGTTATTGTATTCTCCAGCTCTGATTGGTTCTTTTTCATATTTTTGATCCCTTTGTTGATGTTATCACTGTGCTCCTCCATTCTTCTGAGTTTGCTGAATGTCTTTATGGCCATTACTTTGAACTCCTCATCTGGAAGATTGATTATCGCCATTTCATTTATTTATTTTTCTAAGGGGCATGTTCCTTTCTTTCACTTGGAACATATTCCTTTATCTCCTCATTTTACTTAACTCTCTGTGTTTGTTTCTACACATGAGGTAGACCATCTATGTCTCCCTGTCTTGAAGGAGTGGCTTTGTGTATAAGGTGTTTTGTGGGGCCCAGTAGTGGGGTCCCAGTTGGTTACCAGAGGCAGGTGCTCCAGGGCTGTGTAATCTGTGTGTGTCTGTGGCTGGGTCACTATTGCTGTAGGCACACTAGTGTGGGGGCTTGTCACCAGTGCAGCTGGCTGTAAGACCCAGCTGCAATAGTTGCAGGCAGTCTGATGTGTGGGGCTGGGCCCTGGGCAAGAACCACTTTGGAGGGATGCTGGTGCTGGCTGAGGTTGTCTGCTTCTCTATGGTCATCTGTTACTCCCTGGCTCATACCATCCTTACTAAGCTTTTTCCAATTCCTCTAATGCAGAACTTCCCAACTTATTGAGGTGAATGGGCTAGAGGGAGTCATGGTACTGAAGCTCTGAGTCCTCAGAATAGCTGGCCAAGGCAGCCCAGTCACTCTTCCCAGTGAGCCACAAAAATATCATTTTCTGTTTAAGCTGTTTGTGGAAAAAGGGAAATATGGCCAAATGCAATGTGCTCTCTCACTTCTGGCCCTCATGTTTGCCCCAACTCTACCCAGAACAATCTCCTTCCTCTTCACTTAGTTTCAGCTCTCAGCAACATCATCAATTCCTCGAGAGAGCCTTCCTTGACCTCTGCTAAGTCTGGTTAGATCTCCAGCTGCACGTTCTTACAGCAGCTGGGGCTTCCCCCCATGACAGATGTATCATCCACTTGGCTGGTGTGCATTCTCCACTAGGTTGTAGTTTTGCCTCTCTTGCTCATTGTTGCATCCCCAGTGCCTAGCTCTGTGTCTGGCATATAGGAAGGACTCAGTATATGTTTGTTAAAGGAAGTGAGCTAACTCATCCTTGATGTGCAAAACAGTGCTTTCTCCTGCTCTCTGTGTTTCTGTGAATGGTAAAGTTTTTCTCCTAAATTCTTATGCTTTTTGCCAAATTTTGGTTTCATTCTTGACCCTCTCTCAGATTGCTGATTTTAAAAAAATGTTTCTTTGAAAATGGTTCTTACACCAATTTCTTCTTTTACACTTCCCCTACTGATACCTATACTCAATTCTTTATTACTGCTGACCCAGACTATTACAATAACCTTGCTGCTCCTCTGCTTCCAGCCTTATCTTCATTTTGCTAAAACAGATAAATGTTTGCTAAAACGTTGCCCTCCAGGGAAGTCTAAGCTCCTTAGCTTTGTCATTGAAGACCTCTGCCATATGGTCACAACCTCCCCATCCAGCTCTATTTTCCACCACTTCCCTTCACTCTCCCCTCCCAGTTACCTAGTCATACTCGACCATGCCTTGGGCTTTCCTGCACCGTTCTGTGTGCACATGATTCTTCCACCTGCAGTATCTGCTTTTCTCCTCTCTGCTTCTTAGAAGCCTCCCCATCCCGGCACAAATCTATCCCTGTGAACTTCCAGTTCTGGCTGTGCTCTCTCTCCCCATTTTTTCAACTTCTCACTTATCATCTCTTGCCTCATATTATTATACAATGCTCATTCCTTCATCCACCCAACAAATGTCCATTGGGTCCCTACTGTGTACCATGTGCCTAGAGCTGAGGATTCAAAGATGAACTAGACCATGTCTTTGCTTCTGGGAACTCAAATACACAGAGAGATATGCATATAAGTCATGCAATGTTATGCTCAAAGTGAAATGAAAGCTAAGAGAGGAGGGAGAGATGACTTGTCGGAAGAAATTAGGGAAGGAGTTAATTTAAGCAGCATGGTATGATGGAAAGAACAGAGATCTGTGTTGAAATCCTGGATTCACAACACATTAACCCCTATTCTCTATGCCTCTGTTTGCCTGTCTGTAAAATGGGAATATTATCATGTACCTCGAAAGGTCATGGTGAGATGTGAATAAGATCGTGTTTGTGAAGAGTGTCTAGTACCAACTTGGGCTTGTACAGGTGCTCAACAAGTGTGAGCTCCTTCTGACCATAGCCCTGATCCTACCTTCCATATTCCTCACAGTGCCCTATACAAACTATGATCCTGGTGACTATCTGCTGTTTTGTTGATTGACATTATTATGGATATGGATGATGCCTGTCATATCAGGTAACAGGGCCACTGGGAACCAGGCTATTTTAATGATCCTAGAGGGGATCTGTTCCTCTTTCTGAGAACCATGAATTTGGAATTTGACAAAGGGAATGATACATGGGCAAGGGTTATAATTTTTCATCTCAGCAAGAAGAATCAGGGCTGTCAAGCCAGGAAGCAAAGAAGCCATAGCATTCCTGGACCTACCACACCCCACTAATGAAGGCCAGGGCTTTCACGAGTCCAGCTCTTTGAAACCACACCATAAAGCTCTTACTTCACTGATGCACAGCATGGAAGTGGAGTTCTGACTTAGCAAGAAGCCCAACTAAAGTCTTTTATGAGATGAGGGACTCTTCTGAGGAAACATAACAAGCCATGGGGAAAGGCTTTTGACAACCCAATGAGTAAGAAAAAAGGGCTATCTTCCACAACCACACCCTCTGCAGAGGGGCTATAAATGCTCCCAAGAGGAAGGAGACCCACAGCTCTGTGGCTTGGACAACTTGGACTCTGTCTTCCGCAGGTCACCTCACTCCCTCCATCACCATGCCTTACAGCTGCTCCCTGCCCAGCCTGAGCTGCAGCTCCAGTTGCTTCTCCCGGCCCTGCGTGCCCCCCCAGCTGCCACGGCTCCACTCTGCCCGGGTCCTGCAACATCCCTGCCAACGCAGGCAACAGTGGCTGCTTCTGTGAGGGCTCCTTCAATGGCAATGAGAAGGAGACCATGCAGTTCCTGAACAGCCGGCTGGCCAACTACCAGGAGAAGGTGCTCCAGCTGGAGCGGGACAGTGCAGAGCTGGAGAGCTGCAACCGGGAGCGGAGCCAGCAACAAGATCCCCTTGTGTGCCCCGACTACCAGTCCTACTTCCGGACCATCGAGGATCTCCAGCAGAAGGTGAGGGGGTGGGCACCCCACTACCTCCAGCAGGAAGTTGTAGGGAGGGAATTCGAGATATCATTTAGAAACAATATAAGCTCTCGGTGTGATTGAAACACATGGGTTGAAGTCTTGCTTTTCCATTCTGTTTTCTTGAGGGCCGGTCTTATTCTAGTTCCAGGACTGTTAGATCTGAGTATTTGCATAGTGTTAGTCTGTGTGGAGGTAGCAGCACTCTGCATAAATAAACTGTAATTAAAAGCTGCCTCCGGGGCTTCCCTGGTGGCGCAGTGGTTGAGAGTCCACCTGCCGATGTACGGGTTCGTGCCCCGGTCCGGGAAGATCCCACATGCCGCGGAGCGGCTGGGCCCGTGAGCCATGGCCGCTGGTCCTGCGCGTCCGGAGCCTGTGCTCCGCAACGGGAGAGGCCACAGCAGTGAGAGGCCCGCGTACCACAAAAAACAAGAAAAAAGAATAAGTAGAATGACAAAGATATTTTGAAGGTGCTTCCAGAATGTAGACTGGAGATCCTCAATCTATTTATCAATACGAAGTTAAGGAAGCTTTTAAGAGGAAATAACAAAAAAAAAAAAAAAAAAAAGCTGCCTCCGAATGCTTCCGTGCATTTGCCAAGACTCTGGAATTATCCTGAGGTGAGAGAAGAGACTGAGCCCAAGAAGGAAGCTGAGAAAGTGAAATTTTTGTAAGAATTGGACCAATTTCTCTCTCTCTTACCTGGGCTTTTGACTGCTCTGACCTCTTGTTGCTGTCCTCTTCTGGGTACCTAATTATCTTAACTTCATCGTCTTGACCTAGAGGCTTCTGGGCTTCTCATGGTGCACAATGTCCAGTGAGGGCATAGAAAAGTTGGCTGAAATCAGAAAGAGTGGAAGCTACCTAGAAGAACATAGGGCCAACCCATCCAGGATGGATGGGGGGGCGTGGCTCCATCCATGACTCTGCCCCCTCCAATTGCTGGTTGACATATTTATCTTCTCCACTGAATTGGAAGTTTTTTGTGGGCAGCATTTAGTGCTTACTCATTTTTGTATCTTCAGCTCCTGCTACCATGCCAGACATACAGTAGGTTTTTAAAGAGAAATGTTAGTTATTATTATTATCAGCTTCTCAGTATTGCTTATTAGGAAAGAAAAGGAAAAATTGTGTATCTATTGACACTTTTCTTGCATATGTCAGTGTTCTTTTTTTCCCCCCAAGTTTGATTTCTTAAATATTTATTGAGCAACTACTACACATGGACAGCATTTAATAATCTCACATAAGATCCACTGTGATTTCTCATTCTGTTCCTTCCAAGTAAGTGAATTAGTAGGGATTGCTGTTGGATAAAAATAACCAAGCTTATTCTAGAATGTTTTGGGTTTTCTAGATCCTGTGCAGCAGTCTGACAACGCCAGGCTGGTGGTACAGATTGACAACGCCAAGCTGGCCTCAGATGACTTTAGGACCAAGTGAATGGGTAAGGGGGCTGTTGTCTTCCCTCTTTCCTCTCCTTCCCCTTAGCCTGTCCTCTGTACCAACAAACATTGACAAAGTTTTCCCTAGACGGTTTCCCTAAGGTCGACAGAGCCATTGCTAACCAGAGCTCAGAGAACCCTTCCCCAGAGTCAGACTCTGCCTGCTTTTCTTTTCCAGAGGACATCTCCGAATCCCATCCAGTGTAGAAGCCATGTTTCCCTGATGCTCCGCTATGCACAGAGTCCAATCAGGAGAATGGAGGAAGTGTTTTAATTTTGGAAATCTCACGGTTTATGGGATTTTATCCCATTAAATCCACTGGCTCTTCATTTATTAAAAAATAATTACCAGTGCCTTTTCCTCCAGGAGCTTCGGTAGCATGTTGAAAACCTATATGAACGAGATGGCCCCAACTCCCCAACACAAGCCCCAACTCCCCCACAAGCCCCAACTCCCAGTTGTCTGACAAACCAAACCAGGCCTGCCTCTGATGCTCCTGTATCACAGGTATGAGACAGAGGTGTCCTTGAGGCAGCTGGTGGAGGCAGACCTGAACAGCCTGAGCAGGATCCTGGATGAGCTGACCCTGTGCAAGTCTGACCTGGAGGCCCAGGTGGAGTCCCTGAAGGAGGAGCTGATCTGCCTCAAGTAGAACCATGAGCAGGTGAAGTTCTCCAACAGGATCAAACTTGCCAAAGCCTGTTTCCAGGTGCCAAGGGGTGTGGGAGAGGCTCAACCAGCTGAGGACTCTGTTCTCCAAACAAAAAGGGATTTGTAGAGAATGAGTAATCTGTGATAGGAGATGAGGATTTTTCTGCCAGTGGCAGGAATGAGGGTGAAGGAAGTTGGCAAGCCCAGTAATGAGGAAAGGTCAACAGCCAGGCAGTACCCACAGCCACTTCCTCTCCCAGGTTGGAGCACACGGGGCTGCAGAGATCTTTTATTCCAATTCTCCATTTACTAACAGGAGAAGCCAGCAGGACCACCCTGCAGAGAGGGCTGAGCTGGAAACACAACCCAACTCTCCCTTTTCTGGTCCGGAGCTCTTTCTGCTATTCAGTGTTGCCTGGAGGAAACTGTAAAGTGCTCACATCATTGCTAGATTAGTTGCACGATAAAGAAGACAGATATTTTGTGCAAACCTTAATTCCAGAACAATGTAAATGGTGATAGTTAATTGAGTGCTTATTGTGTGCCAAACGCTGTGCTAAGTGCTTTAGAACCTCATCTTACAGATGAAGCATTTGAGGCTTCTAGAAGCTTTCTAGTAAGTGGTAGACAAGAGACCCAATTCAAATCTGTCTGACATCCACCTAAGCCCAAGCACTAAGCTATGTTGGGTGTGTGAAGAGATTAGCTGCTAGTTACCTCCCTTATCAATAGCTAAACTAGTGAAATCAACAAATCACCAGTTAAGTCTTTTCTATCCCAGGATGGCAGATTTTGAAGTAAACATTCTTTGTTTCCTCTTTAGCTGCGCTCTATCCTTCTTATTGTGCATGGCTAAGAATCAAACCATAGTCTGTATGATATACTAACAAGAACACTGGATTGGGTGTTTGGGCTCCAGAGTTTAAATCAAGGTCTATTGCATCTCGGCTCTGAGTCCAAATCCCTGCACCTCTTTAAGTGAGGAGTGGTATACTGAGTACAAAGGTGGAAGGAGGTCATGGACTTGAAAGCACTCTGTAAAGTGGAATGTACAGGTTAGTCATTAAATACAGAACCCAGTTAATGAGAGGATCAGAGAGAATAGAACTTTTGAAAGCTTAAGAATAAGCACAAGTTGAATTGCACTCTCTGAGGAGAGCATTAGGATCCTTTGTGATACTTTGAATTGTCCCCTTCCTCCATCAGGAAGGCAACTCCCTGTGGAGACAGCTTGGAGACCGCCTCAATGTGGAGGGTTGACATGAGAGGAGGAACCATAGGGACTGGAATGTGATGCAGAGTCTTGGGGCGAGCGATGAAAGGAATATTGTCTATGGGGAAATGTGGGGAGACATGAGGGGAAGGGACGTGGGCCCACCTAGGTGGTCTGCCTCCTTTCTCCTCCTGGATGCACGTTTTAACCTCTTGTCTCTTATAGACACCTGCATGAGCTCCCTTCTGAGGTTAGTTTTATGTGGGTGGCTCTGAGAAGGAGTCACTCACAGGATGGATTATCAAGAGGCTCAAGGGAGGGCCTTGAGCAGAAGCAAGCTGGAAACACCCAGGACCTACACTTGGGTAAGAAGATGCAGAACATCCGCCCTGTGGGAATTGCTGTTCACTCTGGGAAGTCCTACAGCTGCTAAACCCCAGAAGTCTGCCTCCCTTGTCCTGGAGGGGGGTGTTACCAGAATCCCTCTCAGGAAACTTCTTTTTTCATCCAGGTCCTTCACTATTTCTAGAAGCCCATGTTGTGTGGTTTTGTGTATCAAGGTGGGATCCACTCTGAGGTCCTTGAATGCAAAACATTCTTGATGTTGAAAGAGACTCAACCCCGACCTCTTCCTCAGGCCACCATTCATTCCTCATCTGTCCGTTTCGAGGGCTGACCCCATGGCCATGCCTGGTGGGTGAGAGGGCCTTGATTACCCAACCCATGGAAGAGGAGACTGCCCACAGACCGGGTGGTCTGGCTCCAGAGCACCCATTGCCAGCTGCACCTCCAGCCCGTGGGTCTCGTGCCTCTTGAGGGCCCAGAACAGCTGTTGATGTGGGTATTTGTACTTCCTTCTCAAATGTCCTCATCCGTGACCACATCTGGGCTTGTTCTATGTGCCAGACAGGGATACATAAGTATCACTATTTCCATTAAAATAAAGCTTCATTGATGGATAATTGACATACAATAAACTGCACATATTTAAAGCATGCAGTTTGGTAAGTTTTGACAAATGTGTACCCTGGGGAATTATCACCACACATATCCACCATCCCCCCAGATTTCCTTGTGGTGCTTTATAATCCTCCCCCTGCCACACTGGCCCCTTCTCCAGTTTACAAAAGGGCAAATGGAGTTTTCTGGGCGTCTGGAGCAAGAATACACACTGCCTGGCTCTTGCCTTTTTCCTACATATTGTGGCTCATAAGGCCAGCGAGGTGGCCAATGGCAGGAGTGTGGGGCTTCCAATGCTTGATAAGAGAGGAGCCGACATCTATTTACTACTTGTGGGAAGCAGTCAGCCTTGAGAGCAGGCTGCGGACATGCCAGGCATGCCACTGCTGCTCGAAGGAACTGTCCCTACTTGTTCCCCTCCTTGTTCCATTCCATGGGAGATAAGTCACCAGGGCCCAGAAACCAGAAAGAATGTAAACCGAGACAAGCAAAGCTGTCTCCCCCTGCACGTGCAGGTTATTTTGGATGATTCTGGGCTTATGGGTTTCCTCCCAGGGAAGTTAACCTTGAAGCCGAGACAGTCTCTAGATGACATAAACCACCATCTGGCAACCTTCCCTTTTCTAGCCTATATAATCTGCAACTGTAGCGCAATAAAATTTGCCTTGCCACCGTCAGTTGTCTTGGTCCTTCTGACCCCATTCGTCGGTGCTAATTCTGACCCTGGGCGGTGAGATCCTCTTTCTCTGGCTGGTCCGTGGCAACTACTTACTGTGTTCTTTAAACCAAGGAGGGCAGTTTCAAATTATAGCCATTCCGTAGATGGGGACCCGAGAGTAGATGCTTTAAGGAAACTTGGCCAAAACCTGCAGGTCAGTGGTGGAAGCAGGTTCTCCCCGTCCCCACCCCCCACCCCCAAATCCAGCTCTTCCTCCCTGTCCCAGCTTGGATTTGGTGTGGATGGCTTCACCCCCATCCATCCAATGGCGCTTTGACATTCCCTCTCCATTCATGCGGGAGCTGATACCATGGCTTCTCCTAGACGGACACTCACCTGTTCCACTGTGCCAGGCCTCCCAGGTATGTGCATTTAAAGTCCCCCTGGAACCTGAGTCTTCCTCCCCTTGCAACAGAATGCCAGATAACACCTTGGAGATGGTGGAGAGATTCTGGAGTTTGGAGATGGATAAAGTGGGAAAGAAGCTCCTTCTGGGCCAGGTATGTGCCTGTGGTCAGCCCAGAAGGTCATTGTCCTCTAGAATCCTTGGTGTAGCTGCAGGAGAGGCAGCAGGATCGCTTCTTGTCCCTGTCCTGCCTTCTA
Source organism: Lipotes vexillifer (assembly GCF_000442215.2). Taxonomy (NCBI): domain Eukaryota; kingdom Metazoa; phylum Chordata; class Mammalia; order Artiodactyla; family Lipotidae; genus Lipotes; species Lipotes vexillifer. The sequence goes on along the minus strand of NW_006791954.1, from coordinate 5,152,113 downwards.
TTCCCTTTATCTTAAAACACACCAAAGGGGATGCTGTGGGACAGGCAACTTCTAAAAAACCAACAGGATTCCTTTTCCAAATAAAAACGTAAAAGGAACAGAGTATATAAAAGGGCAATGGTTTACTAGTATATCTTTAATCTTAAGACATATTTACATTACTTAGAAATTCAACCAATGAGAGCAATAAGATCGTTTGGATTCATTTGTTTGCTCAATGAATCTTTATTAAGCACTTACTCTGGGCCTGTTCTTGTTCTCAGCACCAGGGGTGTCTCAATGGAGAAGACAGGCAAGATTGGGCTCACCCAGAGTTCAGAGAGCAGTGGAAGAGACAGGCAGTAAGTAAGAGGGACTGAGTAAACCAACACAGCAGAAAGAGGATTTCAAACAGTGGTAAAAAGCACTGAGAAGAAAGGCAAGTATGGTGGTTGATAGGGGTCTGGGCAATAGTCTCCACCACGGTCAGGTCTGGTCTTTCCAGGAGGTGGCATTTGATCTGAGACTGGAAAATGAGGAGAAACAGACCAGAGGGAAGGAGCATTCCAGACAGAGGGAACAGCACATCAAGGGAGGGAACGAGCTTGGTGTCTTTGAAGGAGGAAGGAAGGCCAGTGATGGAGTGACAAGCCAGGGAGGAGCCATAGGACTCGGGGCCGGCAGTGGTCTCCCTGCTCTGGGGAGCATCTGATTGTTTTTTTTTTTGTGGTATGCGGGCCTCTCACTGTTGTGGCCTCTCCCGTTGCGGAGCACAGGCTCCGGACGCGCAGTCTCAGCGGCCATGGCTCACGGGCCCAGCCGCTCCGCGGCATGTGGGATCTTCCCAGACTGGGGCACGAACCCATGTCCCCTGCATCGGCAGGCGAACTCTCAACCACTGCGCCACCAGGGAAGCCTGAGAAGTTTTTATGATTGTTGCTAATACTAAAACGAGCCTTTATCACTTTTATAGGACAATGGAAGAATCTGAGTGTGAAAGGTAAAAAAAATTCTTTCATTGTTTGAATCTACTTTTTTAAAATAAATCAGCACATTTATCCACTCTGCAGTACTCATAACCCCTCATGTACTCCTGAATGTTCTGTGTTCGATTTTTATTTTCTTCCCAAATTGCCAGGAATATTGAATTAACAAATTACATAAGACAGAACAAAGTAAGCTCTCAATATTGTCCTAAAGAATATATATAAAAGCTCTTTGCAAGCAGTAAAGTAGATAAAAATGATCGTTAATATTATTATATCTCTATTAAGTTACGGGATCTGTTGACCAAACCCCTAGAAAATTAAGAGGAAACGATTTCATATAATTCCCCAAACTATATTCTGTTGAACACTAGTGTCCCATGAGATTTTAATTGTGTATATTATAGAAGACGTGTTCTGTGGCCCGATATGGCTGGGAATACTGTGTACTATTATCCTCTTTGTGAAAAATCAGGCTGTATTTCAGTATTAAAGATGGAACAAATACTGCTGCAGGGAAGAAAAGGAAAAAGAAAGAGAAAGAAACCACAGCAAAAATTTTACTTTGTTTAACCCAGTGTTCCCAAATACCTTTGACCTGGGAACCCTATTTTCTCAGATTACCTTGAACATCTCACAGAAAAGTTCTAAGAAACCACAGTTTGGGACAGGTGGCACTTTCTGATTAGTTTATGATAAACATGTTCTAAGGCATTAGAGGTTCAGGGACTCAGAGTCCAAGCAACCAACACAGAACAGCTGGTCCCATTGCCATCCCTCTGCAAGATCCCAACAGATGGTCCTTCAGCCTTTCTTTGGCCATGTCCAGGGATGGGGAACCCATTACTGAAGGGGGTGGTCCAATCTACTATTGGAGAGGTTTGACTTTAACAAAGTTCTCCCTGGATCTCTATTAATGGTTTCAAGTCTTCCCTTTGGTCTAGAATCGGTTTATTGATGTATCAACAAAGCACTTATTCAAATAAATCATATCTTTGAAAACTGAGACCATGATAAACATTCCTGGCTTCTCACCCATCCTTCATGAAGCATGCTTTCTAGATCTTAAAGTGAGGCCCCCAGAATGGCATTTAGTGCTCTATAAGCTTGTAGGATCTGTGGTGCAAGGGTTCAAAGCCCACATAAGCAGAAAGGCCCCTCCAGCACTTGTGGTCAGAGACTAGATTCTGTATCAGGAACACCTAGGATGAAGGTCTTGACTGCTAAAAGGTGACACTGTTCAGACACCGTCATTTCCTGGAGGGTAGGAGGAAGGATCTTCCTGGTAAGATCCCTTTTCACTCCAGCAGAGCCCACCATATGGCTTAGTGATCGTTTTGGAAGGCACAGAAAGCTTTTGGGTACTGAGAACAGGGAACTGAAAAGGAGTACAGTTCAGATGGTGGGGAGAGCGTGGCAGTGACCTGTTTGTTCCTCTTTTTTTTTTTTTTTTCATCTGCAGCTCCAAAGATCAAGGTCATCATACAGGAGAGCATCAATGGAAGAATAATTCTTTCTCAAGTGAATGAGATCTAAAAGTACACGTGAGGCCAATCAAAGTTTCTGCCTATTGTAAAAACTATTTTCCCCCAATGGAAAGTCCTTGCCCAGACACAAATGGGTGAATTCTAAGAGGTATCCTTGGAGTTATCAAACTTAGAATCTTTTTTTTTCTCTGTAACAATCTCACCAGATGTTCCAAAATGATCTTAATATATGGCTGCACTTTTTCAATCAGAGTATGAGTTCATGAGCTTAAAGCTCTACTTTCCTAATACAATCGTCAGATTCCCATTATTTTGCATCTGTTTTGTAGCCAATAAAACTCCACATCAGCTGAATCATGTCTTTTATTTTATATCGTAAGGCAAGACAAGACCTCAAGGTCTCATCTTGACGGATTCTCAGAGCATTCATGGTCCACAAAAGAGCCAGAGGGAAGTTAATGCTTTGAATGTGTTTGCAGCAACCAAACACTGGGCAGAATTGTCACCTGCAGCCATGCAACCTGGGGACAAGATGTGGTTCATAAAGTTCTCCAGATCTCCAGACTTCTGCCTGCAGGAAAGGCGGGGTGGAGATAGAGAAAGGGACACCCAGAAAGGCCTCACTGAGAATGCGAGATGACCGAAAACTATTCTCTCTCACAGATAGATAAATAAGTAAATAAATAAATGAATAACCTTCAGGGCCTAAAAGAAAGTTAAAGCTAGAAAAGGAAATTCAGGGAAAAAAAGATCCTCCTTACAGATAGATACTAAGACCGTAAGAGGGGGAGCAACTCATCTAAGATCTGAATTGCAAGCATTAGGATCCATCGTATTATGTTGAGATATAGTAGGGACTAAAACACAGAGACTATACACCTCTGTCCTCTGAAAAAGATGACCTTTCTCAGATTGTAGCCATGTACGCCATTGTTCCAAGGCTGGTACAGAGGAGTAATGCTGGAGGAAAGGAAGACAGAAATCCACATATTCACTAAGACGTCATCAGAATGTTGTACATGGAATGATAGGATATTAACAATTTAATGGCCCATAGGCACAGGCTAGTCAAACTCTCCCACTTTACAAATAAACTGAGGCCCAGAACAATAAAGGCATTGACCCAAACAGTCACTGGATTATCACATCTGGGTCTAGATATGGGACTCTTAACTCCATTTCCAGTTGTTAACCTAAAAGTGGTGTCATTTCATTCCATGGTCATCTAACACATTGGCAATGCCTCAGATATTTTTTGCCTCTGTTTGAATACTCTCTTGGAAAGGATCGCTTCCAAGATATGTTTTGGCAATGCCCTGAATATTTTTTGTCTCTGTGTTTGAATACTCTCTTGGAAAGGATTGCTTTTGATATTTTCTGAACTGGGCATGTGTTAAAACTGGATTAGTCTTCCCTTTAAGGGAATAATTGGTGTTTCTCATTCTCAGTGCATAAAGAATAGAAAACCAACCCCTAACAATCTGAAATTAGGCAAAAGGAACCGATGTTAATCACATCGTTGCAAAAATGTATTACTGATTTAAGTGAAATACATTCATTCTCTGGGGTAAAATTATATATTTATCTTTACCGTGTGATCACTTCCAAGAATTTCAAAAATAACCAATTTATAACATCTTCAATGAGTTTTCTTTGTGCGGTACACTTCTCTGTGCAAACTTTTGATGATTTGAGGGGCAAGAAGAGATCCATATTAAAACGTTATTAGTTCTCTTTATCTATTTCATTCTACTAGGGGAACATCTTTATGTTAACAGGGTACTTCAGTCTCAAAGCAGATCTTAAAATTAATATTTTTCTCTACTTTAGCCTCAATTCACTCTGCTATTTTAGACATTATTATCTCTTTCTTGAAATCTAGAAATTAGACATAAAATATACATATTTTCTCAAGGTGAAATTTGAGCACTGCTAGCAAAATCTTTTGAAGAATATTCAAAAAACAACAAGCTGAAGGGAAAGTTATAATACTAGACCCAGAAAATAACCAATAACCTTCCATTTACTATCATAATTTATATAGGATTGGTAATCATAAATCAAAACATAATAATTTTTCATTCAAGGAGCTAAGCAGAATCTAACACACCACTGTACAGCAATTATACACCAATAAAGATGTTAAAAAATTATAATAAAATATTCTTAAAGTATTAATTTTCTCTGTACCAATTAAGGTGATCAACTCATCCCAGCTTGCACAGGAAACCCTTCAGTCCCAGGCAAACTGGAGTGGTTGGTCACCCTATTGATAAAGAATTGCTCTTGTCTTAGTCCGTTCAGGCTGCTATAATAGAATACCACAGACTGAGTGGTTTATAAAAACAACAGAAATTTATTCCTCACAGTTCTGAAGGCTGATATGTCCAAGACCAAGGCACCAGTACAGTTGCATTCTGGTGAAGACCTGCTTCCTGGTTCATAGCCTGTATCCTTGCATGATGGAAGGGGCTTGGGAACTCTGTGGGGTCTCTTTTGTAAGAGCATTAATCCCATTCGTAAAGGCTCCACCCTCGTGACCTAAGCCCCTCCCAGAGACCTCACCTCCTACAACAATCATCTTTAGGGGTTAAGATTTCAACATATAAATTTTTCAGACAAGTAGAGAGAAATTAAACCATTTTCCTGAATAAAGAGACAATTGCATGAGTTTAGCCTCTAGGCTATATAGAATAACCTCTCTCCCACATCTAAATAAGTCCAAAAATATTTCAAAATACCCATTACAACCTGATTAGTGCCTGTAGGTTCAGGCGAGTTGCCAACTAAAGAAGTTTTCATTTGTATTTGGTTTTGACCCCCACACACCCAATCCACATAAAGGAGGTAGTAACAAATTCTATTGTTTCCATTACAGAAACACTTTAAGTAAATAATAGCTATTCCATTACCCAAAATCCAATTAAAGAAATACTTCGCTAATCCAGAAAGGTATCAAGGATTATTTTGGAATATTTATGTCAACATATTTTCTAATAGTACCATAATAACATGGTTGAATGGATAGATCCATTTAATATCTTTCAATCCAGTCAAATGCATGCCTTTACTAAAAGTTCATTTTTCCTTTAATGCTCTTATACACCTACCCTGTTAATGATGTGTGAAGTTGGAAACTAAACTTCATAAAAATTCATTATTAAGGAATGTAGCAATTGTATATAGGTGGAAAGGTCATAAAGCTGAGAGGAGAGCAAGGACTTGAATTACAAGTTACAGTGGGAAAAGGTAGGTAAGCGAAAGGGATCCGAGAAAGTTACTTTAGCACAGGGGTTCTCAAACTTGGCTGCGCCTCAGGATCATCTGGGGAGATTAAAAAATTCTGATGCCTAGGCTACATTATAGATCAATTAAATCAAGGTTTTTGGAGGTTAGAACCTAGGGATCCATATATTTTAAAGATTCCCAAGTAATTACAACGTACAACTAACTTTGAGAACTTACTGCTTTAGCAGCTTCAGGTGAGTGCTTTTGTATTTGTTTGCATGTTCCCCATATTATTAATTTTTTAATACTCCCATAAGAATTAATTAAATCTTATCAATCCCATAAGAATTAACTAATGGAAAAATAAGACCTCCTTCATGTCACGCCCAAATGCTTGTGAACAGAGTTTCATTTTACAGAATTGTAGAGAGCTGCAGCATCCAGGAAGCACAGCTGAATAAAAACTTAAAAGAAAGATAGGGGCTTCCCTGGTGGCGCAGTGGTTGAGAGTCCACCTGCCTATGCAGGGGACACGGGTTCGTGTCCCGGTCCGGGAAGATCACACATGCCGCGGAGCGGCTGGGCCTGTAAGCCATGGCCACTGAGCCTGCGCGTCCGGAGCCTGTGCTCCGTGGCCCCAAGACCCAAAAAAAAAAAAAAAAAAAAAAAATTTAAATACTAAAAAACATTTCATGAAATTTTTCAAACTTACTTCCACCTAAGTTTAGTGAGATATCTTTCAGGTGCCTAGTCAAATATTTTCCCAAAGCGTTAAGCTCCTATAATGAGTTTCTATGACAAAAAATTGTCATGTTACTTTAGCCTCTTCATTTCTTTTACCTCTTAGAATTTTTTCACAGCAAAGTAAAATATTAACATATGCAGATAAGAGGCTCCTTAGGGAAAACATCTCTAAGCCAAGCGACTAAAAGATTTAATATCAGAAACACCTAAGTAAATTTTTCCTTAATGACATATCAGATTGTTTTAGTATTTCCCAAATGCACATTTTATATTTCTCTAATAGTTAATTAGGCATCATGCATAAGTTCAAATCAAAAACAAGTAGCATTAGAAGAAAACATAGCAAGCAACTGATTGAATCCACTTGTTTAAGAGATGAGGAAGGTAAAGTCTAGAAAGGTTAGCCAAGCCCTCCTAGGACTCAAATCTCATTCCTACCTACATATAGCACCTCTGACATATGGAAACATCAGAACTGAAGAAAGCATCACATAATTTTTAAAATTCATAGCAAATGCATGAATTATTGAAAAGCCAAAATAATTTAAGGTATTAGCTATTATGCTGGAACCTATTTGTCAAAATGCCAATAACTGCAAGAAAAAAGTAAGCCCAAGATAGGTATTAGAGGTTGAATTTTTTTGATTTCTTTACAGATAGTCTTAAATAAATTATTTAACAGAGACTACTTGTAGCATGGAGTTTTTTTAAGCTTATATTGTGTTATATGATATACCATACCATTTCTCTGGGAAAAAAATAACATAATTCCAAAATTACCTTTTATGAACAATAAGCAATCTTGTACTATAGTTACACATACACCTATCTAGTCTTTCACCTTAGAAAATGGATACTAAATAATGGTATTATTTTCTGAGTATGCAGTAGATATTGGTGGCCCCAATGAATCCATACCCCCTAGGACTCATGCCTTTCTGTAGTTTCTCCCATATTTACTTTGTCCTGGGCCATGTGACTTGATTTGGTCAATGGAACGTCAGCAAGCATGACAGAGCAGAGGTTTGCAAGCTTACCCTATTGGACTGCTCCCTCTAGGAAGCCAGCTACCACGGAAGAAGTCCATTTACCCTGAGACTACCACGCTGTGAATAAGTCTAAGCTAGCCTCCTGAGAGGACAAATGAAGGAAAACTGAGGAACCAAACGAACAGCCATAACTGAAGCTCCAGACATTAAGCCTTTCCAGCTAGTTCCCAGCCATTCAAGCCAACCCAGCTGAGGGCCCAGATATCATGGAGCAGAGATAAGCCATTCCACTATTCTAAGTCTGAAATTCTGACCCACGGAATTATGAACAGATAAAATGGCTGTTGCCACTTACCCCAGTAAGTGTTGGGATAGTTTTTCATGCAGCGGTGGATAAGCAGAACAAAGTATTGATATTTAAAATAGAAGAGTCTATTATTTGCTCAGTGACAATAGCTGATTTAAAGCTAGTCCATTAGCATTCCTCTCAACTTTCCACCAAGATGTTTAGTCATTTTAACATTGAAATGGATCTCTGCAAAAGTGCTGGTCCAATAACCATAGATGAAGCACCAAGCTTCCAAGAAAAAAGGCCAAGGTCCTCCCTCCTCAGAGGTGGCAGAGAGTAAAGCCATTGCTCACGTATGTTCACAGCTCCCCTCTGTGTCTCTTCACAAATGGGGACCAAGTAGCATAAGCCCAACCCAGAGAAGAGGGTATCCCCTGCTCTTCACTAGAGCATGTTGGGATGCCCAGGTAAATTCTTCTCCTTCTTACCTTTAGGGTTTCTATTCCTTTTGACTCTCTGTTAACATTCCTCATTCCAGGGACATTAACAGCTTCTCTATGAATACTTATGCTTACAATAAGTATCGAACAGATCAAGAGTTTCACTGAAAGGTGATCTGTTTTCAGTGTAGGTAAGCAAAGTCCTCCTTCACCAAGAAACTATATAAGGCCTGTACAGATTAAGATGATCACGATTATCAGGCAGTTATAATGTTTAAGTCTTTAAGTCATCAAGACCCTTGAATATTGTCCATTCATTCTAGGCATGTTTTTTCACAACACTGTACATTAAATACTATACTCTCATATGGCCTTTAATCAATAAATACTTGTAAGATTTTTGGTAGATTGATAGATAGATAGATAGATATAGACAGACACATATATACCTTGAAGTGTTTTGTTGGTTATTTGTGTACCATAACAACATTGGTTCTCCGACTTACTAGACGCCTGAGATCATTCCCGTGTGTGACTCATTCCCCATCTCATTGATTCTATTACAACAGCTACATGTCACCATATTTCTGAAGAGGATTAGAGGGTTTCTAAAATATCTTTGCAGTGAGGTCATGCGTAAAGGAAAAGAAGAAAATGCCTCTGACATACTTCATGATCTGATGACCTAACCATACTCAGGAGTTTTACTAAAGAACTTTGTGTGTTTGTATTTGTGTGTGTGTGGATGTACGTGTTAGTCATACCAGTACATGGACTGTCCTACTCACCAAAACTTCTCTTTGAAATTTAAATTAGGAGCCACCTAAAAAATTGAGTCATCTGGGCTTCCCTGGTGGTGCGGTGGTTGAGAGTCCGCCTGCGGATGCTGGGGACCCGGGTTCATGCCCCTGTCCGGGAGGATCCCACATGCCGCGGAGCGGCTGGGCCCGTGAGCCATGGCCGCTGAGACTGCGCGTCCGGAGCCTGTGCTCCGCAACGGGAGAGGCCACAACAGTGAGAGGCCCGCGTATCGCAAAAAAAAAAAAAAAAAATTGAGTCATCTAATAAAAACTACTAATTAGTAAAGTATGCATACACAACACTCACGTATGTAACATACATACACACATATAGTAAAAGAAATTTTAACAATAACAACTCTCCTTGACTGAGCTTTGCACCCATAATCTCATTTTACACTTATCACAACCCAGCAAGGTATTATTATCTTTATTTTAGAGTTGAGGAAACTGGGGCTCAAATGGAGTGAATTAATTGGTCATATAGGGCTTCCCTGGTGGTGCAGTGGTTGAGAATCTGCCTGCCAATGCAGGGGACACGGGTTCGAGCCCTGGTCTGGGAAGATCCCATATGCCGTGGAGCAACTGGGCCCGTGAGCCACAATTACTGAGCCTGCGCGTCTGAAGCCTGTGCTCCGCAGAGAACAAGAGAGGCAGCGATAGTGAGAGGCCCGCGCACCGCGATGAAGAGTGGCCCCCACTTGCCACAACTAGAGAAAGCCCTCGCATAAAAACAAGGACCCAACACAGCCATAAATAAATAAATTAATTTTTAAAAATAAATTAAAATAAATTGGTCATATAGCTAAAAGTGATGGAACCATCATTTATACCCAGTGTTCTTTCTACTGTGTCACACAAAGTCAAAAACGCTTGCTAAAGAGTTGTGTAAAATCGAAACACAGGCAACATGTTTTGATGAACTCTTGCTGATGGTTTTTGTCTAAGGTGAGAGTCCAGGGATGAGAAATCTGAATGGGCATGGTACTAAAGTAATATACAGGAGTCAGAAATATACACCCAGGACTAGGGAGGGACAAAGATTTATGACCATTACCCGCACCTTGAAGCATCCAATCCTCTGTGCACAGAGGTGTTCTCTTAACTTGCCTAAAACTCTGCCACTCAACACCAGAGAGAAGCTTAGCAAGTTCCAAAACCAGAGGACCTCACCCCTTAGTCTGACCTTATACTTACCTCCTACTTTCGATCAAAAGTATCTCTCCCTGTACTTTCCGAAAACAAGAAAAGAAGGATGAAGAGAAGATGGGCCATAGTTACACAGAATATGTTCAAGAGTCATCAGTTGGAAATATTTTATCCAGAGTCTCATTGCAAGAACATATTGTGAAGATTTCCATTTATCATTTTCAACACTCTAGGAAGCAGGAGTTTGGGGGTCAACATCTAATCCAAAGTTATATATACACACATACATATATATATATATATATATAAAACATACATATATAACAATGATGTATATAATATATATATATCAGTGCTTCTCAAGCCTTAATGTTCATACATATAACATGGGGATCTTGTTACAAGTGCAGATTCTGGGTTTCCAGTGGGCCTGGGTTGGAAGCCCAAGATTCTGCATTTTAACAAGCTCCCAGATGATGCTGAGGTTGCTGATTTATGGACCACACCTTAAGATGCAAGATTATAGACGTATACAATCCATTCGATACAGCCCCTAGACTGAAAGTCTTACCTATAAGCTGTCTCAATAGATTTAACTTAGATTGAACTGGGTGAAAAATACAGCAGGAAAGATGGCACCATTGGAACCCCATTAGCACTGTCTTTCACAAAGCGAGTGAAGCTTGCAGGAGCACTGACTAAGTGAGGCCTTGAAAGAAGGTGTTTCTTGGTTCTGGTTAAGAGTGGAAAACAGAATAAAGTATGGAAACTAAGGAGATCAATCACTTTGTCCCGAATTATTCCTGGCCTCATTGCATTAGCACAAGACCTGAAAAGTTCAGCACTAACCAGACTCATTGGAGAGGATGCAAAATGCCTCGTCCAACATTGACTACTGCATTAGCGAACACAGCACTAACAGTATGCCACTACTTACATATGAATATCCACTTAAACAATTCTTCCTAAATTATCTTCAAGGACCATATCTTTATTCAGAGAACTAAACAATGTCTGAAGTTTTAAGGAAAACAACAATAACTCTGTGAAATTATGCCCTATTCCACACTAAACTAACCCAGCTTGGCCTGGTTGCTTTTATTATTGTTACTGATACTATCTCTGTTTTCAAGAAATTCACACATGAGTTGGAATTAAGGACCAATCAAGAAGTATTGATGATGCTCCTAGCATATGTCTACTATGGAGTCAGTCACTATGAGGAAGACAAAACAAGGAAGTTCATGAAGTCAGAACTTCAGAGAAGGAAAGTAAAATATGCAAAACAGGGCTTCCCTGATGGCGCAGTGGTTGAGAGTCCGCCTGCTGATGCAGGGGACACAGGTTCGTGTCCCGGTCTGGGAAGATCCCACATGCCGCGGAGCGGCTGGGCCCTGAGCCATGGCCGCTGAGCCTGCGCATCCGGAGCCTGTGCTCCGCAACGGGAGAGGCCACAACAGTGAGAGGCCCGCGTATCGCAAATAAACAAACAAACAAAAAAATACAAAACAGTCTCTTTGCCCTACTGCAATTCCCGGCACCCATAATCATGGTAGGTAGTCATGATAGTCATGATAATTATTACCTTTGCTGGTGTCATGATAAGGAAATTAGTTTGAGCTGAGAGACAAAAACGAAGGCATGTCTCTTCAGTAAAGCTCTTTCCACCCTCTTGAAATTTTCTCCTACACTCAACAAAAACTTCATAAAGCCATCCCTGACCCTTCTGCCCAGTTCCACAAGTCAAGTCCTACAGCTGGCCTCACACCCTTCCCAAGCATCCAGGCATTACCACATGGACTTCCCCCATGAAGCCCCAGCCTGTTTTTCCAGAGGGTGGCAGTCATTACCTGAATGGCAGGTTTGCAATGGAAGCTGCCTTAATGTGGGGCTTTGTAGACATCACGCCTGGGCTGTCATTAGTGTCCTCCAAAAATTATAATCAGCTGGCAAACCAAATAAGGGCATTCCAAGAAAACATTAATCCAAGTGTTTGGGGAAGCTATGGAAAATCTAAATTTATTTAAGTTTTGGTTCTCAAAGGAAGGTCTAACATACACGCAAAGACAATAGTCGCTTAAAAGTTTATGAACAACATTTGCTACAGTGCTAAGAGTTGGGAGAGGTAACGCACCTATGGATGGGCCGCTCTGGGGAAGGAGACAGCATCTTTAATCTTTCCTGCGTATACAAGGGGCTGGACTACTGGTAAGAGACCTTTTTGTAGGGACATGAGTGATTCCATTTCTCACCCTGTCCTTTCTTCTTCCCTCGACAATGCTAGGTGGTTGGAAGGTTCTGGAAGAGGCCTCTCTACAGGAGACAAGGCATCATCTATCTTCCTCCTCTGCCCCCACCTCTCGTGTGGATGCCCCTGAGGCCAATATGGCCCAAGGGAGGATGTGATAGCACTCAAGTCTCCTCTCTTCCACTCCAGCCACACTGTCCCTGGGCCAACCAGAGGTCAGAGTGACCAGGACCAGGTTCTGTGTCAGACCACACTAGTGCTGCCTTCAAATAGGAGGTGTCCAGAGTCGGTTCCCTCCCCCATCACAGGAAGCAGAAGGAAGAAAAAAGCCCAGCTGTGACAAGTTCAGGTCCACTAACTATTTGTACAGCAGGCACAGGGTTAAAACCACAGCCTGAGCCCCTTCTAGGGGCCCAGACGCTGGGAAGCTGGTGAGAGGGACACACAGACACCTGAAGTGGGGGAACAGTGGAGTCTGGGGCTGGGAGTTCAAGGCTTTGATACAGAAATACACTCTTCCAGGATCTTCCTGGTAGTGCTTGGAATCAGATCTGCCTCACTTCCCCCCCAACCAGGAATGTGTAAGGGAGAGAATTCAGAGCCTTCTCCCATGACCCTTTAGAAATAAAACTTTCTATGAGGTCTCTGCTACCTTAAAGGATCCAAATGATGTCTGGAGGGCATCCCTGTGCTTGTTTGAGTCCCAGAGCAGGGGAGGCTCGGGGCTCACGGATATTTGCTTCCTGCTCTCCCCAGCACCAGCTTTGTTTCGGTGCCTCCAAGAGACCTCTGACATTTACATATTTACATAAAATCATCTCAATATAAAAGCACCTCCAGAGGTTCTCCTTCACTTGGTCACTTCTCATTTCCTGTCCTCTGTGGTCTGCTCAAGCTAAATGTTTCTTTGAGGGCAGGGACAGGAGCATGTAACCTTCTGTTTATCAGAAGCGGAGTTGGGGAGGGGAAGTTAGGAGGAACCAGAGAGGAAGCAGAGGCAGCAATTGTGTTACCTCCATCTCCCCTAAACCCACTCAGGCTTGTAAGAGACAAAATCCATTAACAGAACAAGTACAAAAATGGGTTTGAGGCCAGGCAGCAGAAAAAAAAGTTCCAGTTCCTGCTTCTACAATTATCCATGCTCTAAGTGCTGGTTCCCTTTGCAAGACACCTTGTCAGAAAGTATTTCCATACTGGCATCTATGTCTTCAAGGCATCCAAGTAGCTTGTGTATCTTTTAAGAGATCAAAAGGCAGAAAGAAAAATGTTCTTGGATCAACACCCAGAGAAATCTTAAACCAGATTTTCCTGGGATATTTCAGGCCAGTCAGTGCCTGTTGCTTTATACTGTGGCATCTTTCTTTTAACATATGGATTAAATGTGATGAATGAAAAGATTAAAAGGTCACAATTCCAGCAGCACTGGTTTCTAAACTGCTGTGTTATCTACTTAAAAACTTCCATGGACTTCTATCATCCTCTCAGCTCTTTGGGGCCACTGCTTTGCTTACAGGGAAAACAGAAAGCCTGAGCTTTGCAAGCAGAGGGCAATGAGGCTTGTCAGGAATGTCATAAGGGGGACCAGGCTTCGATTCCAAGTAGGAATGGAACAAGATAGACATTCCGATTTGACTATTTTCTTGTTAACTATAAAAGGGTTTGAGTTTATAAGAAACGTAAAATAACAGATATGTAAGTAAGATATTAACTGGCTTTTAAATATTTTAGATGTCTACAGGTTGGTCAAATTATAAATAAAGTTTCATTAGAACACAGCCACGCCCACTCGCTTACATGTTGTCTGCAGCTTTGGGCAACAGCAGGAGAACTGAGTAGTTACAGCAGAGTCTCTCTGGCCCACAAATCGTAAAATAATTACCATTTGGCCTTTGCAAAAAAAAAAAAAAAATGTGCCAACCCCGTCTATAGGTATTATAGCAGGGGAAAATGAGTTGAAATTACAGGAGGAAAGGTCTGGCCCATCTATGCCAACATATCTGCCAGGAAAAGGGACAGACTATTAAAAGTTTCCTACAGCTGAGAGGGCCTTTGACTCTTTGGCACACAGCCAAACACAAACACGGCTAATTTAAAGAACACCTGGATAGTTTAAGCTGGTGTAATAATCTAAAAGACAGAAAAGAATCTGCTTTTCCTGTGGGTCATTCACGCTTATGGCAAAAAAATAAAAATAAGATAAAGGATATATTTTGCTTTTTACTTTTAAAATTGTCTAGTTTGCCAGATGCTTTTCGAGATGACTGGCCAACAGTTGCTCGCCGAGAAGTAATGCTGCTCTTTGCAAAGTGCCAATTGAACCGAGTAGGAAGGGTGGTAATGGTGACTCACAAACCGGTTTCCCTAGATGCGCTGGAGTGCTTGCTTTAGCCGTGATGAGATATGAAGGGCAAGTGCTCCCCCCGCTGCCCAGAGAGGCAATTTAGGCCTGAACTCAATATTCTTTTTCCTGATCAGGGCTCTCCGGTTGAACTGAAATCAATTATCCACACAGTCTCTTGAGGGAGTAAAAGAATACCAAACCTTCACAGTTCACGCCCAAGGCGCAGTAGCAACTTGAAATCTCAGTAATTTGTATGACAGGTACGGTAGCAAAGAAGGACCACCAAAATGGAATCACCAGGTTTTCACTTCTCTCCCGTAAGACTCTCTTCCCACTAAAAATAAAAATTAAACTGCAGCCTCCTACAACAGCTCATTGACACAAATTACCTTAACAATGAGCAAAAGAACTTATTTCCTCATTTGAAATAGAATACTGACCAAGGGTTTTGTTCAAAATAGGTCGAACCAAGGACTTCCCTGGTGGTCCAGTGGTTAAGACTCCACGCTCCCAATGCAGGGGGCCCCGGTTCCATCCTTGGTCAGGGAACTAGATCCCACGTGCGGCAACTAAAAGATACCACATGCCGGCAACTAAACATCCCGCATGCTGCAAAGACCGGTCTCAGCCTAATTAATTAATTAAACAACAAGCAAAATAGGTCGAACCCTATGAAATTGCCAGCTGTTTGACCCACAAACAGCCTGAATATAATGACTTCATTGACAATTGACAAAGATACACAGGACAGCCTGACGGTATGGAGCTGGCAGGCTTCCCTTCTTGACTGGATGCCGGGGATGCAGGACATAAACCTTCTGGCCTCACAATTTTCCCCAGGGCAGCCTCTGAATTCCTCTGACCAATGGAAGTAGAGGCTAGAATTTTAAAGTATATTTGCTCATTTAGGCAACTCTGCTCCACGTGATACATAAACATTTTTTAATTAGGTTTTTTTTTCTTTTTAATGCAAACATCCTAATAAAGGAGCTTCAGGGGAAAGGAGATTTTTGACATCATGATCACACATTGCCTCATTCTTTGTTTGCTAAGAGGTGAAGTAAAACCCCTATTGACTGTCACTGACTGCAGGGAGGGCCATGCTATGGAGACCAGGGGTGGTTGAGGTTTGCAGAGATGCAGACAAGTGCCATAGACCAAGTATTACGAGGGCAGGGACTTCTGATTTGAAGTGGGAGAATCTGGGAAGCTAAAACATTTAAAAAATCTGAATACTAAGCAAATTAACATGTAGACTTGTTAAGCCATCTGAGTTTTGCAATAAAATCAATGTGAATATGGATTTCATGACCACAATGTTCTAGATAATAAGTACTCCTGTGGGCTCCTTTTTCAGGAGTGTCAGTTACAAGAGTCACAAAAACCACAAGAGTTATAGGAAGACTTTGAAGTAAAATAAAAATAAAAGTAGAAAGGTAGGACAGCAACTCTGTCACACAACAGTCTTAGAACTTAGCAGGACCTTGAAGGCAAATTCCAAGTAGACTTATTGGAACGATCAAGTCAGGGGAAAGTAGGGGTGCCCATACCCTGAGCTGGTCCAATACTTTGATACGTTCCTTAAAGTGTCCATGATGGCTTAAGGCAGTGGTCCCCAGGTTAAAAACACAAAGAACCATGGCTTCTGAGTACTTGGATTTGAAGAAACTGTGGCCAAATGCCATCCTCCAGGACAGGAGCACTGAACACAGTAAAAGCCTGAATATATCCTTAGCCTGTAACATCAAGCCCCCAGGGGATTCCAAGGTGCATCTGAAGGAAGGGAACCACTGGGTCAAAGGGTTTCTCTTGAGTCTAATTATAATTCAATATAAGCTTGGGGATTTTTAACCACAAAAAGAGAAAAAATCCTACAGCTACACAGTATATTCATTGTAAGAGCAAAGCAGAAAGCCAGTCATCCAGCAGAGTGAGCGAGAGGTAAATTTATGGTACTGCTTTCAAGGCCATAAAATAGGATCTTAAGACTTAAGAGCCCAAATGATTCATTTTATCTGCAATGATATTATTTCCTGAAAGATAAAGAAACTTAGTCACAGTAACACGGAGAATAAAACCCTGCGAATCTTGACTCCTCGTCCTGTGTTCTTTCCCAGGATGAAGCTGACGTGAAATGATTCTTTCATGCTCATTCACCTACAGAAACATGCAATCAAATTCCTTGTGTAGCGAAAGGAACATAGTAAAATACATTTTAATTGTCAGTAGACACCATAAAAACAGGAAGGATTTTAAAGAAAAATACAAAGAAATTTCTTCCTCTTTAAAACAGATAAATTGGACCCCTCATACTCATTCATGCACTTATTAACCATCAACCGTGTACTTGCTATGTTAGACACTGTATCCAGACCTCACCTAAGATCCCTCCACAGCCCTGTACTGAAGTTTGGAATATTTTAGCCCCTTCTTAAGATAGCCCATTTTGTGGGACCCAATACTGGGTATTATTATGCTGTGTTTCCTTATGTGGCTGTCAGTGTTACACATTTGTGGCTGCAGGTGTACCCTTGTATTTACAGCTGATATGAAGGAGATAATATTTCCAGATGAGCTTTCCAGAGTCACTGCACTTTATAGGCTTACTCATTCAACACATTTGTTGGCAAAGTCCTCAAACTTCAAGGTTCAGAAATTTGACTTTATCAGTCTGGTTGATAAGAGTTAAGGGAATGGAGTCATATAAACCGCATTAACAAGAGATCCTGTAACCAAGCAGGACCCTAAGGGGCCTTCCTGGGACAGATTCCCCCATGTCCTCCACCTACCTCTTGTTTGTAGAAAAACGTTAGCCTCCTAGGCCTTTCCCAAGTTCCAGAGAATAAATTTAACCAGAGAGGGAGAAAAAACAGAAACAAAGGAAAGCAAGCAAGACAAAATAATACTTTAGCCATTAAAGTCAAGGACCTTTAGTTCCTCCTCAGGGGCTATAGATAATATTCTGAGCCATATCCTTGATCTGTTTTGCAGATACTGAAATCCTCACCGGGTGGAAGAAGAAATCCTCACCGGGTGGTTTTTTTGACCACAAAAAACAGATCCCAGACCGGTTGGAACCAGAAGGTTGATGATGTTGATTCCTGTGTACCTCACCACCAACCAGTCAAAAGAATGGCCATGAGCTGATCACTCACCCCACAACCCTCTCCCTCACCCTGTCTTTAAAAACCTTCCCTGAAGGCCATCAGGGAGTTCGGGTCTTTTGAGCACTAGCTGCCTAGACTCCTTGCTTGGCGTCTGCACTTTCCTTCACCACAACCCAGTGTCAAAAGATTGGCTTTACTGCCCATGGGCAAATGGACCCAAGTTTAGTTCAGTAACAATTCCTATGCATTTTCTTTTTTTTCTTTTTCTTCTTTTTTTTTTAAAGAATTTTATTTATTTTTTTATACAGCAGGTTCTTATTACTTATCCATTTATACTATTAGTGTATATATAGCAATCCCAATCTCCAAATTCATCACACTATCACCACCCCCCACCCCGCCATGTTCCCCCCTTGGTGTCCATGTTTGCTCTCTACATCTGTGTCTCTATTTCTGCCCTGCAAACTGGTTCATCTGTACCATTTTTCTAGGTTCCACATATATGTGTTAATATACGATATTTGTTGTTCTCTTTCTGACTTACTTCACTCTGTATGACAGTCTCTAGATCCATCCACGTCTCTACACATGACCCAATTTTGGTCCTTTTTACAGCTGAGTAATATTCCATTGCATATATGTACCACATCTTCTTTATCCATTCGTCTGTCGATGGGCATTTAGGTTGCTTCCATGACCTGGCTATTGTCAATAGTGCTGCAGTGAACATTGTGGTACATGTCTCTTTTTGAATTATGGTTTTCTCAGGGTATATGCCCAGTAGTGGGATTGCTGGGTCATATGGTAATTCTATTTTTGGTTTTTTAAGGAACTTCCATACTGTTCTCCATAGTGGCTGTATCCATTTACACTTCCACCAACAGTGCAAGAGGGTTCCCTTTTCTCCACACCCTCTCCAGCATTTGTTGTTTGTACATTTTCTGATGATGCCCATTTTAACTGGTGTGAGGTGATACCTCATTATAGTTTTGATTTGCATTTCTCTAATAATTAGTGATGTAGAGCAGCTTTTCATGTGCTTCTTGGCCACCTGTATGTCTTCTTTGGAGAAATGTCTATTTAGGTCTTCTGCCCATTTTCAGATTGGGTTGTTTGGTTTTTTAAAATGGAGCTGCATGAGCTGATTATATATTTTGGAGATTAATCCTTTGTCCATTGATTCGTTTGCAAATATTTTCTCCCATTCTGAGGGTTGTCTTTTCATCTTGTTTATGGTTTCCTTTGTGGTGCAAAAGCTTTGAAGTTTCATTAGGTCCCATTTGCTTATTTTTGTTTTTATTTCCATTACTCTAGGAGGTGGGTCAAAAAAGATCTTGCTGTGATTTATGTCAAAGAGTGTTCTTCCTAGGTTTTCCTCTAAGAGTTTTATAGTGTCTGGTCTTAAATCCATTTTGAGTTTATCTTTGTGTATGGTGTTAGGGAGTGTTCTAAATTCGTTCTTTTACATGTAGCTGTCCAGTTTTCCCAGCACCACTTATTGAAGAGGCTGTCTTTTCTCCACTTATATCCTTTCCTCCTTTGTCATAGATTAGTTAACCACAGGTACATGGGTTTATCTCTGGGCTTTCTATCCTGTTCCATTAATGTATATTTCTGTTTTTCTGCCAGTACCATATTGTCCTGCTTACTGTAGCTTTGTAGTATAGTCTGAATTCAGAGAGTCTGATTCCTCCAGCTCCACTTTATTCCCTCAAGACCGCTTTGGCTATTCGGGGTCTTTTGTGTCTCCATACAAATTTTAAGATTTTCTGTTCTAGTTCTGTAAAAAATTCCATTGGTAATTTGATAGGGATTGCATTGAATTTGTAGATTGCTTTGGGTAGTATAGTCATTTTCGTCATTTTCACAATGTTGATTCTTCCAATCCAAGAACATGGTATATCTCTCCATCTGTCTGTATCACCTTTAATTTCTTTCAACAGTGTCTTATAGTTCTTTCATACAGGTCTTCTGCTTCCTTAGGTAGGTTTATTCCTAGGTATTTTATTCTTTTTGTTGCAGTGGTAAATGAGAGTGTTACCTTAATTTCTCTTTCTGACTTTTCACCATTAGTGTATAGGAATACAAGAGGTTTCTGTGCATTAATTTTGTATCCTGCAACTTTACCAGATTCATTGATTAGCTCTAGTAGTTTCCTGGTGGATCTTTAGGATTCTCTATGTATAGTATCATGTCATCTGCAAACAGTGACAGTTTTACTTCTTCTTTCCCAATTTGTATTCCTTTTATTTATTTTTCTTCTCTGATTGCCATGGCTAAGACTTCCAAAACTATGTTGAATAATAGTGGCGAGAGTGGACATCCTTGTCTTGTTCCTGATTTTAGAGGAAATGCTTTCAGTTTTTCATCACTGAGAATGAAGTTTGCTGTGGGTTTGTCATATATGGCCTTTATTACATTGAGGTAGGTTCCCTCTATGCCCACTTTCTGGAGACTTTTTATCATAAATGGGTGTTGAATTTTGTCAAAAGCTTTTTCTGCATCTATTGAGATGATCATATTGTTTTTATTCTTCAATATTTTAATAAGGTGTATCACATTTATTTGCATATATTGAAGAATCCTTTCATTCCTGGGATAAATCCCACTTGATCATGATGCATGATCCTTTTAATGTGTTGTTAGATTCTGTTGCTAATATTTTGTTGAGGATTTTTGCATCTATATTCATCAGTGATATTGGTCTGTAATTTTCATTTTTTGTAGTACATTTGTCTGGTTTTGGTATCAGGGTGATGGTGGCCTCATAGAATGAGCTTGGGAGTGGTCCTTCCTCTGCAATTTTTGGGAAGAGTTTGAGAAGGATGGGTGTTAGCTCTTCTCTAAATGTTTGATAGAATTCACCTGTGAAGCCATCTGGTCCTGGACTTTTGAGTTTTGGAAGATTTTAAATCACAGTTTCAATTTCATTACTTGTGATTGGTCTGTTCATATTTTCTATTTCTTCCTGGTTCAGGAAGTTGGAAAGTTATACCTTTCTAAGGATTCGTCCATGTCTTCCCGGTTGTCCATTTTATTGTCATAGAGTTGCTTGTAGTAGCCTCTTAGGATGCTTTGTATTTCTGCGGTGTCTGTTGTAACTTCTCCTTTTTCACTTCTAATTTTACTGATTTGAGTCCTCTCCCTCTTTTTCTCGATGAGTCCAGCTAATGGTTTATCAATTTTGTTTATCTTCTCAAAGAACCAGCTTTTAGTTTTATTGATCTTTGCTATTGTTTTCTTTGTTTCTATTTCATTTATTTCTGCTCTGATCTTCATGATTTCTTTCCTTCTACTAACTTTGGGTTTTGTTTGTTCTTCTTTCTCTAGTTCCTTTAGGTGTAAGGTTAGACTATTTATTTGAGATTTTTCTTGTTTCTTGAGGTAGGCTTGTATTGCTATAAATTTCCCTCCTAAAACTGCTTTTGCTGCATCCCATAGGTTTTGGATCATCATGTTTTTGTTGTCATTTGTCTCTAGGTATTTTTTGATTTCCTCTTTGATTTCTTCAGTGATCTCTTTGTTATTTAGTAACATATTCTTTAGCCTCCATGTGTTTGTGTTTTTTACGGGTTTTCCCCTGTAATTGATATCTAGTCTCATAACGTTATGGTCAGAAAAGATGCTTGATATGATTTCAATTTTCTTAAATTTACTGAGGCTTGATTTGTGACCCAAGATGTGATCTATCCTGGAGAATGTTCCATGCACACTTGAGAAGAGGTGTAATCTGCTGTTTTTGGATGGAATGTCCTATAAATATCAATTAAATCTATCTGCTCTATTGTGTCATTTAAAGCTTGTGTTTCCTTATTAATTTTCTGTTTGGACGATCTGTCCATTGGTGTAAGTGAGGTGTTATAAAGTTCCCCATTATTATTGTGTTACTGTCGATTTCCTCTTTTATAGCTGTTAGCTGTTGCCTTATATATTGAGGTGCTCCTATGCTGGGTGCATATATATTTATATTTGTTGTATCTTCTTCTTGGATTGATCCCTTGATCATTATGTAGCATCCTTCCTTGTCTCTTGTAACATTCTTTATTTTAAAGTCTATTTTATCTGATATGAGTATTGCTACTCCAGTTTTCTTTTGATTTCCATTTGCATGGAAAATCTTTTTCCATTCCCTCACTTTCAGTCTGTATGTGTCCCTAGGTCTGAAGTGGGTCTCTTGTAGACAGCATATACATGGGTCTTGTTTTCGTATCCATTCAGCGAGGCTGTGTCTTTTGGTTGGAGAATTTAATCCATTCCCATTTAAGGTAATTATTGATATGTGTGTTCCTATTACCATTTTCCTAATTGTTATGGGGTTTTTTTTGTAGGTCCTTTTCTTCTCTTGTGTTTCCCGCTTAGAGAAGTTCCTTTAGCATTTGTTGTAGAGCCGGTTTGGTGGTGCTGAATTCTCTTAGCTTTTGCTTGTCTGCAAAGCTTTTGGTTTCTCCATGGAATCTGAACTTATTCATTTTCAGTGGAAGTGGTGTTGGTGCTGGTGCTTTTCCCATTACCTGTTGCACCTTTGTCTCATGATCAATGTGCCAACAAACTAAACTAGATATCAGAAAGTTGTTTGGTGATCATGGAATAAAGGCAAAGGCTGTGAATAGCCTCGAAAGGCATTTTTCTAGGGAGTGTGAAAGTTGCTCCAGTACCAAGTACCACTCTGTTGTGATGAGAATACCATCTCTGCCAGATGGCATCTGTTGCACAATATACTGTTGTGTGTTCCATGCCCCACCTATTTTCCACTTTTGCCAGGTGCTTCCATGTACATCCACCTGCAAGCCCTAAGCTAGCATCTCTGCCTAGGCTGTGAATCCTCGAGGGGAGAAGAGGCTTACTCATATTTGTACCTGGATGACACTAAGTCTCGTAATTTCAAGTGAACAGAGGGGCAGATGGAAGGATAGATGGACTGGGTGGATGCATGAATGAAAAGAAATTCCAGTTGCTCAGGCTCTGCCTGGGTTTCCAGAGTCTAAGCTCCTGACCCCATTTGGGAGATGTTAAGGGCCTCACTCTGAATCATTACTAATTTGTTCTTTAGCTTTTATTTAATTTCTTTGCATTCAAAACTGGGTGTGTCTGTTACCACTGATACTACTTTCCTCTTCTCAAATAATGATTATAAAGAAAAAATATACATTTGAAAAGGTAGTATATTATCTATTCTGTTAATTTAAAGTCAGTATTTATCTAGGGGGAGATGGTTGGGGGAGGGATGGAGTGGGAGGTTGGGGTTAGCAGATGTAAGCTATTATATACAGAATGGATAAACAACAAGGTCCTACTGTATAGCACAGGGAACTATATTCAATATCCTATGATAAACCATAATGGAAAAGAATATTTAAAAAAAGAATATATAACTGAATCACTTTGCTGTACAGCAGAAATTAACACAACGTTGTAAATCAAATATAATTCAATTAAAAAAGAATTGGGAAAAAAATAAAATCAGTATTTATAATGTGTAGTGTATAAATCTCTTTTTAACTATATAGGGGATCACTCTACAAAGTTCAATGGCTTCCCATATTACACAGAGTAAAAGCCAGAGTCTTTGCAAGACAAAGCCGTCTGCACTGCATCACCATTTACCTCTGACCTTTCCTACCACTCTCCCTTCCATCCTACAGCACCAGCTCTGAGCCACCCGCTGCTCCACCCACTCTCACACCTCTGGACCTTTGCCCTTGGAAGGTCCCTCACGCCATTCAACTATCACTTCCAGTGAAGCCAGTCCTAATTACTCTATACACAAATGCACCGTCCCCAACACCAACCCTAAATCCAGGCCCCTTCATTTGTCTCCATAGCATGGGTCATCCTCTGAGATGCTCTCTTCACCTCTGGCCCCCTCCTCTGAATTTAATTTCCATGAGGGCAGAAACTTAGGGGTTTTATTTTTCTGTTTTTTTTTTGGGGGGGGAGGGGTGCTTACTGCTCTATCCCCAGTGCCTACAACAAGGTCTAGCACACACTTAAAGTATTTATAAATATTGTGAATAAATGAATGAATGAGTGAGTGAATGAATGAATAAATGTGTAGAACATCAAATATCCTACAAGACTCATACTAAACAATAGCAGTCCCTGGTCTCCCCACTCCTGAATCTTCCTCTCCAAAATCATTTAACTGTTTCTGGTATTAACCTGTATATTTCTAAAGAACATGCTTGTACTGCTATTTCTTGATTATGCAACTTAAGATATTAAAGACCCAAATTCCTATTGTGAAAGATGATACAGGATTCTTATACAACCTGGGACCCCCAGTTCCCACTTCTTTACCTTCCTAGTAGAATTGTATCACATTATCTTATAATTTACTTATATGGCTCTTGTCTATATCCCTCTAGTTGCAATGATACAATTGGATGTATCAATACAATTGACTGATACAATACAATCCCTCTAGATACATTTCTAGCTAGAATGAAGCTCCATAAACAGAAATTTGTGTCTGTTTTGCTCGCTGAAATATCCTTATGACCTAGAACAATGTCACACTCGTAGTAGGCACTGAATAAATATTTGTGGAATAAATGAATTAATTCTCAGGCTTATAGTATGTGACTTGCCCACAAGTCACTCATTACTGCATTCTCAGGATGCACTGGCTGTCCCCCACGTCCCTTCGGGTTGCCTGGCTGGTTGGGCACTGCACTGGCATGTGGCCACCAACAGATAACATCTACTAACTCCCTTTCATCCAGTTGTACTTGGGAATCTCTCCTCTATATCCTGAACTTTTCATTAACACTTACACTGACTGATTTATAATTACTGACATTAATCAGCTTCTCCAACTAGGCTACAGCCTCCTTGGCATCATGGAGTGTCTTGGTCATCTCTGAGCCCCATTGTCTTTCACAGCATCAGACCTATTGTAATAGATTCTCAAGAAGTTCTGAATGAAGGACACACAGCCCTGCTTGCCACTTTGAAGCAAGAGAGAAACAACTTCCTGTCCCAGGGGAGCCCTTATGACAAGACGCTCTCACTATTTACAGAAATAAAGTGAGGATCAACTGATTTTCCTCTGACTGTACACTTCCCAGGGCTAACTAATGCCAGGTCATTTCATTCACTTCATTTTTCAACCATTTTGCTTCTTTCTATTCCTTTTTCTTGCTCAAGTCTCCATCAAAAATAAAAATAAAATTTGGGCTTCCCTGGTGGTGCAGTAGTTAAGAATCCACCTGCCAATGCAGAGGACACGGTTCAAGCCCTGGTCCGGGAAGATCCCACATGCCGTGGAGCAACTAAGTCCGTGCGCCGCAGCTACTGAGCCTGCACTCTAGAACCCGCGAGCCACAACTACTGAAGCCCGCATGCCTAGAGCTCATGCTCCACAACAAGAGAAACCACCACAATGAAAGGCTGGCACACTGCAACAAAGGGTAGCCCCCGCTCGCCACAACGAGAGAAAGCCCACACGCGGCAACAAGGACCCAATGCAGCCATAATATAAATAATAAATAAATAAATAAATAAAAGTTAAAAAATAAAAATAAATTTCAACTAAGAGTTAAATCAGTCAGAGCATCATGGCTTCTTTCAAAGTTAGAAATGTTGTCTTTACGAAATGTCTGATTCAACATTAAGCTCTGTAGGCGTGGCGGCGTTTGTGGATTTGGACCTGTGGGAGGGCTCTGACCTGAAGGCGCTGCACCGGCTCGTGGAGAATGCCGCTCACCTGGGCTATTCAGTTGTTGCCATCAATCATGTTGTTGAATTTAAGGAAACGAAACAGGAAACTGAAAAACCAGTAGCCGTTTCTGAACTCTTTATAACTTTGCCAATTGTACAGGGAAAATCAAAACCAATTAAGATTTTAACTAGACTGACAATTACTGTTTCAGATCCGTCTCACTGCAATGTTTTGAGATCAACTTCTTTAAGAGTCCGGCTGTACGATATCGTTGCAGTTTTTTGAAGACAGAAAAACTTTTTCATATTGCTTGTCCACATTTAGATGTGGATTTAGTCTGCATAACTATGACAGAGAAGCTACCATTTTACTTCAAAAGACCCCCTATTAAAGTGGCAATTGAGTGAGGTGTGGGCTTTGAACTTGTCTATAGCCCCCCTGTCAGAGACTCCACAATGAGAAGGTACACAGTTTCCAACGCCCTCAATTTGATGCAGGTCTGCACAGGAAAGAATGTAATTATATCTAGTGCGGCTGAAAGGCCTTTAGAAATAAGAGGCCCATACCATGTGGCAAACTTACAGTTGCTGTTTGGGCTGTTGGAAAGTGACACCAAGGCTGCAGTGTCCACCAACTGCCAAGCGGTGCTTCTGCATGGAGGGAGAAACTAGAAAAACTGCTTTTGGAATTATTTTCATGGTGAAGAAATCTCGGATATCAGAAGTAGATGATGATTCTCTTCCAGCCTGCAAGAAAGCCAAGTGTGAGGACTGAGATGAGTCCCCCTTCTCTGTCAACACTCCCTTCTGCCATTTGAGAATCCATCAGCCACAACAGAATTGGAACCTCCTTATGATTCACTATTTTCACTTGGAGCTAGATATCAGTAGTCTGTAAAAGCAGTCTTATATTTAAGCCATTAAAATAACAAAACCTGAGAGATTAAGATGGCAAAGTAGAAGGACGTGCTCTCACTCCCTCTTGCGAGAGCACCGGAATCACAACTAGCTGCTGGACAATCATCGACAGGAAGACACTGGAACTCACCAAAAAAGATACCCCACATCCAAAGACAAAGGAGAAGCCGCAGTGAGACGGTACGAGGGGTGCTATCACAATAAAATTAAATCCCATAACTGCCGGGTGGGTGACTCACAAACTGGAGAACACTTATACCACAGAAGTCCACCCACTGGAATGAAGGTTCTGAGCCCCATGTCAGGCATCCCAACCTGGGGGTCTGGCAATGGGAGGAGGAATTCCTAGAGAATGAGACTTTGAAGCCTAGTGGGATTTGATTGCAGGACTTCAACAGGACTGGGGGAAACAGAGACTCCACTCTTGGAGGCACACACAAAGTAGTGTGTGCGTCGGGACCCAGCGGAAGGAGCAGTGACCCCATAGGAGACTGAACCAGACCTACCTGCTGGTGTTGGAGGGTCTCCCGTAGAGGCGGGGGGTGGCTGTGTCTCACCAAGAGGACAAGGACATGGGGAGCAGAAGTTCTGGGAAGTACTCCTTGTCATGAGCCCTCCCAGGTCCACCATTAGCCCCACCAAAGAGCCCGGGTAGGCTCCAGTGTTGAGTCGCCTCAGGTCAAACAACCAACAGGGAGGGAACCCAGACCCAACCATCAGCAGACAAGGGGATTAAAGCTTTACTGAGCTCTGCTAACCAGAGCAAAAGCCAGCTCTACCCACCACCAGTCCCTCCCATCAGGAAGCTTGCACAAGCCTCTTAGATAGCCTCATCCACTAGAGGGCAGACAGCAGAAGCAGGAAGAATACAATCCTGCAGCCCGTGGAACAAAAACCACATTGACAGAAAGACAAGATGAAAAGGAAGAGGGCTATGTACCAGATGAAGGAACAAGATAAAACCCCAGAAAAACAACTAAATGAAGTGGAGATAGGCAACCTTCCAGAAAAAGAATTCAGAATAATGATAGTGAAGATGATCCAGGACCTCAGAAAAAGAATGGAGGCAAAGATAGAGAAGATGCAAGAAATGTTTAACGAAGACCTAGAAGAATTAAAGAACAAACAAACAGAGATGAACAATACAGTAACTGAAATGAAAAATACACTAGAGGGAATCAATAGCAGAATAACTGAGGCAGAACAGATAAGTGACCTGAAAGACAGAATGGTGGAATTCACTGCTGCGGAACAGAATAAAGAAAAAAGAATGAAAAGAAATGAAGACAGCCTAAGAGACCTCTGGGACAACATTAAACATAACATTTGCATTATAGGGGTCCCAGAAGGAGAAGAGAGAGAGAAAGGACCTGAGAAAATATTTGAAGAGATTATAGTCGAAAACATCCCTATCATGGGAAAGGAAATAGCCACCCAAGTCCAGGAAGCACAGAGTCCCAAACAGGATAAACCCAAGGAGAAACACGCCGAGACACATAGTAATCAAATTGGCAAAAATTAAAGACAAAAATTCTTGAAAGCAACAAGGGGAAAATGACAAATAATATACAAGGGAACTCCCATAAGGTTAACAGCTGATTTCTCAGCAGAAACTCTACGAGCCAGAAGGGGGTGGCACAGTATACTTGAAGAGGTGAAAGGGAAGAAACTACAGCCAAGATTACTGTACGCGGGAAGGATCTCATTCAGATTTGACGGAGAAATCAAAAGCTTTGTAGACAAGCAAAAGCTAAGAGAATTCAGCACCACCAAACCAGCTCTACAACAAATGCTAAAGGAACTTCTCTAAGTGGGAAACACAAGAGAAGCAAAGGACGTACCAAAA
The DNA here is from genome assembly GCF_000442215.2 of Lipotes vexillifer. Classification (NCBI taxonomy): domain Eukaryota; kingdom Metazoa; phylum Chordata; class Mammalia; order Artiodactyla; family Lipotidae; genus Lipotes; species Lipotes vexillifer. The sequence continues at coordinate 5,123,903 of NW_006791954.1, read as the reverse complement.
AAACCCCATAACAATTAGGAAAATGGTAATAGGAACACACATATCAATAATTACCTTAAATGGGAATGTATTAAATGTTCCAACCAAAAGACACAGGCGCACTGAATGGATACAAAAACAAGACCCATATATATGCTGTCTAAAAGAGACCCACTTCAGGGCTTCCCTGGTGGCGCAGTGGTTGAGAGTCCGCCTGCCGATGCAGGGGACACGGGTTCGTGCCCCGGTCCGGGAAGATCCCTCATGCCGTGGAGTGGCTGGGCTCGTGAGCCATGGCCGCTGAGCCTGCGCGTCCAGAGCCTGTGGTCCGCAATGGGAGAGGCCACAACAGTCAGAGGCCCACGTACAGCAAAAAAAAAAAAAAAAAGCACAGCATAAAAGTCAGTAACTCAATATTCTTTCATTCAGTCACAGGATCTTAAAATGTTATTCAAAGCAAAAAAGAAAGATATCATCTACCAAGCAATCAGTAAATTGCACAGAGTGGAAGGTTTTTTTGCCGCACCTGGCAGCTTGCAGGATCTTAGTTCCCCGACCAGGGATTGAACCCGGCCCCAGCAGCGAAAGCACCCAGTCCTAACCACTGGACCGCCAGGGAATTCCAGTGAAAGGTCCATCTTTAAGAGACAGAACTCAGGAGGAAAATCCTGCAAACAAAGACCAGGAAACTAACCAATCTGACATGAGAAGATGAGCACATGTTTTACTTAATAAAAATCTAGAGATTTACAAATGCCACATAAATAATAATCATTTTGAATATTCTCTAAACTCTACAGAAATGGAAGATGTAATTCTTTGAACAGTCACCCAAGTTGTAGTCATATTCCTCTGTGCCTCAACTTATGTAATCATTTTGCCAACAAGCCCATTTTATACATTCCCACCTTCCTGTATTTTTACAGCTGTCAAAGGAATTTACTTTCACTTCTCAAAACTCTAAAACAGAGGCTTAATTATTTAGCTTAGCCTTCCCTCCCCCCACAAAAAGAAGCCACTGAAGAAGGAATATTTCTCTTTTCAGCTTCTGAAAAGTTGCTCCCCATTCATAATTGGATTCAGAATAAATCTTGGTCAAAGCATAACAGTAAATTAGAGCAAAGTCATTTTCAAATGAAATGAATTTTAAATGACACATTCAAATACATTAAGGATTAAGTTCTTTCAAGTGAAATAACTCTAAGTGTGCAAGAATGAAGTTTAGCCAAATACTAGGCTAAGACTCAGGATGAAAAATAAAGTAGGCATAGCCCTTGCCTGAGAAGCTTACAGTCTAGGATGACATACATGTATAGAAACACAAAGGTATAATGTGTAAACATAATGTATAGATATTGAACAAGATTATTTAAAATGTACATATAAGCATTAGAGTTGGAAAGTAGACATTTCAGCACTAAATTGATTCCAAGTTCAAAATTTCAAGTTAATCATAATTCCCATATTATGTGATATCACGAAGTTACAGTTCTGAATTTGGCACATTCCTTCTGACTCTGTAAGCAGGCAATAGTCTGTTTTCATTGCTAGGGCAATAAAATGGATTCACCCTGTCTCAGGGGGTTGCTACTTGTGAGTGACTAATAATTTACAGCCATAATGTCAAGTTGCTGGGTGAGAAGTGCAAGTTTAACTAGTACTCGGAGATGTGGTTACATGTCAAAAGGTATAACTAAAAACACATTTGCCTATAGGTTCCCAAGATTTCATTTGTGATGCCATTTCTGACAAACCATGAAGAGTAGATCACTGGGTCTCAGGCTGTACACTGAGAAATGAAATTCAAAGAGAAAGCTTTTTTGAAAAGGAAAGAGCTAAAACTCCTGGTTGATGTGCAGGGCAGAAACCCAGTCTCATGATTTGGGGGTCAGAGCGACCCTCTGTCCTTTTTGTTTTCACTGTAAGCAGCAGGGTTGTGTTGTCTGTAGAAGGCACTGCAGACCCAGATCTTATCTTGGCCATCTCCTGGCTGTGTGGCCTTGAATAAGTCACTTAACACCCTCACCCTCAGATTTCTCTTCTGTAAAATGGGATAAAAATATCCACTTGAAGAGGTTTCCACAAAGGTTAAAAATAATGTCTGTAGTTCAACTGCCCAATGTCTAGAATATATTAAGTACACAATAACTACTAATGATTCAAACAAGGACAAGATCAGGGAAAAAACGCTTGTAACGCCGGTAATAGTTTAAAGGAATCCTTGGTAAAAATCTCTGTATAATGCTGGGGTCCCTGGCATTTCCACTTAACAAGTTTCCATTCTCTCAAGAAATGGAACAAATGGATGGATCATGGCCCCTCTCTTCAAGCTGAGTCTGCATTGGGTTGCTGCTTCTTTCTATATCTATTGTGAATGAGAATATGTAAATTCTGCAAATTTCTTGCTTAAAAACCCCTTTATTTAGACATCCCACTTGCTTGCTCTTTGTGAAGTGTATAAGTTAGGAGAAAATATGGCCCTTGGCGTATCTCCCTTCTATAAAAAGGTAAAAGGAAGTTGTAGTTGGATTTCACTCTGAGTTCATCATTCCTGTTCCTAGGAAGTGATAAAAAAAAAAAATAGGGTCACAAGATCCTTCCATTTGCCAGAACTGATACTCTCTCTAGAGGTCTGACATGGGCTTCAAGTGCACCCTCTCTGCATTTGCCCCCAAATCACCAGTGGGCACAGCTGGCTCTAGCTGTTCACAGGACTATTCACAGAATTGAAGAACCTCACCTTCAGGGAGGCTGGAGTCAGAGCAGATAATATCTGGATATTTGGGGGTTAAGGGGTTGAGGATACGAGCACTGATACAATTTCAATAAACAAAAAGATCAATTGTTTTTTGATACACTAGCAAAGCTGGCGGTAGAGCAATGAACTATCAGACAAGGCTCTTGATTTCATGGAGTTTACTAGGAAGGTCAAACTTCATGTAAATGAAGACCTGCTGGAAATACTCATATTCTACTCAAAAATAGCATTTTTCAATATTTAAGAGGTCTTCTTTCTGAATCAGAAAAAGGGAAACCGGGCTTCCCTGGTGGCGCAGTGGTTGGGAGTCCGCCTGCCGATGCAGGGGACACGGGTTCGTTCCCCGGTCCGGGAAGATCCCTCATGCCGTGGAGTGGCTGGGCCCGTGAGCCATGGCCGCTGAGCCTGCGCGTCTGGAGCCTGCGCTCCACAATGGGAGAGACCACAACAGTGAGAGGCCCGCGTACGGCAAAAAAAAAAAAAAAAAAAAAAAAAAAAAAACCAACAAAAAACCTGTGCTCCATGACGGGAGAGGCCACAACAGGGGCCCGCGTACGGAAAAAAAAAAAAAAAAAAGAAAAAAGAGAAACCATGCAACAACCTAATGACAAGACTTTCAAATCTTTGAAAATTTAAATTCCAGTATCAATCCGGAAAATGCGTTTGTTCCCCACCTTCCACCAGTGCGTTTCACAACAGTTTCTGAAATGATATTCTGCCAGAAGATACACTACATCATGATGAGATGGTTTATATTGAGTTTTCTAAAGGAAACAGGTAGGAAATATGAGTGAACTTTAAGAAGCTTAAGACTTAGGAAGAAATATTCATTCGTTTATCCATTCAGCAGTCACTCTTTGCTTTCCTACTGTACATAAGACACTGGGCAGTGCTGAGAATACAAGCAATGGAATAATTTGGAGACGAAAAATTCCTTATGACAACCTATCTGTACTCCACCCAGATTTCTTCTTTCTATCACAAATATATAATGGGAACAATTATTCAATTAGTTCTATACCAATGAATTGTCAATGTGCATAAACCATTTTCTTGTTGAGCTATATTTTGAATGGAAAGAGTGAACTTTTCAACGGCAACACCCATTCGGTGACCTATAAAAGGTTAGCTTTCCTGCGTTGCTGACACTGCACCAGCCCTGGCTGTGGGTCTCTCGAGAAGCACCATGTCACTCTCCGTGCGCACCTCTGGGATACCCCAGTGGCTGTCCTCCCAAAGTGGGACACTGGGCAGAGCCAGGGCCATTTCTGCCTCAAGCATCGGAAGCAGCTATGGGGGAAGTGCCTTTGGCTTTGGAGGCAGCTATGGGGGAGGCTTTTCAGCTGCTTCCATGTTTGGTTCTAGTTCTGGCTTTGGTGGTGGCTCTGGAAGTTCCTTTGCAGGAGGACAGGGCACTGGTTATGGAGGAGCCAGGGGAGGTGGATTTGGGAGCCTGGGGATTGGATTTGGGGGAAGCCCAGGAGGGGGCTCTCTAGGGATTCTCTCTGGCAACGATGGAGGCCTTCTTTCTGGATCAGAAAAGGAAACTATGCAAAATCTTAACGACAGATTGGCTTCCTACCTGGATAAGGTTCGAGCTCTAGAAGAGGCTAACGCTGACCTAGAAAACAAAATTCGAGAATGGTACGAAATACGAGGATCTGGAGACCCACAGAATGATTATAGTAAATATTATCTGTTGATTGAAGACCTCAGGAATAAGGTAACAAAATGGCTTTTTAGAGGGGCTTTGGGAATTATTTTTTACTTTTCTTTTTTGCTATTTCAATATTTTACAGTCATAAAGCACCTAAAACTTAGATATCTTTCCATTCAACTGTATTTGGAATAATTTCTCATCTTACGATATTTAGTTTCATTTTATCATTTACCATAAAGTGATTGTTTTTTACACTACCTTTTCTGGGGGAAATGTATGTTTCTTAATTTTTAAATAATATTCTCTATACATATTTTCTTTTAAAAGTTAACTGCCTTAAACCCTTAATAAAATAGCATTATAACATCACCTAAAATTTTCCTGTCAAAGATATATTTGCAAAACACTATCTTGTACGACCTCACTTCGTGCGTCTTCCCCTGTTTGGCCAGATCATTTCTGACAGCACTGCAAACGCCCAGGTGCTCTTGCAGATCGACAATGCAAGATTGGCTGCTGAAGACTTCAGAATGAAGTGAGTAGAATAAAAGAAAGACTAATGATGATTGACATGCCCCAGTATCTCTTCTTTTTCTCTATTTTCCTGCCTTCATTGATGGCAAATATTTCCAACCTTCAGCAGTTCACATGCTCCATACATTTAATGTTTTGGTAAATTCACATCGGGCATTCTATTAGAAAGTAACTAGATTCAAACACAATTCACATTACACGTCCTTAGTTATAAAGTACTTAAATCCAGGGCTATGGATTTTCATATTCGACATTTGTTATTGACTCATGTTGTGACATGATAATTCCACCAGTGTCCTAAACCTCAGTCTTCCATGCATCCAAATGAATTACTGATGTTTTTGCCTGGGCGTTAAGTGAAGTGACCTTTTTCCCGATGACACATACAACTAAAATATTAACCAGGCATTTGTTTTTATATTGCCTCCTCCTTCCCCATACACCACCCTCAGACATAAGGAGAAAATACTAACGTCCTTTTTGCTCTGCAAAATTTCCTCACAGGATGTTGCAGTGGTGACGATCCTGAACCTTAGTACGAGTTACTAAAGAAGTCTCACTGTTTTAAATTAAACCATGAATAAAGGTTAAGCAAGACGACTAATTATTATCTAATTTTCAACCGCTTTTAGGATTCCATCAGAAACTCCACCTGGAGAGGGGCTGCTACTTACTGTTCATAGCCAAGGCAGCCAGCCAGAGGGGAAGAGGTAGCCTGGGATGCGGTGCTATTGTGGTTCATCGCTGGTAGAAAAGTATCACTTCCTAATTTGTTCACTTCTCTCCCACTGAGTAGCAACCTGTCATTTAAAAAAAGGAAAAGAAAAAGTTAGAAAAGCAAAAACAGTCTCATGCATTACAATGCTGCTAAATTGATATGCAAAACAGCCCTGAAGATGGCAGGGGGCTTATTCAAATGGGTGTGTGGATTCCCTGGACTGTTTTGCCCTTGGTTTATCAGATACGAAAATGAGCTGGCCCTGTGCCAGAACGTGGAGGCCGACATCAACGGCCTGCGCAAGGTGCTGGACGAGATGACCCTGGCCAGAGCCGACCTGGAGATGCAGATCGAGATCCTGAGTGAGGAGCTGGCCTACCGGAATAAGGATCACGAAGAGGTGAGCCGGAAAGCACAGTTCTCTACGCTGCTTTTTTCTACCAGACTCAGAAATTACAATTTCAAATTTATAAATCTGGAGTTAGAAGAGATATGCATGATACACTATCCCCCTGTTAAGATGACCATTTGTTTTGAAGTTGTGGTGGTGGTTTCTGTTAACGTTTAACACGTTAGAGGCACTTTTTGATTTTGTCGTTTTCATCATTTGGTAAAAGGACAATCAGAATTTTAATTGTCCTGATTTAGTGATTTCTTAAAATATAGTATTTTTATTCATTAGCTAGGGAAAAAATGTTAAAAGGCTGACCTTGCACTATCTAGTGAAAAACATTCTGGAAGGATTGAAGAATTAATCTTTTTGTCATAGAAAATAAAAGGAGATACTTATCAAGAAAAAGATATGGTATTTTTAAAGTTCAAAAATAATAGTCTACCAATAATACATAGTGTTATATATGTTAGAGAAACGAATTATACCCAGTGTAATACACACATGGAACTCTGATATACCACAATGTATATAAGTAATCATGCATGACCCTGGCACTAGGCTCCTAAAGAGCTTTCCAATGTAAAGCAATGACTATGATACAAACTGGGCAAGCCCAGGGACCGTCTGCAGCCCTCGGTTTGGCAGCTGTAGTTGAAAACCCCGGGGACCTTTCCACCAGGCCTTCCCTTCTTGTAAAGTCTGTGGAGCCCCAAGAAGCGGGGCCAACTCATCCATCAGGCATGGTAGGCACAGCACCCAGGACCCGCGGTGAGTTTAGGGGCCCGTGAAAGTGTCTTAAATTCTTTCAAAATCAGAATAAAAATACGAATTTTAGGTAAAAAATGTTTGAATATATTATATTGATAGGTTTGTCTTTATACCAACTATGTTTTGCGGAGGAAGAGGCCCACGAAAGTGACAATGGGCCCCTGCGCCCCTCTCTCTCACTCGCTGTCCCCAGGAGCTCCAAAGCTTCCGGGCCGGCGGCCCAGGCCAGGTCAGCGTAGAAATGGACGCTGCCCCCGGAGTGGACCTCACGAGCCTCCTTAACGACATGCGGGGGCAGTATGAAGCCATAGCCCAGCAGAATCGGGAGGATGCGGAAGCCTGGTTCATTGAAAAGGTACCACTAACAAAGACAAAAGGCGTTAAGACGCTTGCATTAAAGACCGGGGAGAGGCGCAGGGCTGGCTCACATCCTCTCCCCCCTCTTTGCTGTGGCAGAGCGCCGAGCTCAGGAAGGAGATCAGCAGCAACACCGAGGAACTTCAGTCCAGCAAGAGCGTGGTCACCGACCTGCGGCGCGTGCTTCAAACCCTGGAGATTGAGCTCCAGTCCCAGCTCGCCACGGTACGGCGCGCGCCAAAAGGCGCGGCTTCCTTTCGCCTTGCAAAGGAAATGTTGCATCCAAATTAGTAAGGCCATTGGCTGCCTTCCGCATTTCGGTCCCCTCCATTGTTACGTCTGTGCCATTTCCCTCCCCCGTGCAGAAGAAATCCCTGGACGACTCGCTGGCCGAAACCGAGGGCGACTACTGCAGCCAGCTGTCCCAGGTGCGGCAGCACATCGGCAACCTGGAGGAGCAGCTGCTGCAAGTGCGCGGCGACGCCGAGCGCCAGAGCGCCGACTACCAGCTGCTGCTGAACATCAAGGCCCGTCTGGAGCTGGAGATCGAGACCTACCGCCGCCTGCTGGACGGAGAAGCCCAAGGGTGAATAGATAACTGAGGCTGAAAATAACCTCAATGGCTGACGGCCCATGGACACTGATGCAGTTTGAGGGCAATAGAAGTGGGAAGGGTTCTTTAGTTGACAGAAGATAACACATCTAGTAAAGACATGCCCTAGATTTGTTAAACGCTCTACATTTTGCAAAGTGTTGTCACCCGTTATCTTCCCTGATAACAGTTAATAAAATGCTGGGATGAACAATGGCATCGCAGACAGAGGCATGCTGCAGATGAGTATTAGAAAAATCAACCGTCCGAGCTCTGACGTTAATGCCCCGATGCTGAGAATGACATCAAATCACAGCCACGCAATCACCTCAGACCTACTGTAGCGAACTTTCCAAAAGTAATAACAGCCTGGACTAGTGGGAAGAATTCAGGACTGTAAATCAGGAAACCAGATCTTCCATTAATTGCCAGTTTGCTTCACTTTAAGAGCCCATTTTAGGCAGGGTTTGAAAGCAAAGGTGCACTGCACCAGCTGATTACTCTCAGGGTGCATCATTCAATCATTCTTAATCAAGAAATGTATAATACTTTCTCCAGCTGGCCATTTTTTAAGCTCAAATAGCAAATTCCTTATTCCCTCTCATTCCAGAAAGCATCATGCGATATCAACTCCCTTGTTTTCTTTACAGTGACTGTTTGGATGAAAGTTCCCGTGTGACAGCCTCCAACTCTCAAGCACCATCAACTGATTCCTCCAAAGGTAGGCAGATTCCCTAAGAAGCACTTGGAATAAGTCAGAATCACATCTGTTAATGACTAAAACTGTAAGATCTCACTGAATATTGCAGTGTTATTACTAATTTAAAGTTAAAGTATATTTGTATTCAAAGAAAAAATATTTATGCATTCCTGAAGAAAAATGAGTAGTCTGTTCTGTGTTAAAACTTTTGGCAAGCTCAGGAAGGAAAAAAAAATCTACAAAGTATTATGAGACTCATAAACACTTTTTAAATTTTAAAAAGAAAAATATTTTCATTTGTGCACAACACTGAATACATTTTATTAAATAAAATGCATTTCATTTAGAATGCAAAAGTCACTTTTGAAAGTTTAAATTTGATGGACTGTATCAGTCAATACCTAATTTAGAAGCTTAAGTTAAACAACCAATTTTAGATGAATATTTGAAACACTAACTTTTGCCCTCTTTGTTCCATTTTTATCTTTAGACCCTACCAGAGCCCGAAAAATCAAGACAATTGTGCAGGAAGTGGTGAATGGTGAGGTGGTCTCCTCCCAAGTTCAGGAAATTGAAGAATTAATATAAAATTTCACAAGATCTGCCCCATGATTGTTTCCTTAGGAACAAGAAATTTACAAGTAGAAATTATTCCTTTTAGAGTAAGATGATACATTAGTTCAATCTCGATTTCTGTTTGTTTGATTTTCTTTGGATTCCCTATTCACTTTGAGCCTTTTTTGGCCTTCTGAAACAAAATTTAATTACAAATAATTGTGGAAATGTTGGTCTTTATAACAAATCAAAATTGCCTTACATCTTTCTGGACCTAGAGTAGTCTTTTAATAAACTTTCTTCTAGTGACCTGGAACATATTTTTAATCACCGGACTTTGATCAAGTAGCATGTTTTCAAAAAGTTAATCTTAATAAAAGATGAATGGTAATAATGTGAAGTGTGTACCTCCTTGACTCCAACAATAGTGTCAAGGGCATAGAGAGAGGTTTGTGAAATACTAATTATTAGTATTAGATAAACACGGAGATAAAGATGTTGAAGTGGGAGATTAAGTTAAGAAGATTCTTTTAGAAGTTCTTTCCTTTTTACATCAGCCCATCAAGGTTACAAAAAAAAATTGTATTGTTCACTACACGGGATAACATTTGTCCTGTTCTTTTTCTAGCACTTTCTTTCATTCAATGAAGAACCACTTATGAACTCCCATAGTGTGCCCAACTCAAGCCTCGAAGGTGAATAAAGATATGGTCCTTGCCTGAAGGAGTTCCCAGTTGAGGGCAGAGAGAGACATCTACTGGGAACAGTGATACAGTGAGATAGGGCGGATGGAAGTTCAAAGGACGCTTGGAGGGAGAAAAATTTGTGAGGAGGCAACAAAATGCTTCATACAGAAACCAACCAGGCAGAGAAGGGAGAAAGGGAACAGAGGAAGCACATAAGAAAAGTCACAGGGGCGTAGACAAACACTGCTTTGATGGCCCTTCTCCTATTGGGCACCAGCAAGGCCCAGGGTGGGGTTTCTACTGGGGTGGGGCAGACCCACAAGTCAATAACAGATGTCATGTTCTGGGTTGGGGCAGAAGGTGGGCAAAGTCTAAGCCTGAGTAGACTGTGGTTCAATCTGGGTTGCCAAATTCAAAACCCTAAAAGGAAAATGAGAGCAAGATTTAACAATTAAGAGCCTGATTTCTGAAGCCAGACTGGGTTCAAATTCTGACCCTAATACTTAAGAGCAAGTAACTCAACCTCTTGCCTGCTTCTGTTTCCTGATCTTTAAAGTGGGGTGAGTTTGTGAAGATTAAGTGAGGTAACATACATAAAACAGTAGGAACGGTCCCTGGCACTTAGAAGTACTCAATATTTGTGTCCTATTATTATTTACTCTGTGTAACCAAAATGTTATGGAGAAACCAGGGGACCTGATAAGCGAGGAGCGTCAAAGGAGCAGAAAGGAGAGGAGAGAGTCAGGCAAGCCTGGAGGCATTCCAGCACTGGGTGCAAAAGCCCACAGAAGATTATTATGTCATTTTCAGCTGACTTGCTTCCGTATGCAGCTTTCTGAAGCCACACTTCTTTTTAAATTTGCTAGTGATCTCAGATGCTCCATCATCTTACTTTATTATGCACGGCAATTCAGCTCTCTGTCTAGACCTCACCTTCCAGAACTAATGCTAGGAGAACCTTACCTTTCAGACCTAAAGAGATTATCAAGGTCTTTTCCTGCACAAGCTCCACAGCCCCCAAGTAATAAATGATGCCACTTCCTGGTACTCGAAAGTGGCTGCAAATAGTTACTGCTTTAAACAGCATCTGTTTTCCTTACAACTACATCTGAATTGTGTGAAACTCCAAAGTCGAAAGGGATTTCGACTTTGTATAAAGTCGGTGGTCATTTCTTAGCTATTATCCTAGTTTCTCGGCCTTCCCTTCTTTTGGGAATACCTTCTCTACTGGGCTCCCAAAGGCATCACCTCACTGGAAGCTTTTTCTCAGACTCTTCTTTGTGGTTTCTGAATGTTGACTTAATCCTATTGTCTTCTCTCTCTACACTCGCTCCCTAGGTGGCCTCATCTAATCCCATGGCTTTAAAGTAACCATCTATGGATGGATGTTACCTAGACTCATTGTGGTGATCATTTCCCAATGTATACAAATATTAAATCATTACGTTGTATACCCAACACTATTAATATAATGTTATATGTCAATTATACCTCAATGAAATAAATAGATAAAGTAACCACTCCTTGTGGTAACCTCCAAGATGGTCCAATGAGCCTCACCTCCTGCTACTCATGCCCCTGAGCATTGTTCCCTCCCACAAGGAGTAAAGCAGACCTACTGAAGGAGTGACAGTGTGTGAATTCCAAGGTTAGGTCACAAAAGCATTTCCGTCTGGCTTGGTCTCTTGGATTGCTCATTCTGGGGGAAATTGGCTGCCCTTAAGTTATACTGTGGGAGAAAAATGTATTTTAAAAAAATCAGTGATTTCACAAAATTTCCCACTGAAGAGCCAATAGCTAGCATCTCCTGGAATAGCCAGCAAGTTAAAAATCACAATCCTATTCTGATAAAATCTTAGAATATTCTACAGTCTTCAGCTGGCAAAGGAAGCATTAGATTTCTTATTATTTAAGTCCTCTTTACCCTATTCTCACTGCCAAGAAACACAGTTAGCATAGAATCCTTATCATGAAAGTCTAGGCCTCATTCACTACACCACAAGCCCTAATTCAACACAGATGTGAAAGGTTCTTTCAGACTCAGCAATTAATGAATTGCAGAAATGAGAGGTCTGTCTTAAAGGAAAATAACTCATAAGAAAAAACCCAGGCATAGGATCAGAAAACAAAAACAAGCATATCATTATGATTATTTTAAAATCTAAAATTTTATTAATTTAAATTTTAACTTTTATCTGCATTTACTGTGCGGGTAGGCTAGAGAAAGTTCTGGAACATATTGTATATACTAAATTGTTTGAGTGGTTATCTCTTGGAAATTAATCAAGGTGTTTGAAGAATATTTTTTCTTTTGTACATTTTTAAAATGCTTAACAAACAGTATATGCAACTCTGACAATTAGAGGGAAAATGAATTTTAGTTATCCAGAACAAATGGGTTTGCAAGTAGGTCACAGTAAAAAGGGAACCATCTAGAAAACAATCACACATTGCCAAAGCAGTCAAATCTTCAGGCTTTGTAAGAGTGCCACCTACTTGAATCTCAGGATATGAACCTTAAAAAAAATTAATCCTGCTTTTTAAGCCACTTGCGATATGCTGGATACTACAAAATGGGTTTGGGATTTGCTTGTTTGTTTGTTTTAAGAAAGAGAGAAAGAAAAGAGAAGTTTAAAAGTATCAACTTAATAAATTAACACTTTCTTATTTAAATAAGTGGTATTAGTTTCCAGAAAGTCCACCAGTAAAGAGGCAAGTTCTATAAGGCATAAAGTAAAAAAGAAAGCTAGTAGTTATTTACAGTGTAGAGAACCAGACAGCCAGTCTGAACTACCTAGTCTTTTAAAAATATACTCAAACATCAAATGAAAAAAATGTATTCACATACCTAAGTAAATGGCTTTTTAATGGGGTAGTAAATATTTCTTAAATCTTGGTACTGGATCTAAGATTAAAATGTCATTGTTTAATATTAGTATCATAAACTCAATATCAAACTAAAAACCATTAGTATCCTAATTAAATGTATCCTCTCCATCACTACAACTTTTTAATAAAAGCTATGGCTGCAACATTCAGCAACATATTTATAAAAGGATTTTTTATGACCAGAATTCACAGTTGAAAAATAATCACCTGGTGAATGGATAAATTATGGTACATCCATACGATAGAATACAACCTACCCATAAATAAGGATGTACACAAAAACAACATGGATGAATTTCAAGACCATTATGCTGAACAAAAGAAGCTAGACACAAAAGAATATATAGTGTATGATTCCATTTATAGGAAACTCTGTGGGGGGGGGGAATCTAATCCACAGTGACATAAAACAGATCAGTGGGGACTTCCCTGGTGGTCCAGTGGTTAAGAATCCGCCTTCTAATGAAGGGGCCTGGGGTTTGATCCCTGGTGGGGAAGCTAAGATCCCACATGCCGGGGGGCAACTAAACCTGCGAGCTCTGGAGCCCCTGTGCCATAACTAGAGAGAAGCCCGCCCACACGCTCTGAAGCCAGTGCACCACAGCTAGAGAGAAGCCTGCAGTTCGCAATGAAAGATCCCGCATGCCACAACGAAGATCCACGTGCCACAACTAAGACCTGACCAGCCAAATTAAAAAATAAATTAAAAAAATAAAAAACAGATCAGCGGTGGTGGTCCAGTGGTAAAGGCTCCACACTTCCAATGCAGGGGGGAAGGTTTTGATCCCTGGTCCGGGAACTAAGATCTGCATGTCGCGTGGCCAAAGAAAAAAACAGAAAGAAAAAAAACCCCCAAAAAACAGATCAGTGGTTGCCTGGTCTGAAATTGTTGGTGAAGTGCGGGTTAACCGGTTAACTAGGAAGGGTCACAAGAGAACATTTAAGATTAATGGAAATGTTCTGTATCTTGATTATGGTGATGGTATATCCATTACTCAAAATTCTTCAAACTGTACAATTAAAATGGATACCTTTTGTTGCATGTAAATCATATTTCAAAGTTGATTTTTAAATAATAATAGTAATTTAATAGTCTGTCTTCATGACGATGCTGTGTTGAAAGCATGAAGAGGCTATGTAGGATAATCAATCATGTGCTAGGGCAGGCTTGCACCTGCTCTTAAGTGCTGATTGATAAATATTCAGGAATTTTCCAAGCTGGCTATTAAATCATTGGTAACTTGAAACTGGCCATGATGGCAATACCTACACTATGGGACTTGGGCTCTACTTATGTATTCCCCTAGAGAGCTGGTTTAAACCAGCACACGACGGAGCACAGTAGTTAAAAATACAGATGCGAGGCTGATGCCTGGGTTTGGGTTCCAGCTCTGCCATTTTCCACTGGTTTTATTTACCCCTCTGTTCTTCAGTTCCTTGGTCTGTAAAAACCAAGGCAATAATAGTACCACATTTCACAGAATAAGCACTAACTAAATGGTAGCTGTTATTATTATAGAGAGAAAAAACAAAGTTTCTCTACAACTAAAGAAATTAATTTGCAGATTTCCTCTCAGACCCCTAGACTTATTTATTCTTTTCCTTCTCTTCATGCGAACTCCCAAACAATTTCAATTTCAAAAAAGAAATGTGCAATTTTCTTTTTCCCCTGAAATATGTCTCCTTAGCTGACTGCTAAGAGGTCAAATTTTCTCACAGGATATATTGGTGTAATAATATTTATCCTCCCTACATCACAAGCTGTTGCGAGCTTCAAAAAGGCCAATTTCTGTGAAAGAGCTTTGTAAGCTACAAATCATGTCAGAACTGTAAGATGTTAATGTTAACGCCACTGCTCAGATTGAAGGGGAGGGTTCTACAAGTAAACAGATGGCATAGAAAACAGGTTGAGGAAAATCTTAGGACTTCTGGGGATTATCATTCACAATTTTCAGGGTTTTTTTTTTTTTTTTTTTTTGCTTTAACATGCGTGGTATAACTGTTAGCAAAATCCTGAGTAAGTGTAATGCTTTACACACATGCACTAGGTTGCAAAATTCAGAGTAAATATTTAAACTCTATAGAATGCAAACACAGGGCCACCAGGCCTTTTAGAAACCACTCTTGCACTCTGGTCTTCCTTCAAATTAAATTAACTGTGGATTTTTAGTTGCTAAAACATGCCATTGTTTACGCTTCACTATGCATATATTCTTAAAGAAATGCATTTTTTTTCAAAATCATGAAAGCAGACTTGTAAATAAAACAGTCCATGCAGAGACAATGGGGTCTAACAGATAGAAACCAGATGGTATTTCAGGCTTCATTCAGTGAGTTATTATTTTACTCAAAACAAGCTACTCAACTTGAGATGATTTACCTTCACAAAAAGACAATAACAATATCACATATAATCACATTAGCCCAGCATTTTGAAATTCTCATGAAAAATACCATAAACACAGGGTATTATGAACTTGGCTGGTCAGAATATATTCATTTTAGTTATCAGCTTGGAACCCATTTCCTAAAATTATATATACATGAAGTTTCTGCTGAGGAAAGTGTATCCACTTTGAAATATTTCATTTATTTGAAAATATCCTGGGATTTTTAAAAATCACTTAAGCCTGCAGTTTCACACTTCAAATGAACATAGCTACAAATACAACTTTTTTTAACCAGTTGAAGTGTAATTTTAATTTTTTTAAACAACACCCAGTTTGTATACTTATGGATACATGTGGGGCATCCCATATTCATTTATTTGTGTATTCATTAATTCAACAAATATTTACTTAGCACCATTTATAGATAAGTCTTTACATAGTCCAGTGAAAATGACCACAGTTTTTATGAATTAAGGTAATGCATGATAAGGTTTCATACATTATTTTTCTTTGTTGCATTGGTGCAAATGGAATAAAGTCATCATCATTTTTAATTGGCAAAAGTGATATTGCTCCACACGTGGTATATGCTGATTATTTAACAGGTGTGAGAGGCTTAGTCAATTCCTTCTAGAAGATATGACACTTCCTCATTCATTTTCATGGGTTTGATAAGGTTTTTTTTTTTTAAGATTTTTTGATGTGGACCATTTTTTTATTGAATTTGTTACAGTACTGCTTCTGTTTTATGTTTTGTTTTTTTGGCCCCAAGGCATGTGGGATCTTAGCTCCCCAACCAGAGATCAAACCCACACCCCCTGCATTGGAAGACGAAGTCTTAACCACTGGACCTCCAGGGAAGTCCCTGGGTTTGGTAAGTTTTAAAAGGAGCAATCCATACTCTTAAATATTTTGAGGGCATATTTTTAAAGTATTATCATCTTAAATATTTAGTTACATTTTGTTTGTTTGTTTTTTGTTTTTGTTTTTTGGGTTTTTTTTTTTTTTTTTTTTTTTTTTTTTTTTTTGCGGTATGCGGGCCTCTCACCGTTGTGGCCTCTCCCGTTGAGGAGCACAGGCTCCGGACGCGCAGGCTCAGCGGCCATGGCTCACGGGCCCAGACGCTCCGCGGCATGTGGGATCTTCCCGGACCGGGGCACGAGCCTGTGTCCCCTGCATCGGCAGGCGGACTCTCAACCACTGCGCCACCAGGGAAGCCC
>NW_006791954.1:5105662-5107637 GCF_000442215.2 Lipotes vexillifer | reverse complement strand
GGTCCGGAGCCTGTGTCCCCTGCATCGGCAGGCGGACTCTCAACCACTGCGCCACCAGGGAAGCCCAGTTACATTTTATATTATATGTTTCATTAAGTAAAAGTAACTCCAAGGTACTTTAAGATGTTTTCACTAAACACTCATTTTAAACAGCCTTATGTGCTGGTTCTGGATGACAGAGCAATTTTGATGTTAAAC
Source organism: Lipotes vexillifer (assembly GCF_000442215.2). Taxonomy (NCBI): domain Eukaryota; kingdom Metazoa; phylum Chordata; class Mammalia; order Artiodactyla; family Lipotidae; genus Lipotes; species Lipotes vexillifer. Next base: position 5,107,439 of record NW_006791954.1, on the reverse strand, counting down.
TTCCCTCTCTTACCTAATAAGTGACTGAGTAGGCTGATAAAAAATAAGATAAATTTTCATCATTATTTAAAAAAACACAAACACATACAATCAGCATCTAATCAAAAGATAATCCTGGAGCAAAAACTGCAGAATTAGGTCCAGAATTTTATGTAATACAGAATTCATTGGACAGTGGTGTTAGAGATAAAGCAAAACAATGACATTTAGTTTTCCTGTCTCAGGAGTCAGAGGCTGACGGTAAGGAAAAGTCCTCCAAGGGGTGATGTGAAGGTGGGAGAGTTTACTCAATTCCCCACTGAAGCCTTCAGTGGAATCTCTCCCTCTTCTACATGACTCTGGCAAATGTTTTTACAGCTTGTAGAGACAGAAAGCGCAAGGAGACCCGCACGTTAACCAGTGGGAAGATGAGAATCGCTCTAGGGGAAGGTAGGTCTCAGAAGAGGAGAACCCAGTGAACATTTCGTCATTATTGGCATCATCTGTCATCTCCAGGATACACAGCAAACAGAGGAGATGATTTCTGAGGAGTTAAAGGACAATATAATATTGTAATTCCCATGATACAAAGCTAAAGCAGCAGGTTACACAATGATTTGTTGATTAGCTGCATTTTCCAACATATTGGCACCCTGAAAACTTAATCATATAAAAATACATCCCAAAAATGTGTAATATGCATTATAAAACACTTGCTATATACACATATATCCAGACATCTTATATCATCATGATAACTTATCTCCGTTTAGGATGTTTGGGGTCATTTAAGTCATCTTTGATTTGGTGAGAAAAATCACCAAATAAGAAAGCACTATTTCAACAAACTTATGCATCTCAAACTGAACTTCAGCTAAACAATCCAAGTAAAGTTATTCCACCATCAGTGTTGGTCTAAAAATCCTTCAATTGTAGCTTTTCAACTAGGTCAAGCTCCATGTCTCCTAGATCCATCCATTTATTTATTCATTCATTCAACAAGTAAATATAGGGCATAGAAAACAGGTTGAGGAAAGCCTCAGGGCTCTTGGGGATTATCATTCATAATCTTAGGGGGTTTTTTCCTTTGACAAGCATAGTATAACTTATAGCAAAATCCTGAGTAAATGCAATGCTTTACACACATGCAATAGATTGCAAAATTCAGAGTAAATATATAAAACTTACAAAATGCAAACACACGGCCATCAATGCACAGAGGCTAAGCAGTTGTCATCACATAGGAAACATTAAGAGGATGCTCTGAATATATTTAATTTGAATCTATTAATTTTGGTTATTTTTTCAAATGTATGAGTCACATGGAAATGAATCTCACTTACTGAATTCTCCTTAAATATTAATAAAGGAATTATGCTGTCAGGGACTGAAACACCATTAAGAAGTTGTTTGCATTTTACTGAGAAATTCATTGGATTCTATTAATATTTTCAGAAAACTTTTGAGATACTTGACACTCAATGGAGACATGAATTTTTAATCTAAAATATATAACTCCTTTTTTAAAATAAAATAAACCAGCCCACACAACTCTGTGAATATACTAAAAACTACTGAATTGTACACTTTAAATGGGTGAGTTTTATGGTATGTGAATTATACCTCAATAAAGTTATTAAAGTTTAAAAAATATATATATATATGCAACTCCTGACTTGGCAATTTCACAAGACATACTGATACAAATCGTATTGCTCAGTACACTGTCGCTGATGATTCAGTAAAAAGTGATCTTCAGCTTCGATAAACAGTCATTTAATACATGACTTTTTTAACC
>NW_006791954.1:5098169-5105652 GCF_000442215.2 Lipotes vexillifer | reverse complement strand
CTCTTTCCCATCTATCTAAAGAGTACTAGGAGTTGTTTTCACAAAATAGAGTAACTTGATTTCTGTGAAGTCTTTATAAGGAAAAAAAATGTGTCCGTTAATGTTTATTTGTGGAAGCAACCTCAGAATCCTCGTATTCATCATTAGAGTGTGGTTTGTGCACAGGCCATCAACTAACTATGGATACAAAGCAGTTCTCTTGAACCAACTGATAGAAGACTGGCTTTCCACGGAAAAAAAAAATTAAGTCTAAAATCTTAATACTCCTGGCAATCTAGACCAAAATAGAACTTTTTCCCCCTTATTTAACCAAGGTGTTCTATCTAAAATAGTCTTTTCTTTCAATCAAACTAATATTTATTGGGCATTACGGAAACAACAGTGCGCAAACATACACGTATATGCAAATAAACTTACCTTGAGGTATAAAGAGACGTACCTATGAGAGAAAGTGCAGATGAGGGACCAGAGAAGGTTGGAAAAGGGAGAGAATACACAGGGCTGGGGCATGAGGACCAGGGCCACTCTTTTGGCGGAAGCAGCATTTGAGCAGAGCCTAGATGAGTACATAAAATCTCCACGTGTGGTGTTAAGTGGAAGTGGGTAGGCAGAAACAGGAGCAAAGAACAACTCCCCTGGGATGCTTTCCCACAAGACTAAGAGGCCTTCCTCTGAGAACCCTATGTTCTTTGACCATGGTGGTCTGAACTTTATTTTTAGATGAGTTGATGTGCCTGATTCCTCTTCAAAGGCTGGACCATGTATTTTTGGCCAACCAGAAATAAATTCCCAGCACTAATGCAGGGTCTGGCAGAATGTAGGTATGCCAAATACATGTTGGTTGAACTGCTGCTTGGAAACATCACACTCAGTTTACACATTGTCAAAATGATTGAAAAATTCGTGGGAAAGTATTAGATAAAATCCAGTTAAAACTATTAATCAGGGCTTCCCTGGTGGCACAGTGGTGGAGAGTCTGCCTGCTGATGCAGGGCACACGGGTTTGTGTCCCGGTCCGGGAAGATCCCACATGCCGCGGAGCGGCTGGGCCCGTGGGCCATGGCCGCTGAGCCTGCGTGTCCGGAGCCTGTGCTCCGCAACGGGAGAGGCCACAACAGTGAGAGGCCCACGTACCACAAAAAAAAGAAAAACAACTATTAACCAAGCCCATCATTTGGCACAGTTTAAAACAAAAGCATATGTTGATTGAATATTTCATTGGCACCAGTTATGCTGTCATATCAGTATGGCTGTAGTTCATGAGTCTCTCGAAATTCTCTAAGCTGGAAATAATAATACAGTGTATTTTAATCACTATATAACAGCAAGTGAGGACACAGGAAAACAGAAAAAAGCAATACTGCAAAGTGCCCACTGATGGATCTTTATCAGGAAGAATGTCCTCCTCAGCACCTAACAATGCAGAAGAAAAAAGCATCTATTGTCAGGGAAAGTTGCTTAGAGGGAAATAAAGATCCAATGTGTATTATTCGATTTTGCAACAGCTCATGTTGTAATATAAAAATGTAATTTTAGTTGAAGGAGGAAGGTAATTATAGCTTAGGAGCCAACTAGTTAATCAACACCACAATCAAAAATGTCTGAGGGACAAGCCTTTGGTCCCACACCCAAGAAAAGAGGGTGAACCCAAAAATTGACTAAAACAAGTTTCTATTAAAATATGTTCAAGGCACCTGAGCCATTCTGAAAGCAAGCCCTGAAACCAAGAGAAGAGGAGAATTTTGTTACTAATGATTAGTTATTAAGTTTAAATAATTTCTATAGATTTAATAGGAAAACAAGAAACTCTGCACTGCATTATATCTCCAGAAGTAATATTATGCTGGAGGGTGATGCAGTGGAATAAAACACAGTTAGCACGCATTGCTTAAATGAGTAAATATATATATATATATTCCTTGAACGAATACTAGAGACAGAAAAAAAAGAGGCCAGATAAATCCTGCAAATTTGGAAGTGATCCAAGTTATGGCAGCCTAGGTGATAACAGAAGTGTCATCTAAGGAACAACTGAATAAACTGGTGACCCTTTTGCTTAGAAAATAAAAGGTTTAGAAGGACAAAGTAGCCCTCTTCAAATACCTAAAAGACTCCAAAGCTAAGTTCCATGTGGCAAAATGCAAGCTATATTGTGCGCAGATTTCAGTTCAATATAAAGACAAACATTTTAGTAATTAGAGCAGTTCAAAAACTCAAAAGATAAAACCATCCTTTAGGTCCTTTCCAGATGACTTCTGTAATTTTGATGGCCAGAATCCCTAACAACCCATCTAAACTACACAGGGCAGAGTTTTACCTCACAAGGATCCAGTCTAGGCCACCGGTTGTGACTTCCTGCATTAACGTCATTAAGAAAAGTCCTAGATGGGCTTCCCTGGTGGCGCAGTGGTTGAGAGTCCGCCTGCCAATGCAGGGGACACGGGTTCGTGCTCCGGTCCGGCAGGATCCCGCATGCCGCGGAGCAGCTGAGCCCGTGAGCCATGGCCGCTGAGCCTGCGTGTCCGGAGCCTGTGCTCCGCAGCGGGAGAGGTCACGACAGTGAGAGGCCCACCTACGGCAAAAAAAAAAAAAAGTCCTAGAGTCAGTCTAGGCTCAGCAGCACAGAGTGTTACTACCAATTAGTAATGTCTGCCACGAATACAGGACAGAAGAGTGGTAGCAAGCACGCTTTGTGCTTGTCATCTCTAATCTACACATTTCCTAAAACTATTTTTCATCATCAGTTCTTGAGCCTATACAAGCTCTATATTCTTCACCAACTAAATGTTGAAAGTAATGCTTACTGATGGTATTCCTAATGGAGGATATGGGAATACATGAGGCAGACAGAAGGCTGCCCACAAGACTGATTATCAAGAGGGTTTTTTAAAAATATAGATTAGAATGACTTTGAAAAACTTTCTACAGCCTAGAATCGGTTCCTCTCAGCCTTTCATGTCCAGAAACTTGACTTTACCAGCATACCCAAAGGTGACCTGGCACTTGATGACAGACTGACAATGATTGTATGCATACAATACTAATGTATAGATTAGAATTCCAGTTTATTAATTAACAATAAGGGACATTTCTTTCCAGATGTTCAAGATAAACGTCAGAAAGATGTTCTTTCCTGATCACTCACTTTCCTGCTAAAGGTGTACTTTGTAGCATGAATTAGGGATCATAAAGTTGCTGCATAAGCACAGATTCAAGCAGAGGTTTGAGGAAAACTTCCCCCAGATCTTACTGAGCCCAGGTGAAACATCTTTGCCCCACACTAGGCAATTCCTCTCTAGTGGCTGGATTGTCCAGGTGCCCAAATTTAGCATCTCTCTGCCTAAGATGAAGCCAAAGGCACCTTCTCTGAATTCCCCTTTTGATATTCCCTGATGACCACACTCCTTACCCAGGTGTTGACTCCAGGAGATAGATTATATTTTGGTTTTATTAGTTCCGTTAGGAAGGCAACTATATTTTCCTTTTCTCCCAAGTTCATGGGGATACCTTAATGTCACATCCATATTTATAGCTGTAGCCACCTCTTTCAAGTATCACAGGGCAGCCCCTGAGTTCACGGTACAAGGAAATGAAGTCTATCATTCTAAAAGTACAAGGGAGAATGATACACACCTTCCAAATCAATGCCCTCTCACCACAATGACTTCTAACAACTACAGAATTTTTTCAGTCATTTTTTAAATGATACCACATATCTGTTCCTTATGAAAAGTTCCCTATGATAAAGGTTAAATTAGTCATCCAACAGGTGGTTTCCTACATCACTGAGCCTTCACTCTCTCTTGGATCACTATTATTTCTGATTACTCTTTCTTTCCAAGTATCTAACAGCTATCTCACTTCTTGGCTCCCTAAATTTTCTCCTTTTTTGTTTGTTTGTTTTTTTGTTTCCCAGAAGCTCTAAGGAGCTCCAAAATTCTACTTGCTTCTGTTTCCAAGTGCATTCTACATCCAACAATCTTGTATTCACTCCACCCTTGCTTCCCTCTTCACCATCCTTTTGTCTTTTACGCCCACGTGGGATGCTGTAGCAATACAAGACACAGATGGCGTCATTCCATCACCATCCTCTCCTTCCCTAGTGACAGATGGTTTGGCTTCTGGGCCTAAACTGTCCAGAAAATTCTTGCTTTCAGATCTTCAAGGATCTTGTGGCCAATATCATGGACATTTTTCTAGACCTCAATTTTCCTTGATCTCTCTGCAAAAGTTGAAACTCAAGACCTGGAAGAACTTCTAGGAGGTTCTGTAGGCTCCACCAGGTGAGTCACCCATGCTTCAATCCATGCTGTGATTCCCTAAGGCTTTTCCAGCCTTCCAGATGACTCCTATTCACTCCCTTTACCAAGTACTTGCTTTTCCTCTGTGCTAAGCCTAATTCTGAGGGTTTCCTCAACTTCCAGTCTTAATCTTCTGCTCTTCTCTACATTAAAAATCCAGTTGTTCTCAAGACTTTGACTATCACCTCAATATTGATGATCCCTAAGCCTTAAGCTCTCTCCTAAATTCTTATATCAATTTCCTTTAAAGGAAATTAAAATTTTCCTTTAATCTGTGCAAATTCATGTCATGTTATATAATTCACAAACTATAAAGACTGAGAATCTGTATGTATTTTAGTTAGTAGCTTTGAGAGAACTCACTCCCCAGTACTTATACGGTCTTTCCAGAAGCCATAACAGCCATATCGAAAGCCCTCGTCCTACTTGACATCTCTGAACCATCGATATCTTTGACGTTGTTGACCACTCCATCTTCTTGAAATTCTCCTCTTCCTCTCCTTGGCTTTCTTGAAACTTCTGTCTCTTGGTTTTCTCTTTTTTTCTTTGTTACCTTTCAATCTCTTTTGTTTCTCCTTAAGTGTTACAGTTCCTCGAGGTTTTATTCTTGGTCCTCCTCTCTACCCATTCTCCCTGGGAAATCTCATCCCATTCCTCAGTTGCTCTTTGCCACTAAAACTTCCAAATCTAGCCACAGTTTCTGAATCCCAGAACTCACATTGCAAATGCCTATGGACTATCTATACCTGGGTGTTGACAGGTGCTTTATCCCTAATCTTTGTTATCCTGGACTCATTATCTTTCCTACAAAACCTGCTCCTCCTTTGCTTTCCCATATTAGTTAATGGCGCTCCCCACAGTCCAAAACTGGAGGCCTCTTGTCATTTAAGGTTTCCTCCCTCTCCTTCATCAACCTGTAACTAGTCAATAGTCAAATGCCACCATTTCTATCTTCTAACTTCCCCTTCTTACCACCCCACTGCAACTTTCTTGAAGTTGTCATTGTTTCTTACACTCCCCACAGACCCTTGCAAATTCTCCTTTCTCATCTTCCTGCCTCCAGTTTCCCTCCAGTCCATATAGTACACTGCCAATAATGTTATCTTTCTAAAAATTAAGAGTATGTTCATCCGCTGCTTAGCAACCTTCAATGGTCCACCCCCTGACTATGGGACCAAGTCCAAATTCCTTAGAATGACATTAAAGATCCTTCCCCATCTGCTCCCAACCTATTTTTCCAGGCTTATCTCTTGGCACTCACTCATACAAATTTTATGCCCTAGCCAAACCAAACTTTTCACAGTTGTTCAAATATGTCATGCATGTTTACACCTCCTTTATATATGCTGGTCCCTCTACCTAGAAAAATTTTTTCCCCACTCATTTTTTTAAGACACCATTCAAATGAATTTCCCTAAGTCCTCCAGAGGCTGGTTTCTCTTTTTGGGGTGCTTCATATGTTTTATATAAATCTGTATTAAACTTTTCATCCTATTTTGCAATTATTTTTGTATTACCCCCTACCCTCTGCCCCCAAGATATGGCTTCTTTTAGAGCAAAGACCACATCTTACCTATCTTTGCATCTTCAGGACCCATGTAAAATTTCTGGTATATAAAACATGGTCAATGCACAAAAGTGGGGAAAGCGGAGCCAGGGCACTTCCCCTTCCTTCCAGGTGAGGAAAAAAGACCTACAGACAAAAACAAACAAAAAACCTTGTTACCCTCTTTCCTGATTCAGCTGATCTAATAGTCAAATTGTATTTATTGAAAGAATACGGAAAAGTCTTTTCTCCAAAATTTTCATCATCACACTGCCTGAAATTTCACTTAGATAAAAGGTACATTTTTAATGTAAATAGTTTTGGTGACACTTCTCCACCCCTACCCACCTTTGTTGGTAAGTAGCACTTTAGTATGAATTAGACTAACCAGATAGTTATCTTCTTAACACCTGTTCCCACACAAGCTGAAAAGTTTCAGAAGGGAAGGAGAAGTTAGGGAAATGGAACCTATCAGGGGAGGACAAACTCAACTGGGATGCAGCTCTAGGGTACTGGGGAGCAACTTCAGAGCACAGGGTTACTAAGGGAGGTGGGAGAGGAAGAGGGAAGCAAAACGAAGGTCCAGATTCAATGATGGAAACTTCAGTAGGTTCTGCTTCTTCTATTCCTCCCCAGAGATGGGGAAATACCCTCTCTCACACTCAGCAAAAGCAGCCCCACCGCTGCACGCATGCTTGGCTCTTCAGGGGAAGAACTCATCTGCCGTTGTTACTTAACTCCTGCTGACTCTTGTAACCTAACTATTGTTCTCACCTACTGCCCTCATTACCCTGCCTTTCATTTAGTGAAGAGGCCAGGGAGAGAGAGCTGAGCTGGTTTCTGTAGTCCCAAGACATAGGGTGTCATGGAGGATTAGATCTCCTCTTATTCTATTACCTGATCACACCTAAGATCTTCTTTCTTCCTACCTTAACTGCAGCAGTGAGCAGGTTTTCTGAGAGGAAGATTGGAAGAAAGAAGCCCAGAAAGTTTCCATAGAGTGAATACAACATGTATCCAGAAACCTGTGTCAATACACCTTAAAGAAACCAAAGCCAAGGGCTGTTCATGAGGATGCCCCACTCATATTAAATGTGTGACTTTTGTTGTGGTTTCGGAAAACTAGCCGTACAGAGCACCCAAGTTCTTCCAGACCTGTTCTCCTGGCTTCCTTTGATTCTAGAAGCCATTGATATTCTTCCAGTAAATTCCTTTGTTTAAGGCAAACAGTCTGTTATGACTGCCATGAGTAGCTACACTGTGAAGGCTACCTGGAGCATCCTGGAACGGTTGCTCAATTCCATCTCCACTCTCCCACCCATTATACATATGTCCACTTTTACCTCCACACTGGTAAGCACCTGCTTACACCTAGCACGATGCTAAGTATCAAGAAAGAAACGTGAATAATATGGGGTCTCTACCTTCAAAGAGCTTACACCTTGATAAGTATTTATTAACCATGGCATTGCAATTATTCATTTTCCTATTAACTTCCTGGAGGACAAAAACTTTACACAAGTCCTACCATACTGCAGAGTCTGAGCAGGGAACAGCTTACAGACTGGAATTAGGGGAAATCTAAAAGGGTTTAATAAAAGGACTATTTGCAAAAGTGTGGGCATGATGTAGGGAA
>NW_006791954.1:5089217-5098107 GCF_000442215.2 Lipotes vexillifer | reverse complement strand
GATGTAGGGAAACCACCGGGAGTAGCTTATGACCCCCACGTGCAGAGGGATGAAGGGAGGTGAGTTAGAAAGGGAAAGTTATATAAAGAGGGCCACCTTGAGAGGAGCTGTGCATTTTATGAAAGGCCACAGCCAACATGTAGGAGATGCCAGGGGAATAAACACCCCAAACTCATCCTCTTACCCCCCTCCAGTTTCCTGATTAGGTCCCCTCTGGGCAAAGATAATGAAGGACAGAGGGCAGCTATCCTCCTGGAGCAGAGAGCAGGATGGAGAAAGTTGGAAAGTGGATCTGGAGGTCAAATGGCTTTGTAGGGTCAGCACTCAATACACACTTGCTGAGATTGGTTCAAGATGGTGGAGTAGAAGGATGTGCTCTCACTCCCTCTTGCGAGACCACCGGAATCACAACTAACTGCTGAACAATCATTGACAGGAAGACACTGGAACTCACCAAAAAAGATACCCCACACCAAAGACAAAGGAGAAGCCACAGTGAGACGGTAGGAGGGGCACAATCACAATAACATCAAATCCCATAACTGCTGGTGAGTGACTCACAACCTGGAGAACACTTATACCACAGAAGTTCACCCAGTTGAGTGAAGGTTCTGAGCCCCATGTCAGGTTTCCCAACCTGGGAGTTGGGCAATGGGAGGAGGAATTCCTAGAGAATCAGACTTTGAAGGCTAGTGGGGTTTGATTTCAGGACTTCGACAGGACTGGGGGAAACAGAGACTCCACTCTTGGAGGGCACACACAAGGCAGTGTGTGCACTGGGACCCAGGGGAAGGAGCAGTGACCCCATAGGAGACTGAACCAGACCTACCTGCTGGTGTTGGAGTGTCTCCTGCAGAGGCGGGGTTGGGGGGCGCTGTGGCTCACCGTTGGGCCAGGGACACTGGCAGTGGAGGTTCTGGGAAGTTCTCCTTGGAGTGAGCCCTCCTGGAGTCTGCCATTGGCCCCACCAAACAGCCAGGTAGGCTGCAGTGCTGGGTCGCCTCAGGCCAAACAACCAACAGGGAGGGAACCCAGTTCCACTCAACAGCAGACAAGCAGATTAGAGTTTTACTGAGCTCTGCCTACCAGAGCAACACCCAGCTCTACCTACCACCAGTCTCTCCCATCAGGAAGCTTGCACAAGCCTCTTAGATAGCCTCATCCACCAGAGGGCAGAGAGCAGAAGCGAGAAGAACTACAATCCTGCAGCCTGTGGAACAAAAAACACATTCGCAGAAAGATAGACAAGATGGAAAGGCAGAGGGCTATGTACCAGCTGAAGGAACAAGATAAAAACCCAGAAAAACAACTAAATGAAGTGGAGATAGGCAACCTTCCAGAAAAAGAATTCAGAATAATGATAGTGAAGATGATCCAGGACCTCAGAAAAAATGGAGGCAAAGATCAAGATGCAAGAAATGCTTAACAAGACCTAGAAAAATTAAACAACAAACACCTAGAAGAATTAGAGAACAAACAAACACAGAGGAACAATACAATAACTGAAAAGAAAAATACGCTAGAAGACTCAATAGCAGAATGACTGAGGCAGAAGAACGGATAAGTGACCTGGAAGACAGAATGGTGGAATTCACTGCTGCAGAACAGAATAAGGAAAAAAGAATGAAAAGAAATGAAGACAGCCTAAGAGACCTCTGGGCCAACATTAAATGCACCAACATTTGCATTAAAGGGGTTCCAGAGAGAGAAAGGACCCAAGAAAATATTTGAAGAGATTATAGTTGAAAACTTCCCTAACATGGGAAAGGAAATAGCCACCCAAGTCCAGGAAGCACAGAGAGTCCCAGGCAGGATAAACCCAAGGAGAAACATGCCAAGACACATAGTAATCAAACAGACAGAAATTAAAGACAAAGAAAAATTATTGAAAGCAAAAAGGGGAAAATGACAAATAACATACAAGGGAACTCCCATAAGGTTAACAGCTCATTTCTCAGCAGAAACTCTACAGGCCAGAAGGGAGTGGCATGACATATTTAAAGTGATGAAAGGGAAGAAATTACAACCAAGATTACTCTACCCAGCAAGGATCTCATTCAGATTTGACGGAGAAATCAAAAGCTTTACAGACAAGCAAAAGCTAAGAGAATTCAGCACCACCAAACCAGCTCTACAACAAATGCAAAGGAACTTCTCTAAGTGGGAAACGTAAGAGAAGAAAAGGATGTACAAAAAAATCCCATAACAATTAAGAAAATGGTAATAGGAACATACATATCGATAATTACCTTAGATGGGAATGGATTAAATGCTCCAACCAAAGACACAGGCTCACTGAATGGATACAAAAACAAGACCCATATATATGCTGTCTACAAGAGACCCACTTCAGACGTAGGGACACATACAGACTGAAAGTGAGGGGATGGAAAAAGGTATTCCATGCAAATGGAAATCAAAAGAAAGCTGGAGTAGCAATACTCATATCAGATAAAATAGACTTTAAAATAAAGATTGTTACAAGAGACAAGGAAGGACACTACATAATGATCAAGGGATCAATCCAAGAAGAAGATATAACAATTATAAATATATATGCACCCAACATAGGAGCACCTCAATACATAAGGCAACTGCTAACAGCTATAAAAGAGGAAATCGACAGTAACACAATAATAGTGGGGGACTTTAACACCTCACTTACACCAATGGACAGATCATCCAGACAGAAAATTAATAAGGAAACACAAGCTTTAAATGACACAATAGAGCAGATAGATTTAATTGATACTTATAGGACATTCCATCCAAAAACAGCAGATTACACTTTCTGCTCAGGTGCACACAGAACATTCTCCAGGATAGATCATATCTTGGGTCACAAACCAAGCCTCAGTAAATTTAAGAAAACTGAAATCATATTAAGCATGTTTTCCAACAACAATGCTATGAGATCTGTCACCAAATCAATTACAGGGAAAAAGCGTAAAAAACACAAACACATGGAGGCTAAACAATACGTTACTAAATAACCAAGAGATCACTGAAGAAATCAAAGAGGAAATAAAAAAATACCTAGAGACAAATGACAAAGAAAACACGATGATCCAAAACCTATGGGATGCAGCAAAAGCAGTTTTAAGAGGGAAATTTATAGCAATACAAGCCTACCTCAAGAAACAAGAAAAATCTCAAATAAACAATCTAACCCTACACCTATAGGAACTAGAGAAAGAAGAACAAACAAAACCCAAACTTAGTGGAAGGAAAGAAATCATAAAGATCAGAGCAGAAATAAATGAAATAGAAACAAAGAAAACAATAACAAAGTTCAATAAAACTAAAAGGTGCTTCTTTGAGAAGATAAACAAAATTGATAAACCATTAGCCAGACTCATCAAGAAAAAGAGGGAGAGGACTCATATCAATAAATTAGAAATGAAAAAGGAGAAGCTACAACAGACACTGAAGAAATACAAAGCATCATAAGAGACTAGTACAAGTAACTCTATGCCAATAAAATGGACAACCTGGAAGAAATGGACAAATTCTTAGAAAAGCACAACCTTCCAAGACTGAACCAGGAAGAAATAGAAAATATGAACAGTCCAATCACAAGTAATGAAATTGAAACTGTGATTAAAAATCTTCCAAGAAACAAAATTCCAGGGCCAGATGGCTTCACAGGTGAATTGTATCAAATATTTAGAGAAGAGCTAACACCTACCCTTCTCAAACTCTTCCAAAAAATTGAGGAGGAAGGAACACGCCCCAACTTATTCTATGAGGCCACCATCACCCTGATACCAAGACCAGACAAAGTTACTACAAAAAAAGAAAATTACAGACCACTATCACTGATGAATATAGATGCAAAAATCCTCAACAAAATACTAGCAAACAGAATCCAACAACACATTAAAAGGATCATACACCATGATCAAGTGGGATTTATCCCAGGGATGCAAGGATTCTTCAATATATGCAAATCAATCAGTGTGATACACCATATTAACAAATTGATGAATAAAAACCATATTATCATCTCAATAGATGCAGAAAAAGCTTTTGACAAAATTCAACACCCATTTATGATAAAAAGTCTCCAGAAAGGGGGCATAGAGGGACCCTACCTCAAAATAATAAAAGCCATATATGACAAACCCACAGCAAACATCATTCTCAATGGTGAAAAACTGAAAGCATTTCCTCTAAGATCAGGACAAGACAAGGATGTCCACTCTTGCCACTATTATTCAACATAGTATTGGAAGCCCTAGCCACAGTAATCACAGAAGAAAAAGAGATAAAAGGAATAAAATCTGGAAAAGAAGTAAAACTGCCACTGTTTGCTGATGACATGATACTATACATAGAGAATCCTAAAGATGCCACCAAAAAACTACTAGAACGGGCTTCCCTGGTGGCACAGTGGTTGAGAGTCCGCCTGCCGATGCAGGGGACATGGGTTCGTGCCCCGGTCTGGGAAGATCCCACATGCTGCGGAGTGGCTGGGCCCATGAGCCGTGGCCGCTGGGCCTGCACGTCCGGAGCCTGGGGTCCGCAGCGGGAGAGACCACAGCAGTGAGAGGCCCGCATACCGGAAAAAAAAAAAAAAAAAAAAAAAAAAAACCTACTAGAACTAATCAGTGAATTTGGTAAAGTAGCAGGATACAAAATTAATGCACAGAAATCAGATGGCCGAGAAGCACATGAAAAGCTGCTCAACATCACTATTAGAGAAATGCAAATCAAAACTACAATGAGGTATCCCCTCACACCAGTTGGAATGGGCATCATCAGAAAATCTACAAACAACAAATGATGGAGAGGGTGTGGAGAAAAGGGAATTCTCTTGCACTGTTGGTGGGAATGTAAATTGATACAGCCACTATGGAGAACAGTATGGAGGTTCCTTAAAAAACTAAAAATAGAATTACCATATGACCCAGCAATCCCACTACTGGGCATATACCCAGAGAAAACCATAATTCAAAAAGACACATGCATCCCAATGTTCATTGCAGCACTATTTACAATAGCCAGGTCATGGAAGCAACCTAAATACCCATTGACAGATGAATGGATAAAGAAGATGTGGTACGTATATGCAATGGACTATTACTCAGCCATAAAAAGGAATGAAATTGGGTCATTTGTAGAGATGTGGACGGATCTAGACTGTCATACAGAGTCACGTAAGTCAGAAAGAGAAAAACAAATATCGTATATTAAGGCATACATGTGGAACCTAGAAAAATGGTAAGATGAACCTGTTTGCAGGGCAGAAATAGAGACACAGATGTAGAAAACAAACGTATGGACACCAAGAGGGGAAAGTGGTGGAGGGGTGGTGGTGGTGGGATGAATTGGGAGATTGGGATTGACATATATACACTAATATGTATAAAATAGATAACTAATAAGAACCGGCTGTATAAAAAATAAATAGAATAAAATTCAAAAATTCAAAAAAAAATACCCATTTGCTGAATTAGATTATTATTACTATATGTCTGCAGACAATTTCTAGTTTTTTTCTCATTTTATTGGTTCTCAAATTGCTATATTAGTGTTTTCATTGAGAGTTTTCGTGATACATGCAAGTTTAATTTTCTTCCTCTCTGCTACAGAAACAGATATATGCTAAAGACAACACTCCTGAATCTAAATTCCCAATAATCAGTGTCTATTCTTGAAACCCTGATGAAAGCTGAGACTATTCTGTCTTTGCATGCATTTTCACCCCCTCTATCCTGTGCACCTAAATGTAACAAAAGCATGGGCTCTCAGGGCCATGGAAAGCTGGCATAGAAAAGGCAGAACAATCCCCATGCTATGGGGATGGGGTGCAGTGGACTGAAGTTGCGATCCTGGCACAAGGAAACAGGGTAGTGTACAGCTTCCACTTAGGTCATTTGGGAATCTTAAGTAGATTGGGAGATAAGACAGGAAAAAGAAGTGGCAGAGAGAGAGTCTGAAGAAGAGGAAACTTCCAGAAATTCGGAGCAGGCTCGAGGGACAGAAGTCTGAGAACTGGGCATGGAAGCAGGAAGAGATCTGTGTATGGAATAAGCAGTAAGAAAGTTCATGCCCTCTTCAGTCCACTCCCCGACATGCATTCAAAAAGAATGCTTAGCCTGAAAAGTTGCCCTTTTAAATGGGCAGCTGTGATTTCAACAGACTTCTGCCCAAAATAACCTCTCTTCTCCTCACCAATAACTGAAATTCCTATTACAAGGAACCATCTCTTATTTCACAACTGAAGAAAAAGTTCAAAATGCAAATGCTACGGTGCCTGGAACAACACACAGTGAATAAGGCTGTATTTCTGTTAATGTAAATGAACAATATCATATCTTTTCTTTAGACAGCAAAAAAAAAAAAAAAGTTAAAACACAAGATAGCTCATGGCTTCAGATGAAAGGCAGAGAGAGATTTCGACCTAGAGAAGAAAACAGCAACGAAAGAAGAGAGTAGAAATGTCAATGACAAACTTTAAAAACTCCCCAATTTTGTCCAAAGGCAACTCTGGACAGTTGGGGATATGCATGAATATCTAGAATCAATGCATGCTCAGATGCTGAGCTTAGAAGGAACTTTGATCAAGGAGCATACATGACAATTGTCAAAAATCAAAGGCCCATAATTGTCCCATAAGAGTCCCTGGCACACACTTAGCATTTGATAAATATTTCTTGAGTGAATGTGTGGTATAATTAGGTATGATTGAGTTTCAGAGACCACTATGAGCTAAAGCAGGGGAGTAAGAGGGAAAAGAAAGAAAGAGAGTGAACGAGCGTTTATTGAGTGCCTACTATGTGCCAGGCACTATTACTTGTTTCTTATTCATTTTCCCAACGTCTTTTGGAAGTATCAAAGATAAGGAAACTGAGACTCAGAGAAGATAACTAATACTTATTATCCAAGCTGGAAAACAGTAAGCCAGGACTCAAACACATCTGTTTAACTCAAAGTATATGCACTACTCCACATGGACTCCCTGGAAAGGGACTAGTAGTTGGCTTGAAGGCGGGGGTGAGGCAGGCGGAGTCAAGATGGCGGGCTAGGAGGATGCGGAATTCGCATCTCTGCACAACTAGGGCACCTACGAGGCACCAGTGGGGGTCCATGAACACCTAAGGGGACAGGGGGAACCCCCTGTGACCAGTAGGACGTGGGGCGTTGGGGGGGGGCCGTGAAGGGGCAGGAGAAGTGGAGGCAGGATGGGACTGGTGCCCCTGAGGGGCGGCTGGGGGAGGGGAAGGAATCCCACTCCCGAAGGGGGAAATTGGGGGACCCTTGGGAGGGCAGAGGATCGAAAGGGAGCATGGCCAGGTTTCCCCCGCCCACGTGGGCACCCAGAAGCCTGCTGAGATCCCAGGCCTGATCCTGTGCTCACCTAGGCCTCCTCCAGCCGCGCAGGTCCTGAGGGAGTGGGAGGGAGGGAAGGGGGAGCAAAAGTAAAGGCCGGACCTATAGGACCGGCACTCCTGGGGTGGCGGGGGGAGGCGGGGAGTTCCTACACCCAGCGGGACCCAACCACGGTTAGGGGTCCTGGGGGGACAGGAGAGACCCTGGGGGAGACCCTTGGGGGGGGGGCACAGAGGAAAGGAAAGGAACACAGCCAGTGCTTTCCCTGTCCACTTAGGCACAGTTGGGCTCCCGGGCCTAATCCTCTGCCCTCAGAGCCTCTCTCCTACCGTGCAGAGCCCAAGCCCCGCCCCTACACTCGGGGACCCCCTCGGAGACCCCCTCCAACCGCACTGGGCCTAAACCCCACCCACAGCCCCTCACCCAGGGCCTTACCTCCAAACTCCTGTAAGAAATACATTTGTGCTTTTCATTAAAGAAGGATTTTTGCATTGTTTGAGTTTTACTTTTCTACCTGACCTTAAGATAACTATATATACTGAAAGGAACCACAGTGAATCTCAAGGCTCATTCTGGCCTAACTCACCAGTTTGATGCTGTGTATCCTTGAACAGTCCTTTTCTTCAGTTTCCTCATCTTTAAATAAGAGGAAAGAAACCTCTCTTCCTAATTCCCAGATTCATTGTAAGGTTCAAATAAGATAATATACAAGAAATCCCTTTGGAAGTTGTAAATCTTGATATAAATGTAAGGAAATTTTGTCTTTATATTAATTGTGCTCCGGACTTTGAAGAGAGAAATGTTGAGGTTTCTTCTTTTTTATTTTTTGCGATACACGGGCCTCTCCCTTTGCGGAGCACAGGCTCCGGACGCGCAGGCTCAGCGGCCATGGCCCACGGGCCCAGCTGCTCCGCGGCATGTGGGAGGTTTCTTCTTAACAGGGGTTTAATAATTTCCAGCTGAGGGCCTGTGCGACGGAGACCGAAGTCACCCCCAAGAAACACCCATTTGCAGGTGAGCGCTGCCCCCTGGTGGAAATAGAAAGGCGGGGCAGGTGCGGTTAACCACGTGGGATCGCCCGGGGTGACGCCTCCTGAAAAGGAGAAACCACTTAAACGTACGCATTTAAAAAAAAAAATCTTCTTTCCTTTTTTGTCACACAGTGTTCCTTTGGAAATATTTTCTTTACATATGCAGAATGTAGACCTGTTACACCAATTACCTGTCTAATTATTGTTATTTACGGTCAATGATCAAGCATTGAAGAGTCAGGTTTTTTAATGTATTTTAAAATCCTAATTCTTTGATATTTCAATTTTAATAATTCAATAACTTGATTAAAAGATAATTTTACAATCCATACAGCATTTTAAAACTGTTGGGCTTCCCTGGTGGCGCAGTGGTTGAGAGTCCACCTGCCGATGCAGGGGACATGGGTTCGTGCCCCGGTCCGGGAAGATCCCACATGCCGCGGAGCGGCTGGGTCCCTGAGCCATGGCCGCTGAGCCTGCGCGTCTGGAGCCTGTGCTCCGCAACGGGAGAGGCCACAACAGTG
>NW_006791954.1:5052131-5089207 GCF_000442215.2 Lipotes vexillifer | reverse complement strand
ACAAAAAAAAAAAAAAAAAAAAAAAAAAAAAAAGGCTATGGAGGACCAGGAAATCAGGTAAACAAAAGCTGTGTTGAGCATTCAATGTTTATTTCTATATGTTTCAAGTGATGAGTTATTTCCTCTTTAAGAATTTGATAAATTATAACAATTCATGTGTCATTTTACTTTTTTCGTTTTTTAATTGCAATATAGTTGATTTCCAATGTTGTGTTAATTTCTGCTGTACAGCAAAGTGATTCAGTTATACACATATATACATTCTTTTTTTATATTCTTTTCCATTATGGTTTATCGTAGGATATTGAATATAGTTCTCTGTGCTATACAATAGGACCTTGTTGTTTATCCATTCTGTATATAACAGCTGACATCTGCTAACCCCAACCTCCCAGTTCTTCCCTCCCCCAACCCCCTCCCCCTTGGCGACCACGAGTCTGTTCTCCAAGTCCATGATTCTGTTTCTGTTTCATAGGTAGATTCATTTGTGTCATCTTTTAGATTCCACATATAAGTGATATCATATAGTATTTGTCTTTCTCTTTCTGACTTACTTCACTTAGTATGATAAACTCTAGTTGCATCCATATTGCTGCAGTAGACATGTCATTTTAGATTCATCTAAAGCCACCATGGTTAAAACAATTGTTGAAGAAATAGATCCTCGTGGCAAAGTTCTCTCATCTAGCGTTCATGCTATGGGAAAGAAGTCCACCAAAGTCAACAATGTGAGGAGTGAACAAAGGGTGCCTTCCTGAGCCCAAAAAGGATGGCCCTAAATCAAAATATCACATTGAAGCTAGGTTCCTAAATAAGAGCCTTCTTATTTTTCTGCTTTTCTTCCAATGAACTAAAACAAATTATTTTTAGAATAGTAACATCTCTTTGGCTTTCTCTGTGGTGGTATCTCAATAAAAGTTCTCCCTGTTGCAGGTCATCCTCACTGGTTCTGGTCAATCTTTGCATTTTAAATATACCCCCCAACAGAAGCTGAATTTGTTTTTAATTTCTTCTCTTTAATGCAGTGGTCTTCACAAATTAGGAGTAAGATGAACAGGCAAAAACTAGTTGGTGTCTTTTTCACATCTTTGTCAAATTTTAAACCTTCCTTCCTTCAATAAATACCTGTTGAGCATACACTGCACACCAACAATAAAAGAGTTAATAAAATCCAATCACTGAGTGCAACATACTCATAGAAGTGGGAATAAGGAATTGAAGAATCAGAAATAAATGAAATAGAGACTAGAATGACAATAGGAAAGGTGAACAAAACTAAGAGTTGGTTTTTTGAAAAGATAAAATTGACAAATCTTTAACTAGACTAACCAAGAAAAAAGAGAGAGGACTCAAATAAATAAAGCTATAAATGAAAAAGGAGACATTACAATGGATGCCTGAAATACAAAGGATCATAAGAAAATACTAGAACATTTAATATGCCAAAAAACTGGATAATCTACAAGAAACAAATAAATTCCTAGAAACATAAAACTAACCTAGACTGAATCATGAAAAAACAGAAAATCTGAATAGACCAATAATGAATAAGGAGATTGAATCGGTAATTATAATCTCAGCAAAGAAAAGCCCAGGACCAGGTGGTTGGACCCCTATCATACACTATACACAAAAATCAACTCAACATGGATTAAAGACCTCAACATTAAGACCTGAAACTATAAAACTCCTCAAAGAAAACAGGGGAAAGCTTCTTGACATTGGTCTTGGCAATGGTTTCTCAGATTTGGTACCAAAAGCAGCAGGCAATGAAGCTAAACATATATCCAGGACTTTTTAACATAACTTCCAGGAAAAAAAATCAAAATAATGATAAATGAGCACTTACTACATGCTAGGGTCTGTTCTAAGCATCTTTTAATTCTCACAACAATGCTGTGAGGTAGGTACTATTATCATCTTCTTTTTACAGATAAGAACACTGAGGCAGAGAGTAGTTGAGTAATATGCCCAAGGTCACACAGCTAATAACTGGAGTTGCTGGAATCCTAATCCAGGCAGTCTGGCTCAGATTCTGTGCCCTTAACCACAACATAATACTATGCTGGTGAGAACCTCATGCTTCCACCTTCCAGCAAAAAAAAAAAAGGAATTTTTTTAAAAACTATTAAATGCATTCTAACTCCAATCAGTCTGAGATTAAGCAGTCATCAGAGTCTCCTTCCCAAACAAACCAGGGAAGCCATTTTGTGAGGGGTATTAGCACACCAGAATCTGATTCTCAGAAAAAGACTAAGAATCTAGTGACAAAACAAACCTCATTCATGTTCAAGAAATACACTTTTCTAAACTTGGCTAACAGAAATGTAGAAGGTGAATTTTAAACAACGGCAAAAGACATCAAAGTTCATTTGAAACTAAACATTAATAGATTTATCAGGGGAAAATTAGCATCCAATCATTAGAATAAGATAATGTAAGGAAAAACTTTACCCTAAGATAACCAGATATTAACACTGCATAACAAAGTTTGCAAGTCAATTATTGCTGAGTACCTACAATGTGCATGTTATATAATGAATGTTCTAATACCCAACAGATTCTCAAGAGATGATAACGGTATGCAGCTGACTACTGTGTTTCTTATCATGAATAAAATAACCACTGTCAGGGAAGAAATACACAGACAGAAATGGCCTAGAGAATTTGTTAACTCTAACCCCACTTCCAAAAAGGACCAAAGCATGCCTAAATTTTTGTAGTAATTGTTTGTTTGGAGGAAATCTATGATGAAAAAAATTCAAGAGATTTGCCCTTATGAGTAAATAAATAACAATGTTTCATTGACATTAGCATCATACATTCCAGTCCTGCTTTGATATAGAAATGCTTTGTAATCTGTGTTGCCTCTTAACCTCACAGCCAACTCATCTTCAAAATGGTTTTAATAATATATGCTTACCTTATTACACAAAAGATTATCAGTTAATTAGTATTTATAAAAGATCTAGACATAAGTAGATTATGTTAATAACACTTTGCAGTCTCATGATACCTCTTATCCAAGAAACTCAAGACTTACCAACTATTACACTGCCAACATACTCTGTTTTTCTTGTTTTATTAGTGGGAAACATGGGCAAAAAGATTAAAATTTTGACCAAGTCACTACAAAACTCAGTAGCAAGTCTCTGAATATAACCTGAATCGCTTATCACATATTGTTCTAAACATGTACCAATGGTCTGAGTTACAGTTTTACGTTAACTATCTTTAAATATTTTTGATCAAAAAATATGGATTTTTATGGGTTCCGGTACACCAAATATTCCATATCATTTAGAGACAATAATGTTGGATGTTTTTCAAAGTATTTACTATCTACTACACTGATAAATCTTATTCAGAAAAACTACTGTTTCAGGGATTTGCTGGTGGCACAGTGGTTAAGAATCCATCTGCCAATGCAGGGGACACGGGTTCGAGCCCTGGTCCAGGAAGATCCCACATGCCACAGAGCAACTAAGCCCGCGTGCCACAACTACTGAAGCCTGAGGGCCTGGAGCCTGTGCTCTGCAACAGGAGAAGCCACTGCAATGAGAAGCCCACACACCACAACAAAGAGTAGCCCCCACTCGCTGCAACTAGAGAAAACCGCCTACAGCGACGAAGACCCAACGCAGCCAAAAATTAATTAATTAATTAATTGATTTAATAAAGAAAAACTACTGCTTCGAAATTATCTGAACCTATAATCTGTTAACCAATCAATTTGTACCATTGTAAGTGATGGAGAACTGACCGGGTCTGACATGTCCACTTTATTATAATCATTTAAATAGTTAACATTTACAAAATGTTTAGGCCCTTCAGACTGTGTTATAGTCATTAATTATTGGAACTGCTCAACATTTATTTGAGACTATTCGACGTTATTTTCATTTGCCCAACAGGGAAAAGAAGCACAACCAGACGGGATAACTTCCCATGGGCATCAAAGCAAAAGAAGGAAGAGACTGCTTACCAATGACAACTAATCTTCATTCTAGAGTTCGATAATTATTGGTTTTCTAGGTAGTGATGGAAATACCCCTCTTTTTCATATATTTTACTCCCTCCTCACCAATATGAAGCTCACTTCTCAAAATAATATATAATGTTTTAAATACATACATTTAAACTAAAAAACGTTCAACAATATCTTTGAGGTAGAAAAATGAACAATTTAGAGACTCAGAAGTTAGTTGAATCGACATTCTGTTCCTGGACTAAACCAAGGAATCTCAATACAAATAATTTTCTGTCACTGCCACATACTCATTAATTTTAGTTAAACTGATTAGCAAAATTCTGCAGGACTTTTATTATTTGTTTTCTATTTTAAAAATCAATTAGAGAACTCCCGCTACCAAAGGATCACTATATATTGAGAGTGTCTGATTTTAATAAGAAAGAAAACACTCAATAATGCATGAAGATGGAATAAAGATACTCCATAAGTATTTTCAGGACAAAAGCAGTAGAAATTGTCCATTTGAATTATGAATGCTTTGCTATATAAGAGGGAAAAAAACCTAAAATCTATTCCAGAGGTCAAAAAGATATACATTTACTCATAAATAATTTTGACGTTTGAAACTATGATTTGGTATTACTCCACCAGGCACCTTTTTCATATAGAAAGATATCCTTGGGGCAGCTTTCCACCTACAGACTGGACACTATTAAAAATCACCCAATTATGAAAAACACCAGTTAGCATGCGGGTAATATTTTATGACAGATTGGCATAGTTAAGGCTGAAATAACCTATTGAATCCTATAAAAGGCCAATGGAGCTAACTTCCCATGGATGTTGTATTTTGGCTTTGCTCCTCTCTGAGAAAGGGTCGTTTGGCTGTGCTGTCACCATGTCTTTTCGACTTTATAGTGGATCCAGGAGGCTCGGCTCGCAAGCTGGTGCTGGTCAGCTGTCTGGTGGAAGAGCAGGCTTCGGGGCTGGAAATGTGTGCCTTGGGTCAGGAGCAGGAAGCAGCCATTCTTGTCCTCTTGGGAGCATTTCTTCTGGAGGAGGTTTCTCTCATGGTGGTGGAGGGTTGGGAAGTGGCATCTGTGCTGGTTTTCTTGAAAATGAGCCTGGCCTCCTCTCTGGGAATGAAAAGGTTACCATGCAGAACCTCAATGACCGCCTGGCATCCTACCTGGGCCATGTGTGTGCCCTGGAGGAGGCCAACGCCGACCTCGAGCAGAAGCTCAAGGGCTGGTATGAGATACATGGGCCTGGTTCTGGCCAGGGACTTGCTCATGACTATAGTAGATATTTCTCAGTCATTGAAGATCTTAAAAGGCGGGTAAGAAAGATGGATACTTTTACTACAGACTTTGGGTGTGCATAACCTAAAAAAAAGACATAATAGAAAATGTGCTTAGCAAATGTATGTGGCATAGAATTTGCTCACTATACATTCCCAGTGCTTAGCACACTGCCTGGCAATAAAAATTTGTAGAATTAATTAATGAAAAAGAAATTGTTTCCAAATAGATATAATTGCTTCGTTGATCTTATATTTAGCTCATACTTTTTGATCAAGAGTAATAAAAGTGTCTGTGATTGGAAAATCTTACACTTTGGCTCTTAAGCTCTGCAGAAAATCCAGATTTCTTTAATGTAGGAAAAAATGATACTAAAATGGATGCTTGATGGGTTAAGTAGATAAGAATCACACTGAAATCTGGAGTCTCCTTTGACTTTTGGGACTTAACATTTCACACCATCTACCCTATTTGGATTATTCCTGTGACCACCTGTAATGCCAGCATTGTTCTACAAAATGACAATGTCAAACTGACCACTGATGACTTCAGGCTGAAGTAGGCAAACATAAAGTAATTCATTATAATAAATGTAAAAATACTATGGAGTAAAGAACATAAGTTTTGCTTTAAAAACCAACATATTTTTATAAAGTCAGACTAGATCACTAAATTAAATTAAATTAAATATGCCTTGATAAAAAAGCTATCATAAATTTTAAAAAGTATTTCTCTTCAACTGTTAAGCACACTGGATGCCAAAAATCAGCTCTGAAGAAACAACTCCTCCAAAATAATATTCATAAATCAGTAGGTATTCCAAAGTGTTTCATCACTTTGCTGTCACCCATAAGCTTCAGGAGTGTGTAATGAACATTGATATCTTCCAGTATATGAAATGTCTGAAAAAGTTGTGCTTTCGACCTGCCAACTATGGTAATTCTCAAGCACTTTAACAACCTCACAGGTATGAAAATGAGCTTACTCTGCGCCAGAGCATTGAGACTGACATCAAGGTCTTCACAGAGTTACGGATGAGCTGACCCTTTGTACGAGCAACCTGCAGAGGCAGGGCGAAGAGCTCAATGAGGAATTGACATACTTCCAAAAATGTCACGAGGAGGTAAGGAACCCTGCAGAGTGCCTCCCTATGGTATCTGATTTCCTTCCTCAAGTCCACTGTGTGGATCTCAATCAAAAGTCTACCTTGAGGGCTTCCCTGGTGGCGCAGTGGTTGAGAATCTGCCTGGACACGGGTTCGAGCCCTGGTCTGGGAGGATCCCACATGCCGCGGAGCAACTAGGCCCGTGAGCCACAACTACTGAGCCGGCGCGTCTGGAGCCTGTGCTCCGCAACAAGAGAGGCCGCGATAGTGAGAGGCCCGCGCACCGCGATGAAGAGTGGCCCCCGCTCTCTGCAACTAGAGAAAGCCCTCGCACAGAAACGAAGACCCAAGACAGCCAAAAATAAATAAATAAATAAATAAAATTTCCTGACCGTCGCTCATAAGCATTTACTTACACTCTAATACATAGGCTGAAGGGTTGAAAACCACAAAAGTGTTGTAGAAATGCAAGCATGAATAGCAGAAGAGATTAGACAAGAAAATGATTTCTTATTTAAAGAGGCAAAAAGTCTTGAATCCGATGAGTCATTAGAACAAACTTGAAAAATGACACGATGCCAATTAGGGATAGTGGTGTAGGTGTAAGTATAGGTTTCCATGGTGATAAACACTCCTACAGTTAAGGCAGTGTCATGATGTAATGACTGGGATCTACAACAGCAGGCTTTTCGCAGGTGAAAAACATACCATCTGGAACCTCAGTTATCAGAATACAGGATAAACAAGCTGCTGACTCGAAAATCAAAATCAATAGAGATTTGGTCCAGCCAGAGATTACAGCAAATAATTCAGTAATTGAAGAATTAATGAGTCAAGCAAGAAACCTATACTCCTCAACCTCTTTCCTATAGGTAATAGTTCTGTAGAATTTTTAAAATAAAACCTAATGCATCGCAACATATACATAATCTTGCCTTCTATTTTTTAGGTAACTGCTGCTAGTGATCAAAATTTGGGAGCTATTTTTAAACGGTCAATGACATAGTGGTTATTGATTACCTCAACTTGTCATTAAAAACAAAAGCAGTCTTCTGTTCAAAAGGGGGTTGTATTCCAAGAGTTGTTTATAAACTTTTCTATGTAACAAACACATTTCACACTTACCATATGTCACGTATTATTCATGGTCCTTTATGAATATAATTTGTTTAATCCTTATGACAACTCTGTGAAGTAGGAACTAATGTCTTCATTTTACAGATGAAGAAACACTAAGGTACATAGATGTTAAGTAATTTTTTCAACATCACACAGCTGATAAGTAGCCAGATAATAACTGGGGAGGTGGAAGTGCAAAAATGTGGCTCCAGGATTCTTTAGGGTCCATGCCATGCTGACCTTTGGGAACTTGAATATATTTTCTTAGAAACAATGTTATAAATAGCTATAAAATTCCACACTAGCTTATTTTAACCACATGTAGCTGACCTGAAATTCTGCAGATCTGTTGATGTACTATCCCTGGTTCCCAGAACAGTATCAATCAGAGTAAGTGCTCGATAAATGTTTGTTGAATTTAATATAGAAAGGACATACCACTAATGACACTGGCACTCTAGAATGACTTCGCCCAACAGCAGGAACGTAGGTGTTCTCCTCTCCAGCATTGCCCACATTGGCCCCGACAGCTTTATGGTGGAAAGGAATTTGGACTAATGGGCCTTATGGAGGTGGCCAAGTCTTTAGCAGCAGGTGACAGATGGGGTCTTGGTTTTAGCAGCAGGGCAGCAGCTCAAAACTTCAGCAGCAACACTAGAGAGAGAATCTGGTTTCTACCGCTGGGTAGGATATAATAGAAGTCTGTGACAGAAGGTGGTGTTAAGTATGTAGTGGGATGGCAAGGTGAGCTGAAAGGACCATGCTACACGGAAACTGGGTCTCTAACTAGGGCAGCTGTTTGTAAGCAAGGGAAGATGATAAATAAGCCATCAGCAACCAAGAGTCTACAACTCGGTCAACTATGGAGACAGTAAATAATCTCTATTGTTTCTTAGTAAAAAAAAAAAGAAGAAAAAGTGAATTATTTTTCTGACACTTTCTCAACATTGTGAAAGTTACACAAGAGAAGACTTGCTGTGATCATATAAAACACAACACAAATTATTCACAAGTTCTTTGAGATTAGGGACTGTGACTTGTCAGTTTTATTCCCAAGATCTAGCAGAGTATTTTTTGCAAGATGTTCAATTAATAATTGATAAAAGTTGACTTATTACTGGTATATAAAATATAAACTAATAATATAATAATAGAAAGATAAATGATAAAATAATAAGATAAATAATAGAATGATAAATTATGGAATTATAAATAGAAATTAGGTAATAGAATAAACAGAATAATTGATAAATAAATATAACAAATTGAATAATAAATAATAGACTAATAAGTGAATAGAGTAATAGGTGAATATGGTAAATGAATGAAGCAATAGCACCAACTGTTATATTATATTCTGAATATATTATATATATTATATATATTCTGATTATATTAATCAGAAACAATGCAATGAATTTGAAATAATCATATTACCTTGTTATACAATATATAATGTGAGCAATGAAGGAAGCAGTTATGAAACTTATCCTTTCCCCAAAATAAATTATTCTGAAGCTATCAAAATTCCCAAATCTAATTTTGAAAATCTTATGGTGCAGCAGGAAGATATGACTCCAGTTTATTCAGACAGACATTTTGCTCCCACTTCCTTTTTGAGCACAACATCAAAATCTACAAAGCAATGTGATGGGGAATATTCTTTATCTTATGAATAAATAAACAAATTAAAATGCAGATTCCTTGGAGCTTTATTTAAGCAATACCACTAACTACTTTTAAATCTTAAATCATCACTCTGGGTCTTAATTTTTTAATTTTAAAAGAAATAAATTGGTCTAAATTATTATGCATTCTTCATCCCTTTCTAAGTGCTAGAGAATTATTCAAAACTTGCCTAAAGTCTTTGGACTAGATAGCAGAAAGTGCATATAATTTAATAGAAAACATTTTAGAAATATTCTTATTTGAACCAATTTTTAACCACTTTCCCAAAGCATTGATATGAAAATAAGCTTTATCTACAGAACAGAATGGAGGTCAATTGCCCAGTTGATGTTTTGAAAGCTTTGACGAGTGCTGATCTATAAATGAATATGAAAACCAAATTGAAGAAAAAGACATCACAAAATAGCATCATGCCTCAATGCCTTTCTACCTCACTTTCAAAACAATCATTTTCTTCTAGGTTCATTTTAACAAAAAGAATCAGAGAAAACAGAAGTACAGTTTTTTTCTCTGTTTTAACTTAGTTTAAAAACCTTTTAAACCTTAATAGAATATGGTAAAAATCCATCCCAACGCAAAGGGGCATCCAAGCATCTAGACAGTCAGCCAACTACAGATTTGGGCTGTGCAATTTAAATCTTCTGCCATCTGCAGTTTGGCGCCACCTGCTGGCAGCTGTCTTCTATGTCTAAAACCAGGAGAGAATTCAGGGACCAGCTGACTTCCAAGAAAGCAGCAGTTCCAGGAATCCGCAGCCTGTTTAGCTGGCCTGACTCATCCTCAACTTCCCCATTCCTGAAACTCCCTTTCCCTAACCACCACCCCCTAGCCCTGCCTGTCCACCAGCCATATAGCCCCTCCTCACCCCAGAAAATTACAAGCTTTAGCCCACCTTCTTGGGGGCTGGATGCAGAATGAGCGCCAACACCCAATCACTTTATGTCTAAATTTTTCAGCAGTGCCACATGGTACCAGGGGTTTCCACTGTACTTATATATGGCTGTTTAAGGACTGATGTCCCCATTATATAAATTCATGAACAGATCTATGGGTACATGATACACATAAGTATTTCATAAAGTATGAATGGCCAACAAACATGGCCAACAAACATGGCCCAATGCCCAACATCTCTAGTAATCAAACAAAGGCCAACAAACATGGCCAACAAACATGGCCCAATGCCCAACATCTCTAGTAATCAAAGAAAGGCATCAAAACAGGTCCAGTTTGTTTAATGATAATATTCATTTTAGCAAGGGTGTAGACAAAAGGCACTCATACATTGCTGGATGGAATGTATCTATAAATTAACAAAAACTTCATGAGAACAACTCAGCAACAGGTATCAAAAGCCTTTAAGAAAAGAATATGCCAGCAACTCCATTTCTAGGAATTTATTCTTAAATAATCAGTTATTTATTATATGTCCATTCCTCCTAGCAGTGTTTATCATAGTGAAAAATTAAGCGTAATAAAATATCCAACAATGAAGAATCAACAGACTGTTAGAAAACACCCATCAAAGTCCATCAGAGGAATCTCATGCAGCCATTAAGAATGTTCAGGTTCATGTATTGACCTGAAAAGATGTCATTCATCAATTGAGAAATGAAAAGTAGAGTTTCAAGACAATAAATACAGTGTCATCTACTTGTACAAGAAAAATAATTGTATGCAAATTATATACACACTTATTAAAAATTTGAAACAATATACATATAAATGTTAACAGTGACTATTCATGGGTACTGGAAATATGGGTGATGTTTATTCCAGCTACATGTTTATATACATTTTCTAATTTTTCTGAAATATGTACTACTGGTAAAATTTTTAAATCTTCAACGAAAAACCAACTGTATATTTAAATGTTTTTTCAATGTTCCTTTTTTTCATTTTTAAGAAAAAAACTAAAAGAGTAGCCAAGCAGTAAGAAATGTGGTAGAAACTTTTAAGAACAAGAAAGAAGTGCGTGGGTAAGAGAAGCTGGTAAATTAGGAATTTGTGGGTGGGGCAAGAAAAGCATTCTAGAAGAAGCAGGGTTTGAACTGTGGTAAAATGTGGATACATGGAAAGAAGAGAACAGGGCATGGTTTGGGTCCTTGGCTCCAGGACTAATCACGTCAAAGGGCTTCTAGAAATACCCAGTTGCCTACCATGAACAGGTGACGGGTTAGTACATAAACATCATCCATTTGCCCTTTTTAGAAATACTTGTGTCCACTCTGCACCCAGAAGGGCAATGGTAGGCCCTGGACCTGCTGTTGAACGCCACTGGAGAAGGATGCTAGGCTTACCAGGACCCTTCAACCAAGGATTCCCGGATACCTGGTTTCTCTGTCTCCCTCCAGGGCACAGGCATCGAAGAGGAACAACTGCTTGCTGGGACCTGTTTCCCACTCATCTAGTCATCAGAGCTGAATATTGTTCCTTTTCTCCCTTCCTGAAAAGCTCTGGCTTCTGAGCCAGTATTCCCATGGGTTCCCTCCACAAAACAGTAACGATACAGGCTGGCCCCCTGGGTCCTAAGCCCACAGCCAACCCTCCCAAGCCTGGCCCAGATCTACAGCGTCTCTATTCAGACTTGTCCTGTGAGCCCTTCCCATCCGAGGCCACAGATCTGCAACGGTTTCTCAACAGTTCTGTTCTCCGGGGGTCAGCCTTGTGCCCCGGGGCCAGTGCAGGTAGACTGTCTACCTGAGCCTTACCCAGTCTCTGTGCCTGGGATGAGCCTCGGTGGGACGGGTCTGATGAGCATGGAGATCACTCATGGGCAAATAACAGTTTGGCTAAGTACTAGAAAGATCTCCAGTGTGTTCCATTACCTTGTACATGGCATTCTTTTATAAGTATTTTAACCTTTCCTGTACCCATAGTTATGTCTCCTTTCCCATTTCTAATCTTTCTAATTTTTTTTTCTAATCTTACACATTTTGAATCTCTCTCTCTTTTCCTTAAGCAGGGTCACAAAGAGGTCATCTATTTTAATGGTCTCTTTAAAGAACCGGTTTTTGAGCGTCTGTATGTATTTGTTACTTTCTATCTCAATGATGTCAGCTCTTATTTTTATTAATTTATTTTTCATCCATTTGATCTTGTTGTTCTTTAAAAAATTTGTAGTTTCTTCATTATTAGTCTCTCTTTAATAATGCAGCCATGTGAGGCTATAAATTTTCCTCTATAATTTCAGCTATAACCCAAAAGTCCAGGTACAAAGTTTTCTTCTTTTCATTACTTTCAAGTTGGTTTGTAATAACAGCTTTGATTTCCTTTGGTCCAAGAGTTATTTAGGAGAATGTATCTGCATTTACAAATTAAGGTTGTTTGGGTTGTCTTTTTATTATTGAATTCTTATTGTGTCAAATAAAAACAAATAAGGAGGACTTTCGTTAGAAAGACTCTTGCAATAGGGAGATTGCTGTGATCTCAGAAATCTGCAAGTGTGTCAAAATCATACAGAAAAAGGGTTTTCTTTTATAGAGTAAAAGAGGAGGCAGGCAGAGATAAGCAGAATCTTTGGAGAGGAAGCAGGGCAAGCTAGGAGGAATGACCACTGAGGTCTGACAGGAAGAGGGTCTCTCTGTGGTCAGATGATTCCCAGGAGAAGTTGATAAGGGGGCATGGCCCACCTTTTGTGTGTGTGTGTGCTTGCTCAAGCGTGAGGGCAAGCAGATCAAGGGCCTGCACAAGAGAGAGAAGCCGGACCAAACAAGGGCAAGACAAAGCAGAGAGTGGGAAACGGGCTACTGTGAGTGCTTAGTCAATTGTAACTCCAATTGGAAGGTTGCCTTGGAAGAATTTCTAGGCAAGCCCCCCTTCCTCAGTCAGCTATCTTTATCAGGTTTCCTCTCGGAATGGACATGTACAGGCCAGTTAAGGAGGACCTGTAACTCCTAACCTCTAATTTGGCACGATTTCTACCAAATAAGCATTACTCTACCCAGTTCTTAAGTACAAGTGCTGAACTTTTGCAGCTTATGGGCTAGTAAAGGAAATCCCTCCTAACTGTAATATAAAACACTTCGTAAATCTGACCAGAAAGTGATGCACTTAGTAACCAAATTGCTACATATTAGAGCTCGAAGGGAACCTGAAAATTATAGAGTCCAATATAATAGTTTTCCAGATCAGGAGACTGTGACCTCATTTAGAGACACCCAAGATGTTGGAATTTGAGAACAATATTTATAAAGTGTCATAGTCCTGATGGCTGAGGACAGAGGACATGAACAGGTGAAGGTTTCCCCTGAGCCTATGAGATAAAATATCATCTCATTCCTTCCTATAAAACTATTCTTTTACCACTGGGACTCCCTGACCAAAAGTTTGTAGCCTCTCTGTGACCAGAAGGTCAGATCTGAGGGGTCAACCTCAGAGAGACAGAGGGGAGAATGACCAGAGGATTGACTTAGCAATGGCAAGAGCCACAGGAGCCTGGGTCTTGCCGCTTACATTACCATCTGGGTTATAAATGTCTGTGGGTTCTCTGAATAGAAGCTATTGTCTACCTGGTATGAAGAAAGGTCCAAAAGGACCTCTCAAGCAAAAAAAAGTCCCTGTGCTTACTTCAATCTGTCTTAAGTCTCCAACCCTACAAAGTCACTTGCCCATTCTCTTAACTCTCCATAAACTGGCTAAATGATCTTCAGGAAAATTTAAAAACTGAGCTGCATAAAGGGATTCTAGAGCATTCAAGCACGACAAGCACAAAGCTAAGTCATTTTCTCTTAGAACAAAATTTGGCAAAATGGTGCCAAACAGATGCAGGTGGGGAAGAGGAAGGCTTCAAACAGACACGCTTAATGGAAGCTGTTAAGGGAAGATTGGAAAAGGTGACAGGGAACGAATTCAGGAAAGGAGAGGAAGGTGTGAAGGAAGAGAAACGGTCACAGCATGGGTGGATTTCTGCTCTATTTTTGTAGGCGTTTGTAACTTCTTTGGTGTCTGACAAGAACACTGGGTTGAAATCGATTTAGGGATGGTGCCAGATCCAGGTGGAGTGTCCTTTCAGGACACTTATTGTTGCAATTTTTTTTTCTTCCAAGTAGTCGAGCCTGGGGGGGCTCACAGTGGCCATCACCAGGACACTGACCTAAACAACGATTCCCTACAGGGGAGGCCCTGCTCATTCTGGCATGTCCTTCCCTGCCCTTTCCCCAAACAACACCTGCCCCCACCAACACACACACACACACACACACACACACACACACACACACACCCTGAATTACAAACCCAGAAGGTGGAGAAATAAAGACTTAGAAGGCAGAACAACATAGTAAAGGATAAAAGTGATCAAAGTGTTCATGAAGCAAGTCAAGCCGTGCTGTTTTTCATCCTTTCATTCAATGAATATTTATTATCTCTCTACAATATGTGGCATATTACAAAGAGGCTGTGCACACATCAGATGGGAGCTTTTCCCTTTTCCGTACTGTCTGCCACAAAAATTTCTGCCTACACTCCACCAATACGCTGTGCCCACCTCCTTCCCTTAGCTTTTCTGATCTTGTGCTTTTATTTGAAAGACTCATAACAGAATATTTTCTGGAGTGAACAGAAGGCAGAAGCCCTGAGTTCATTCTATTCTTAACTTGAAAGACTCATCAGGGGCAACATGCCATACCTTTCATTATTTGGTTTTCCTCCTATTCTAAAAACATGCAGTTTATTCCTCTGTAATCTTTTAAAATACAAATCTATCTCACCAAAAAAATGCTGTTGGTTACTATTTGCAAATCATTCTGCACTTATAAAAATCATGTTTTATAGTGAAGTGTAGTTTATATGATTCTTTACAGGTAAAAATAAATGAATAAATAAACCGCTAACCACAAAGTATTCAAACCTACATGTAACTGAAGGCAGAGCATTAAACTGGGAGCCTGGACATCTGGGGTTCAGTCCATTGCTTCTAAACGATTATGTATTAAAAAACCACTGGATGCCAGACACTGAAGCCAGCATTTCTGAACATTCTGTTTCACTGGAGCCTCACCAGATTCTTGAAGCTTTCATTTTACAGATGAAAGAAATGCCGAGAACTCATTTGTGATCTTTGGCAAATCATTATTTCAAATAGAGTGTGTATTAAATTCGGGGATGTCTCAGAACAATGGAGACTAATGTTTATACAAGAATTGCTAACACTTCAGGCAAGAAGAAAGCTTTATTTACATATGTGATTAAAATTCTTTAATCCACAAAATGCCAAATCTAGACAGTTTGCAAATCACAGAATCAAGATTAGTCTGTTGGATTGATTCACCATTTAAAAGAAAAGGCACATAGATACAGAAAGCATAAAAATGCATTTAAGGAAATACAAACGGAAGGAACTCCTATGGATTTATGTCTACATTTATTTACACACTGCCTCATTAGGCAAAGAATTTGAGGCAGTAATGGCTATTGTATTCATTAAATACCCTTCCCAGCGGTCATCTCCAAAGTATAAACTAAAAGAATAATGTCAGAGAAATATCTCAGAATAACTTAATTTTTAAGCTGAATTTTAAATACCAAAAAGACATAGATACAAGCATTAAAAATTGTATTAAGAAGAAAGCTAAAAAATAGGAAACAAGACAGAATACCTGACATCACAAGCTTCCTCAGTTGTGACCCAAATGTCCAAATATCCCAAAACATAAGGCATATAAAGCTTCCAAACTGAAAGTGCCACAACTCAGAAGACAACTAAAGAAAAATTCCACAAACCTCAGGCAAAATTCAGAGGCCAAAGATACTGCTAAATTTTGTCTTTTCTCATTCTTTCCACCTAAAGCTCTTTCTACCCAGGATCTCAAATTTCTAAGTTTCATCAAAATTTTCACTTAGTTACTCCTTTCTTTAAACCTTTTAGCCAAATGCCAGCCTTTACGAGAGTGGAAAGATTACATTTCATTAGTTTAAGAGGGAGGAAAAGAAAGATGTTTTTCCTCACATCTCTAATATTTGCATATAATTTAGCCATTAGTGTTTAGACTTCTTTGGTTTCATAGCTTTGGGGAGGGGTGAGGCAAGATGACCAACATACTGTAACCTACCTTAGAAGGATATAATGAGAATTACTCCCAGCTTAACGATTTCAAGCTTGGGAAACACCTTGTACCCCTAGAAGCAGTGGCACGCTAAATGTAAGAACAGTCACACACCACTACTGCAAAAACAATGTGGTAGAACCTAAAGCTAAGAACTTAAAGAGTTACACAGTAAAAGGAATGATCACTATTTCATAAGGTGTCCCCATCAAAGGCAGTCTAAGGAAAATTAAAAGAAGGCAGAGCACTGGATAACAAATGATTGAATATAAAGATTCAAGCAAGCACATAGCTTAACAAGCCTGCCAAGATAAGCAAGAAAGTTGTAAATAAACAAAAGTCAGCGACTTGAGCCTAAAGCTCAGAAGGCCAAGAAATATTTTTGGAAGCATCTATACTTAAAAAAAAAACTAAACAAAATGAAACAAACCACTTTTTAAAAATTGTGGTTAAATGCACATAACATAAAATTTACCATCCTGGGACTTCCCTGGTGGTTCAGTGGCTAAGAATCTGCCTGCCAATGCAGGAGACGTGGGTTCAAGCCCTGGACCAGGAAGATCTCGCATGCCGTGGAGCAACTAAGCCCGTGCACCACAACTACTGGGACTGAGCTCTAGAGCCTGCGAGCCACAACTGCTGAGCCCACGTGCCACAACTACTGAGGCCTGCACACCTAGAGCCCGTGCTCCGCAACAACAGAAGCCACCGCAATGAGAAGCCCGCGCACCGCAACGAAGAGTAGCCCCCACTCGCCGCAACTAGAGAAAGCCTGCGCACAGCAACGAAGACCCAGCGCAGCCAAAACCAAATTAATTAATTACCATCCTAATTATTTTTCAGTGTACAGTTCAGGAGTGTTAGGTACATTGACATTGTTATGTGACCAATCTCCAGAACTACTTGCATCTTGCAAAACTAACACTCTGTACCCACCGAACAACTCATTTCCCCTCCCCCGAGCCCATGGCAACCACCATTCTATTTTCTGTCTCTGAATTTGACTACAGCAGGTACCTCATATAAATAGAATCATACAGTGTCTTTAAAAAAAGAAAAAAAAAAAAACACTTTCAAAACAGAGAAACTACTAGCAGAGGCAAATGGAAATAATCTAAAAAACAAAAGGACAGAAAAACAGGAAGCAGAAAGTGAAAGACAGGGGAGGATTCTAGATTTCAGTATCTATAAAATATGACCCCAATCATAACATTAGTTATCGGAAGTGGATCCAGATCCTCTTTTCTAAATACCTTTTAAACAAAAACAGAAAAAAAACCTGAGCAGAGAGTAGATGGGAAACTCCAGATTTTGGTATCTGCAGAATCACTCCAAGCCTAACACTGGTTCTCAGAAGTGATTCACATAGGGTCTTAGTTGCTCCGCAGCATGTGGGATCTTCATGGACCAGGAATCTTCGTGGACCAGTGATAGAAGCCATGTCCCCTACGTTGGCAGGCAGATTCTTAACCACTGCGCTACCAGGGAAGTCCCCTTTATCAGGTTTTTATATTAATGTTATACTAGCTACATGACACGAGTTGGGGAGTTTTTCCTTTTTAAAAAAATTTGGGATACTTTAAATCACATTAGAATCATCTCTCAAAGACGGTGGTGTGGGAAGACATGGAGTTTGAGCCTCCCCACAACTAGGGCGCCTGCCGGACACTGGTGGGGGACCCCAATGCCCAAGGAGAGGGGAAGAACCCCCAAGATAACTGGTAGGACGTGGGGGGACTGAAGGGGGAGGAGAAGTGGAGGCTGGGCAGGACCGGTGCCCCTGAGGGGTGGCTGAGAGGGGGTAGGGGTTCCCACGCCTGGAGGGACCCTCAGGGGCTCGGATCAGGAGGGAGTGTACGTAGTGTTTCCCCTGCCCAATTGGCAAGGGAAATCTGCCCGGCTCTCCGGCTGGGTCCTACACCCTCAGAGGTCCCCTCTGGTCTGGGTTGGTCCTGGGGGCATAGGAGGGAGGCCGGGGAGATCAGGAGAGGCGGGTGGGAGAGGCCCTACAGGACCAGAGGAGCAGGAGAGGAACAAGGGCGTTTCCCCCTGTCCACTTGAGCCCAGGAAGCCTTCTGGGCTCCAAGGTGAGTCTCCCACCCTCTGAAACTACAGGTGGGAGGCACACCTGGGCCCCTTCTGTTCTGTTGTGCCTAAGCTTCAACTCCCACACCCCACAGGGCCTTTTCCAGCCCTGTGGGTCCTAAGCATAGGCCCCACCCACCACCCGAACCTCACCCCTGCTTAGGCACCGCCCTCCACAGCCAAGGCCTTTTCCGCCTTCTTTTTTTTCTCCTCTTTTTTACTATTGTGGTTTTGTTTTACCTTCTGGTTGTTGTCTCATCTATATTTTTATTTTTATTTTTTTTCTAACATATCTGTTAGTTTCCTAGTCTAATTTTATTTTTTCCTTTGTTATTGTTCTTTTTTCCTTTTTTTTTGTCGCCCCCCAGCGGCTTGCGGGATCTTGGTCATGAGCCGGGGGTCAGGCCAAAGCTCCTGCGGTGGGAGCTCTGAGTCTGAACCACTGGACTAACAGAGAACCTCAGACCCCAGGTAATATTTATCGTAGTGAGGGTTCCTGGAGGTCCTCATCTCAGCACCAAGACCCAGCTCTACTCAACAGCCTACAAACTCCAGTGTTGGAGGCCTCAGGCCAAACAACCATTAAGACAGGAACACAATCCCACTCATAAAAAAAAGGAAAAAAAAAATGAGATGGCAAAAAGATGTCACAGATGAAGGAGCAAGGTAGAAACCTGTGAGACCAAATAAATGAAGAGGAAATAAGCAATCTATCTGAAAAAGAACTCAGAGTAATGATAGTAGAAATGACCCAAATCTTGGAAATAGAATAGAGGCATGGATTGAGAAAATACAAGAAATATTTAACAAAGATCTAGAAGAACTAAAGGATAAACAAACAGACATGAACAACACAATAACTGAAATGAAAAATACACTAGAAGGAATCAGTAACACAATAACTGAGGCAGAAGAACAAATAAGTGAGCTGGAAGACAAAATGGTGGAAATAACTGCCGAGGAGCAGAATAAAGAAAGAAGGATGATACAAATTGAAGGCAATCTCAGAGACCTCCAGGACAACACTAAATGCACCACCATTCAAACTACAGAGGGTCCCAGAAGAAGAAGAGAAAAAGAAAGGGTCTGAGAAAATATTTGAAGAGATTATAGTGGATAACTTCCCTAACATGGGAAAGGAAATAGCCACCCAAGTCCAGGAAGCACAGAGAGTCCCATACAGGATAAACCCTAGGAGAAACACACCAAGACACATATTAATAAACTAACAAAAATTAAATTCAATGAAACAATACTAAAAGCAGCAAGGGAAAAACAGAAAATAACATACAACGGAATCCCCATAAGGTTATCAGCTGATTTTTTAGCAGAAACTCTGCAGGCCAGAAGGGAGTGGTAGGATATACTTAAAGGGATGAAGGAGAAAAACCTACAACCAAGATTACTCTACCCAGCAAGGATCTCATTCAGATTCGATGGAGAAGTCAAAAGCTTTTCAGACAAGCCAAAGCTAAGAGAAGTCAGCACGACCAAACCAGCTTTACAACAAATGCTAAAGAAACTTCTCTAGGTGGGAGACACAAGAGAAGAAAAAGATCCACAAAAACAAACCCAAACAAAGTGAGAGAGTGGCATGGACATATATACATTACCAAATGTAAAATAGATAGCTAGTGGGAAGCTGCCACATAGCACAGGGAGATCAGCTCAGTGCTTTGTGTCCACCTACAGGGGTGAGATAGGGAGGGTGGGAGGGAGACACAAGAGGGAGGAGATATGGGGATGCACGTATATGTATAGCCGATTCACTTTGTTATACAGCAGAAACTAACACACCATTGTAAAGCAATTATACTCCAGTAAAGATGTTACAAAAGAAAACCCAAAACAATTAAGAAAATGGTAATAGGAGCATACATATCAATAATAACCTTGAATGTAAATGGATTAAATGCCCCAACCAAAAGACACAGACTGGCTGAATGGATACAAAAGCAAGACCCATATATATGCTGTCACCAAGAGACCCACTTCAGACCTAGGGACACATACAGACTGAAAGTGAAGGGATGGAAAAAGATATTCCAAATGGAATCAAATGGAAATCAAAAGAAAGCTGGAGTAGCAATACTCATATCAGATAAAATAGACTTTAACATAAAGACTGTTACAAGAGATAAGGAAGGACACTACATAATGATCAAGGGATCAATCCAAGAAGAAGATATAACAATTATAAATGTTTATGGACCCAACATAGGAGCACCTCAACACATAAGGCAAATGCTAACAACTGTAAAGGGGAAATCGACAGTAACACAACAATAGTAGAGGACTTTAACACCCCACTTACACCAATGGACAGATCATCCAAACAGAAAATAAATAAGGAAACACAAGCTTTAGATGACACAATAGACCAGATAGATTTAATTGATATTTATAGAACATTCCACCCAAAAGTGGCAGAATACACTTTCTTCTCAAGTGCACACAGAACATTCTCCAGGATAGATCACATCTTGGGTCACAAATCAAGCCTCAGAAAATTTAAGAAAATTGAAATCATATCAAGCATCTTTTCTGACCACAACACTATGAGATTGGAAATCAATTACAGGAAAAAAAACTGTAAAAACCACAAATACATGGAGGCTAAACAGTGCACTACTAAATAACCAAGAGATCACTGAAGAAATCAAAGAGGAAATTTAAAAATACATAAAAACAAATGACAATGAAAACACAATGACCCAAAAGCAGTTCTAAGAGGGAAGTTTATAGCAGTTCAAGCTCACCTCAAGAAACAAGAAAAATCTCAGATACACAATCTAACCCTACACCTAAAGCAACTAGAGAAAGAAGAACAAAGAAAACCCAAAGTCAGTACAAGGAAAGAAATCATAAAGGTCAGAGAAGAAATCAATGAAATACAAACAAAGAAAACAATAGCAAAGATCAATAAAACTAAAACCTGGTTCTTTGAGAAGATAAACAAAATTGATAAACCCTTAGCCAGACTCATCAAGAAAAAAAGGGAGAGGATGCAAATAAATAAAATTAGAAATGAAAAAGGAGAAATCATAACTGACGTTGCAGAAATACAAAGGATTATAAAAGACTACTACAAACAACTATATCCCAATAAAACGGACAACCACGAAGAAATGGACAAATTCTTGGAAAGGTACAGTTTTCCAAGACTGAACCAGGAAGAATTAGAAAATATAAACAGACCTATCACAAGTAATGAAATTGAAACTGTAATTTAAAACCTTTCAAAAAACAAAAGCCCAGGACCAGATGGCTTCACAGGTGAATTCTATCAAACATTTGAGAAGAGCTAATACCTATCCTTCTCAAACTCTTCCAAAAAATTGCAGAGGGAGGAACACTCCCAAATTCATTCTACGAGGCCACATCACCCTGACACCAAAACCAGACAAAAATATCACAAAAAAAGAAAATTATAGACTGATGAACATAGATGCAAAAACCCTGAACAAAATACTAGCAAACAGAATCCAACAACACATTAAAAGGATCATACACCATGATCAAGTGGCATTTATCCCAGGGATGCAAGGTTTCTTTAATATATGCAAAACAATCAATGTGATACACCAAATTAACAAATTAAGGAATAAAAACCATATGATCATCTCAGTAGATGCAGAAAAAGCTTTTGACAAAATTCAACACCATTTATGATAAAAAAAAAAACTCTCCAGAAAATGGGCATAGAGGGAACCTACCTCAACATAATAAAAGGCCACATATGACAAACCCACAGCAAACATCATACTCAATGGTGAAAAACTGAAAGCATTTCCACTAAGATCAGGAACAAGACAAGGATATCCATTCTTGCCACTCTTATTAAACATAGTTTTGGAAGTCCTAGCCATGGCAATCAGGGAAGAAAAAGAAATAAAAAGAACACAGATTGGAAAAGAAGTAAAACTGTCACTGTTTTCAGATGACGTGATACTATACATAGAGAATCCTAAATATGCCACCAGAAAACTACTAGAACTAATCAATGAATTTGGTAAAGTTGCAGGATACAAATTGAATTCACAGAAATCTCTGGCATTCCTATACACTAACAATGAAAAATCAGAAAGAGAAATTAAGGAAACAAACCCATTTACCATCACAACAAAAAGAATAAAATACCTAGGAGTAAACCTACCTAAGGAGTCAAAAGACCTGTACTCAGAAAACTATAAAACACTGATGAAAGAAATCAAAAATGACATAAACAGATGGAGAAATATACCATGTTCTTGGATTGGAAGAATCAATATTGTGAAAATGACTATACTACCCAAAGCAATCTACAGATTCAATACAACCACTATCAAACTATCAGTGGCATTCTTCACAGGATTCAAACAAAAAATTTTAAATTCGTATAGAAACACAACAGACCTTAAATAGCCAAAGCAATCTTGAGAAAGAAAAACAGAGCTGGAGGAATCAGGCTCCTTGACTTCAAACTATACTACAAAGCTACAGTAATCAAGACAGTATGATACTGGCACAAAAACAGAAATCTAGGTCAATGGTACAGAATAGAAAGCCCAGAGATAAACCCACGCACATATGGTCACCTAATTTATGACAAAGGAAGCAAGAACATACAATGGAGAAAAGACAGCCTCTTCAGTAAGTGGTGCTGGGAAAACTGGACAGCTACATGTAAAAGAATAAAATTAGAACACTCCCTAACACCATACACAAAAATAAACTCCAAATGGATTAAAGACCTAAATGTAAAACCAGACACTATAAAACTCTTAGAGGAAAACATAGGAAAAACACTCTGACATAATCCACAACAAGATCCTTTTTGACCCACCTCCTAGAGTAATGGAAATAAAAACAAAAATAAACAAATGGGATCTAATGAAACTTAAAACCTTTTGCACAGCAAAGGAAACCTTAAGCAAAATGAAAAGACAGCCCTCAGAACGGGAGAAAATAGTTGCAAGCGAAGCAACTGACAAAGGATTAATCTCCAAAATATACAAACAGCTCATGCAGCTCAGTATCAAAGAAACAAACAATTCAATTAAAAAATGGGTGGAAGACCTAAATAGACATGTCACCAAAGAAGACATACAGATGGCCAGGAGGCACATGAAAAGATGCTCAACATCACTAATTATTAGAGTAATGCAAATCAAAACTACAATGAGGTATCACCTCACACCTGTCAGAACGGCCATTATCAAAAAGTCTAGAAACAATAAAGGCTGGTGAAAAGGGAATGCTCCTGCACTGTTGGTGAGAATGTAAATTGATACAACCACTATGGAGAACAGTATGAAGTTTCCTTAAAATACTAAAAATAGAACTACCATATGACCCAGTGATCCCACTACTGGGCATATACCCTGAGAAAACCATAATTCAAAAACAGACGTGTATCACAATGTTCATTGCAGCACTGTTTACAGTAGCCAGGACATGGAACCAACCTAAATGCCCGTCGACAGATGAATGGATAAAGAAGATGTGGCACATATATACAATGGAATATTACTCAGCCATAAAAAGAAATGAAACTGAGTTATTTGTAGTGAGGTGGTTGGATGTAAAGTCTGTCATACAGAGTGAAGTAAGTCAGAAAGAGAAAAACAAATACCATACGCTAACACATATATATGGAATCTAAAAAAAAGGGAAAAAATAGTACTGATGACCTAGGGGCAGGGCAGGAATAAAGACATAGACATAGAGAATGGACTTGAGGACAAAGGCTGGAAGGGGGAAGCTGGGGCATCGACATATATACAATGGAATATTACTCAGCCATAAAAAGAAATGAAATTGAGTTATTTGTAGTGAGATGGTTGGATGTAAAGTCTGCCATACAGAGTGAAGTAAGTCAGAAAGAGAAAAACAAATACCATATGCTAACACATATATATGGAATCTAAAAAGAAAAAAAAAAGGTACTGATGAACCTAGGGGCAGGGCAGGAATAAAGACATAGACATAGAGAATGGACTTGAGGACACGGGGTGGGGGCGGGGGAAGCTGGGGCAAAGTGAGAGTAGCATTGACATATGTACACTACCAAAGGTAAAATAGCTAGCTAGTGGTAAGCAGCAGCATAGCACAGGGAGATCAGCTCTGTGCTTTGTGACCACCTAGAGGGGGTGGGATAGGGAGGGTGGGAGGGAGGCTCAAGAGGGAGGGGGATATGGAGATATATATATGCATATGGCTGATTCACTTTGTTGTACAACAAATAAACTAACAGTATTGTGCAGCAGTTATACTCCAATAAAGATCTATTTTTAAAAAGTGATTCATATAAAATTTTTTTAATAAAATAAAAAATAAAATAAATTTAGGGCATTCCCTGGCCATCCAGTGGTTAGGACCCTGTGCTTCCAGTGCTGGGGGCACGGGTTCAATCCCTGGTCAGGGAACTAAGATCCCATATGCCCTGTGGCACAGCCAAAAATATAATAATAAATAAATTTTAAAAGAAGTGACTCAGATCCCCTTCTCCAGTTATCAAAGAAATCAACATTATCTCTTCGTTTCTTAGGATTTGATTCTAAAGAAGGAAATTGGTATCATTATATCAGAGTCAAATTCAGTCAGAAAGAAAGGCATCTTTGTAGCACAATCATCTAAAATCACAAACTTCAACAACCTTAGAAATATGCTGATTGAAGTAATCACAGAGAAGGACAATTAAGGAAATCTGAAACAAATGCTGATGCTAAAGCTCATTTCAACTTTAAGAAAACAATATGAACAAAAAGTCACAAGTTTGTTGGGAAATTTCCATTCTGGTCCTAGTAAGTATTTTAATTACATCTGTTAATCTGGGGATGTGCTCTGCAACTGGGAAATCATGAAGCAAATTTAACAGAATTGCTCTTTCAGAAAAGAATTATCACTCAACAAAACCTCTGAAAGATTAAAAGTATAATTCTGAAAAATAGGTTTTTTTGCTTTGCTCCACCTTTTTTTTTTCTTTTTTTCTTGATATAGTAAATGCCCTGAGGCTCTGACCCAGCTTCAGAAAAAAAGCCAGTAGAGTGGATTAAGGAGGAAAAATATATATATCCAATTGAGGATGAGCAAAAGGGTAACAGGAATTAATAACTGACATGGAAAAGGAACACCCTAAAAGTATGTATATAAGGGCCAAAAAGGCAGCTTGCAAATAGGCTGTTCCCAATCTCCTCTCCTCACCTGGACGAACCAGTCCTTTGCAGGAACACCATGTCTTGCTCATCTCGCGTGTCCTCCTCCAGGGCTGGTGGCAGCAGCTTCAGCAGCAGAAGCAGATGCAGTCTGGGGGGAGGCTCTGCCCGGGGATTCCGAGGAGGGGCCGGCAGCTGTGGCCTGAGTGGGGGCTGCAGCAGGGGCTTTGGAGGCAGCTTTGGAGGGGGTTTTGGTAGCTGCTCAATAGGGGGCGGTTTGGGAGGAGCTTCAGGCTCTGGGATTGGCTTTGGTGGAGGGGCTGGATTCGGCGGGGGCGGGTGCTAGCGGAGGCTTCTATAGCTATG
The DNA here is from genome assembly GCF_000442215.2 of Lipotes vexillifer. Classification (NCBI taxonomy): domain Eukaryota; kingdom Metazoa; phylum Chordata; class Mammalia; order Artiodactyla; family Lipotidae; genus Lipotes; species Lipotes vexillifer. The sequence continues at coordinate 5,063,387 of NW_006791954.1, read as the reverse complement.
GTGGTGGTATGGGTGGTGGTGTTGGCCATGGGGGGCTTTTCTCTGGAGGTGAAAAGCAAACCATGCAGAACCTCAGTGACTGGCTGGCCAATTACCTAGGCAAAGTCAGAGCCCTGGAGGAGGCTGATCTGGAGAACAAAATCAAGGAGTGGTATGACAAATTTGGGCCTGGGTCTGGAGACGGTGGAGCTGGAAGAGATTACAGCAAATACTATCCAATCATTGAAGATCTTAGGAATCAGGTGAGACACTGGCCATGTCTGAATTTCTATGACTTCTGTAGCTTTCTCATTTATTCAGATCATGGACCTTGATGGTGAATTTAAATCAAGGGATTATTTGAAAACATATCTGTTTTGTTGTATATGTAAAATGGGACTTGGTGTGCTTTAACTATGACGGTATTGTATACACGACATCCAACCACATTAATTTTGTTTGCATCTTACATTTGAGTATTTCTACATAAGAGTAAAATTTATACAATGCCAGGTAGCTGATTAACATAAGAGTGATGGCTATGAGTTGATACAAGCTTCATCTAATTATTTCGTGATTAATTCTGGCAGGTTGATGTATTTTAGTGTCTTGCTAGATTTAAATTGTCTTACAACTATTTTTCTTCCTAGAAAGTCTGGTGCAAATATTGTATGAGAATGTGGTGGAATCTAAAATGTTTAACCACGGTTGTATGGGAAGTATATTTTTAAAGACTTTTTTGGAAGTGGAATTCATGTTTCACACTGTTTCTGAAAGAGCCCATAGAACAACTGATCTTCCAAAGCATCAGAAATATTCAGAGGATTGTGTTCTGTAAAGCAAGGTTCCATGCCCATTCCAATAAATGTGCAAGCTGTTAATTTTTGCAGAAAGATGTCTAAATACATTAGGATTATCAATGCAGGTGCCATTACTAAGCAAACTTTCAAAGCAATTCACCTTTAAAAGCTAACTCAGGAGACATCTACTCTCACAGGTGGGCATGTAGTAAAAAGCATTCACGATTTATTCACTGTTATTGTCTTTTCTAGATCCTTACTGCCACTATTGAAAATGCTGGGATTGTTCTGCAAATTGACAATGCCAGACTGACTGCTGATGACTTCAGATTGAAGTAAGAAAAACGAAGACTTGAAAACAAACGTCCTAGGAAATAAAATTCAATCCCTTGGCTTAGTTTACTCTAAATTTTAAAGAAACCTTTTAGGGGATCAAGACCTGAATTCACAAACATCCCAAGGGTACATTTTAAAAACCATCATTCCACCAACAAGAAAAGAAAGGCAACTTCAGGAGGAAATTTTTGTTATCAGAAATATTGGCCATCAATAGAATTAACATAAGGCTCAGATTTTTCTTTACAAGGAAAAAACCCCTAAGAGAAAACTTAGCCTTCAATGATCAAATTGCTCAGGGGAGAAAATATTTTCTTGAATATGAAAGGATGGACTGTACTCTTTGAAATGGGCTGTACTGTACCCTTCCAGATACAAGAACGAGCTGCATCTCCGGCAGACCGTGGAGGCTGACATCAATGGCCTGCAGAAAGTCCTGGATGACCTGACCATGACTCGCTCTGACTTGGAGATGCAGATTGAGAGCCTCACAGAGGAGCTGGCCTACCTGATAGGAACACGGTCCACGATTAAATGACTCTTGTCTACAGTTTCCCCCACATCCATCCTATGACAGTAAATTCCATCTGGATGGATTTCCAACTTCTATAATCGGGGGAGAAAAGTAATGATGAGAAAATTATATGTGAATTTGTTGGGTTCTTTTTTTCCCCTTCAGTGTCCTAGTTTCAACCTTTTGTTGGCTTAAGCACATTTTAGGAAGTCATTGCTTTTCAGTTTTCATCACTCTGGTCTATTTTCCCTTCATGCTAGGAAATGAAGGGTAGGCAACGAAGCTCCGGAGGGGATGTGACCGTAGAACTGAACCCAGGGACGGACCTAAGTTACAGAATGACATGAGGGCACAGTATGAGGAGCTGGCTGAGCAGAACCGCCGTGAGGCTGAAGAGCAGTTCAACGAGAAGGTAGATCATCACCCTGAGCCTCCGAGCCCTGCCCGCGGCCACACACACACACACACACACACACACACACACACACCCCACTTCCGCTCATCTCATCAGCCTCATCTCATCAGCCCCATCTCATCAGCCTCAACTCATCATCAGCCTGCAACGAGACTGCATTTTATTTGTATTTAGAGCGCATCTCCGCAAGCACAGATCTCTACCGATGCTGATGCCAGGCCAGCCAGTTCCACCGAGAATGAGATCACAGAACTGAAATGCACTCTGCAAGCCCTGAAAACTGAGCTGCAGTCCCAACTGGCTATGGTTTGTGCAAAGAGCTTTTCAAAAATCTCCAGTGGAGCAATTCGGTTTTCTTTGCCAAGATGTTCCACTTGGCACATAATAAAAGCAGGATTAGGGAGGACTGTATTGTGGTTGTTGAAAGCATGAGACATTCCAGTTGAAAGTAATGTATCTATTTCCATAAAAGATTTCGTTTTAAAAAAGTAATGGCGAGGGGCTTCCCTGGTGGCGCAGTGGTTGAGAATCCGCCTGCCGATGCAGGGGACACGGGTTCGCGCCCGGTCGGGGAAGATCCCACATGCCGCGGAGCGGCTAGGCCCGTGAGCCATGGCCGCTGAGCCTGCGCGTCCAGAGCCTGTGCTCCGCAACGGGAGAGGCCACAACAGTGAGAGGCCCGCGTACCATAAAAAAAAAAAAAAAAAGTAATGGCAACAAAAATTAAGGAAGCAATGATAGAGCAATAGAGCTTGTAACTCATGGAAAGTGCATTTCTCCTAGTATCTTATAAAATGTATTTTTTTAATCATCCAATGATTTATTTTCATCATGAAATTTTTATTTGCTTTTTCCCTTAGAAAAGCTCCCTGGAGAGATCAGCTCGGTGCTTTGTGACCGCCTGGAGGAGTGGGATAGGGAGGGTGGGAGGGAGGGAGACGCAAGAGGGAAGAGATATGGGGACATATGTATATGTGTAACTGATTCACTTTGTTATAAAGCAGAAACTAACACACCACTGTAAAGCAATTATACTCCAATAAAGATGTTAAAAAAAAAAAAAAGAAAAAAGAAAAGCTCCCTGGAAGGAACCTTGGCTGACACGGAGGCTGGCTACACGGCACAGCTGTCACAAATTCAGATGCAGATCAGCGGCCTGGAGGAGCAGATCTGCCAGATCCGGGGTGAGAGCGAATGCCAGAACACAGAGTATGAGCAGCTGCTGGACATCAAGACCCGCCTGGAGATGGAGATTGATCCCTACCACTGCCTGCTTGAATGGAGAAGGAGGGTAAATGAAAGTCAGGAACATGCTAAACGCAGACCTTGGTGTATTTACATTATGAAACCAAAAAGGGGCTTGGGGACCAGACTAGTATTTATAAAGTAAAAGAGTCCAATCAAATGACAGCTGCCTTCATGGGAAAGAGCCCTCTACATAGAGGGTTTCTCCTGCCTTTGCAAACTGCAAAGGAAAACAATTCTTTTTTTCTCCAGTGGTTCTGTTTTGGAGGATCTGATTTGAGAAACTCGGATCAGAAACACAGGGTCCAGAAACACCGGATCCAGGGATTCATCCATGTCTAGTGACTCAAGATCTGGAAGCTGTTCTGTCCAAGGAAGAGGTAGATATGTTTTTCATATTCCTGATCATTTTATAATTGAAACGTAAAGGCACACATTGCTTGTCACATAAAAAGTGTATACTAGTGTTCACGTCATCTTACCCAGACAGAACATACTCAGTGAATGCGTTTGGATTTCTCTTGATCTATGTTTCTGTGACAGTTTCCAGACTGACATTGTGATTCTTTGATTTTCAGATCCAAGCTAGACTAGAGTGACTGAAGACCATTGTAGAGGTGGTGGTGGATGGCAAAGCTGTCTCATCTCAAGTCAGCAATGTCTCTGAGGTGAAACTTAAATAGGCAATTTCCAGATCAACAAGAGTGTCCTTCAGAGAAAACAGTCGAAAAGACACGAATGCAGAAGTTACATCAATCTAGCCGTCTTTCCGGCTATAACTTGGGGAAAAAGCTTCCATACAGAAATAGATGACTAACCAATTTTTCTGCATCTTTTTCTTTTCTTATTAGAATTCTCTTGAAAAAGTTGAAATGACAGCTTTGCTCTAATTGTTTCTATGCTTCAATAAATTGACTTTTGCAAGTCAACTAAATTATTTCTGAATATTTTTAAAGAAATGCAATATTTTACCCAGAAATGAAGCTCTAGATTATGATCTAGCTGCATTATCGTTACAAATAATAATGTACACATTATTCATTATTTACATAGCGTCTTCTTCATGAGAATGAAAATTATAGCCATTTTGTATGTGGGAAATTTTAACATCACATTAGAACTCAGTGATAGCTGAAATTAGACCTCAGTGTCCCTAAAACTACAGCCAACAGCTTAGCCCACAAAAAAGGATGAGATTGAATAATCAGTCTATAATTAATTAATGTCTAGTTTCTTTATATCCATCACTGAACTATTTCATGAGGTAAAAAGAAACATAAGGGACTTCCCTGGTGGTCCAGTGGGTAAGACTCTGCTCTCCCAGTGCAGGGAGCCCAGGTTCGATCCCTGGTCAGGGAACTAAATCCCACATGCTGCAACTGAGACCCAGTGCAGCCAAAATTAATTAATTAATAGGTTAATTTTAAAAAAAGAAACATAAGGGGCTCCCCTGGTGGCGCAGTGGTTGAGAGTCCGCCTGCCGATGCAGGGGACACGGGTTCGCACCCCGGTCTGGGAAGATCCCGCGTGCCGCGGAGCGGCTGGGCCCGTGAGCCGTGGCCGCTGGGCCTGCGCGTCCGGGGCCTGTGCTCCACAACGGGAGAGGCCACAACAGTGAGAGGCCCGCGTACCAAAAAAAAAAAAAAAAAAAAAAAAAAAAAAAAAGAAACATAAGACATACCTCCTACTTCAAGAAGCTTACATTTTAGATGGAGAGGAAAGCTAAAAACACAAAGAAGATAGCAGACAATACAGGATGTTAACGGTGAAGGGCTTGATTCCACAGTATCCACCAGAAGTGCCGCAGGAATCTGACAGTGCATGTTTGCAGAGCTTTTAGGAGACTGGTCAAAATAAAAGTCTTGGGAAAGAAGATGGGATATGTGATATGGTGCCAGATTTCCGAAAACCTTGAAAGTCCCAAAGGGAATAGATGCTCAGATATTTGCTCCCTTGTCAAATCTAGCCACACCTCTAACCAAAAATTGTCACCTAGCCAAGCTGGTGTTTCCTATTCCCACTCTCCATTGCTGAAATCTTTTACCCCATGGGCGGTCCACAGAGCTCTGTCTTGTCTTACTTGGGAAACGAAGCCTGTTAAAGTAGGGTAGGGGGTGGTATAGGTCAGTCTCAGTAAGAAACAGGCAAAGGACAAAGCCAGGCTGGGTAAGGACTTTCCCACTCAAGGAATTTAATATGACCAGACCACAAATTAGATCATCAATCCCACAAGCCAGTCCTTAAGAAAAGGACATGGGACTTGGCATAAAAACCCAAATTAAAAATTACAAAAGAGTAAACCTGAATGTAATTCATGTAAATTGTACCTTCAAACGTAAAATCAATAAGAGCTGCATGAGAGTATCAAAGCTTAATAATAAAAACAACCAAATAATGTAGTTTGTTTTCCTCTAGGCACACTGAATAAAACATAAAAAATGAATCTGTTGGCACTCTGTAACCACAGAATGAAGTTGATAGCTAAGCATCAACCACTATTCAGAGAAAAAGAGCAACACTGTCTTAAGTCAAACATATGTTTCCCATCAAAGCATTACAGCAAATTAAACCTTGGATGTTTCTCCTCTACTGAAAAGTTAAGAAATATGAACTCGCTGATTCAGTCTGGATTAAAGACAGAAGGACAGACATGGAAACCAGCTGTATGTGGCCTCCCATCACAGTCACATCGGGAAAGCCTCTCTCCATGAGTCTTCCCATGTCCAGTCTTCTAGTCCTGTACCACCTGGAACCTATGTTTACAGCTGGTATTAGCCTCATGTCAGGGCAAAAGTATATGGCTACTCTGAAAATTATCTTGAGGTGAAACCCTCATTCTGGGTTTCCTTGGCATGTGTTGAGATGCTGTATTTGTACTAAATGATTGTTTACAGATATGGAAAGGGCCAGATCACAGGTGCCAACATACTGAGATGCAGTAGAATGTGCAGTAAAATGAGCTCATTTGATTTTAAAAACTGAAATGATTGAACCATTTTGGATTGTGAAATTTATTTAGAGTGCTGAATAAAATGTTAAGGACAGGGTGTTCACACCTTATTATCTGCCCTAAAATTATTTTAAAACCACACAACAGGCATAGGCTTTATTTTGAAACTCTAAAGTTCAGCTCTCCAGTCGACTTTTAAGTAAGAGGAATGTGTTTCTTTTTTCTGAGTTGGACTTATGGATAAGAAGGAAGAGCCAAGGCCAACCTGCATATAGACGTTCATTGTTGACCTTTGATCCAGAGATCCATAAGGTTCTTCTTGTCTTTCTGACCTCAAAGGACAATGGACAAGAACAGTGAGGATGCTGGAGGTGGCGTCCATCCTCACAGAGATTAGAAACAAGAGACAAGGGACTTCCCTTGTGGCTCAGTGGTTAAGAATCTGCCTACCAATGTGGGGGACACGGGTTCGATCCCCAGTCCAGGAATATCCCACATACCGCTGAGCAGCTAAGCCCGTGTGCCACAACTACTGAGCCTGCACTCTAGAGCCCAGGAGCCACAATTACTGAGCCCACATGCCACAAGTACTGAAGCCCGTGCGCCTAGAGCCCGTGCTCTGCAACAAGAGAAGCCACCGCAATGAGAAGCCGGCGCACCGCAATGAAGAGTATCCCCCGGGCTTCCCTGGTGGCGCAGTGGTTGAGAGTCCGCCTGCCGATGCAGGGGACACGGGTTCGTGCCCCGGTCCAGGAAGATCCCACATGCCACAGAGCAGCTGGGCCCATGAGCCATGGCCGCTGAGCCTGCGCGTCCGGAGCCTGTGCTCCGCAACGGTAGAGGCCACAACAGTGAGAGGCCTGCGTACCGCAAAAAAAAAAAAAAATCCTTAAAGTGATTCTATCAGAGATGAAACATCCACTTTATCAGCTCTAGAAGGAGTTACTAATTGATACCTCTCAATACTCTCCTGGAGGCATTGGGTTTTGCAGGGTTGAAGCCTTTCATGTCACACTTTGCCCAAAAATCAAGTCTATGGCAATTAGTCTCTGGTCAAGGGAAAGGAAGACTTGTAGGGGAGAAATGTGGTTTAGGTGGCTTCCGGCGAGCTTTTTCCACCAACTTTGGGAGTGCCAACTTGGGAGCAGGTGAGGGAAGAATAGGATAAGAAATCTAAATGACCGTTTCACAGTTTCCCTGGACCAGGTGGGGCTCTGGAGTGGGCAAACAGTATACTTGAATATAAAATCAAAGCATCGTATAAGAAATTTTGGACCTGGAGCTAATGGTCAAGAAGCAAAACAGAACTACAAGAAATATTACAGGATAATTGAGGAACTTCAAAGCAAGGTAAGAAACTTTGCTAGTGCTGGATGAAAGAACTACACTAAAAATGACAAAATATTAAAAGATTAGGAATATCTTACACATATACCTGTACTTTTCTCAATTTAACCAGATTAAGGAATTTAACAAGCAACAAAATATACCTCTTAGCAATATTAGTTTTTTTTCTAATTAGCTCACTTTTATATAGTTCATTTTATGGAAGGAGTTGTAGAAATGTCTCCAAAATACTTAAATGAAATTAAACTAAGTAAATTGCCTACAGTTATTTTATTCTCAAAAGAAGAGATAAATGCTATAAAGAAATATTTAGGCAATTATTTAATGTATTTGTCATTAGAGAATCATTTACATCTAAAATTTCATTGAAGACCCTGAAACTGTCATCGCTAAATATCAGTGCACAGAAGTTATAAATGTGAGTGTAACAAACACAACTGCTTTCCCAGATATCAGATGCAACCATTAACGACACCAGCTTCATGCTGCAGACTGACAATATAAAACTAGTAGCCGACAGCTTCAGACAAAGTAAGACATGGTTACCTTCAATGGCACAATGGAAGACATAAGCCAAGGAGAGAAACACTACGTGAAGTCATGCTTATTTTTATACTGGAGTCACAAGTTATGAAAAGAGTATTTTTCTTTTTAGAAATAAATGAAATCCTAAAAATGAAAAAAATATTTTAGCTGAATACACTATAGAAGGCCATTATTTACAAGAATGTTTTGTGTTCAAATAATCACTACCTAATTTATGTTTCATAAGTAAGACATCTTAAAATGTATTAAAACTTTTTTTTTTTTTTACTGAATGCACCAGTGGTGTAAGAAGCAGAAGAGAAGTAAATGTCAAATTGAGAGGCCAAAAAGAATGAAAAGGAAACTGTTAAATGTTCACAAATTTCAGAACATTTTATACCGCAAATAGTATTGCAGACTACAGCCTTCAAGAAATCAACAACTGTGTTAAGCACAAAATCAGAAAATGAATCTTGCACATTTTAACCTTAATACCAGATTCTTTCAAAGATAGCTCAGAAGTTACTGTTAACTACACAAAGTTATAGTTAAAAGTAAAAAGGTAGCATAGCTAAACCATCAACGGTATCATATAGGATCATACAGCTGAAAAAAGAGTGGGTTCTGTTTTACACAATCTTTGAGATTAATATTGAGAATTTGTCTAAGAGAATAGAGAATATTTTCCTAATTCTCAAACAGTGCTGACTTCAATGAACAGCTCTTTCAAGACATGAGTAGCTAGTCTTGTGGCTGCTTGGAGAGGTTTCAAAGATAATGATTCTTCAAGGTTAAAATCTACAGACTCCAGCATTTCCTCCAAATGCTCAAAATTGTTCACGAAGGTAGAAGTGTTACATTCATGTAAAATGATATGATCTATAGGTGTAATTAAGTTGAATTACACAAAAATTGCCAGTATGCTGTATTAGTGTCTTTAATCTGAACACAGCCCCACGCGCAAGAGGAAAAGATTATCATTCAATCTTAAATATACAACAGTAATCCCTAAGAGAGCAACTCCTCTCCTGGTTATACAATAAGAAAGTCAAAACAAACCAGAGCTTTGCCATGAACATTCCAGAACTCAAAACATACTTTTAAGAGAAGTTTGACAATAGCCACTCATTTTCAAGACAAGATATAACATCAATAAAAGATCATCTACTCTGGTATTCATTCGTTTGTTCAAAAGCAAGCATTAAGTCTAAGGGGTTAGTAGGAAACCCCACTAAATTAGTGGGAGTTGGGGCAGTTTTCCAAAGAAACAAGACATGAACTCTTTGCCCTTGAGAAGTTCACAATCTAGTTAGGGAGAAAATAATTACCAAGCATTTTGAATCTCACTTAAAGGTTGTGAACAACTAAAAAATTTTAAATCTATATATATTTTAAACGCCATTTATTTAATAGCCAAAGTCAGAGTCTACCTCCTCCAAACCTGTGGGGAAATATCATTTTTTTAATAACAGTACAGCTAAAATTTCTTTTGTAAAATGTCTTTTTATAAAGAGCCTAAATGTACCACTTCTGAGATTCCTGTTTTTATATATAAAGCTTACTTAGAAAGGGATCCACCTGTAAATACCAGCTGCCATACTACCAGCTATACACATTGCGTCCTTCAAAGCTATACAACAGTGCTGAGCAGCTGAGGGTGCTTGGATACTCAGCGACTGACTGGAAAGCTGAAAGCAAGGGAAGAAGAGAAGGACATGGAGACAAAAACAGATGCATCTGGTAGCAGCTGTCAGGGAGCAGAGTCCAGCCCAGAAGAAGTTAGAGGACTCTGCAATGGCAGCAGAAAACTAAGGAGGTGATAAGCACCATGGGGAAGTAAGAAGGCAGAAGGAGACACAGGATGTGGAGAGTTTGCTTCTAGAATAGACACGTTCATCTAGCCAGTTTGTGCAGTGGGAGAGCTTTTAAACCTGAAAATAGAACTCAGTAATTCAAGCCATTATGTGAAGACCAATAAGCAAAAATAATATCCAAAGATATATGAACTTGAGTTACAAATAAGTGCTATGTCATACGTTTGAATGTGATCCACACTGTTCTTTACCCAGTGCCCACACAATCTGTCCTGGGGAAGCTACTGGAGAAAACAAAAGAGGAAAACTAAAGCTGGGTCCTGCATTCAAGGCATTTGAAACACATACATGCTCAATTCCGAGGACTAGACAATCGCTACTGTAACAGCTGTGTATCCAGCATGTATCCAGACCTAGGAAGCAACCAGCACTAACGTCAGAGAGGTTTCACACAGAGACACAGCTTGCTTAGCTAAGATGGATGTTCAAAGCCAAGCAGGGGAATTTCTGTAAACTCTTGTGTCCCCTACCATCTACTTCCCACCAATCCCTCTTTACTGCTACTCTTTACCAGAAAACACTTTACATGAAGACCACACCATCTGTGATAAGGGTTCAAAGTCTAGCATATAATGTCTACCCATATGTGCTAGAATGTTCCCTCCAAAAAAAAAAGGTTTTTTTTAACCAATTCTTGATATTTCATACAGACAGAAGCATGCAAGATGTGTCCTTTTGTGTCTGGCTTCTTTCACGTAGTGTGATGTTTTCAAGGTTCATGCATGTTGTAGCATGTATCAGTACTGCATCCCCTATTATGGCTGAATAATATTCCAGTGTATGGATATACCAAAATCTGTTTGTTCATTCACCTGTTGATGGAAACTTGAGTTATTTCCACATTTGGGGTATTATAATTAGTGCTGCTACCCATAAAGACACAAAGCAAATTGATGGTTACATAGGCTGGGGGATCAGATGAATGACAAGTGTCTGCTTAATGAATATAGGTTTCTTTTGAGGTGATGAAAATGGTTTGGAACTAGATAGATGTGCTGGTTACCTAACTTTGTGAATGTACTAAATGAACTGTACATTTTTATTATTATTATTATTATTTTTTTTTTTTTTTTTTCGGTACGCGGGCCTCTCCCCGCTGCGGTCTCTCCCGCCGCGGAGCACAGGCTCCGGACGCACAGGCCCAGCGGCCACGGCTCACGGCTCACAGCCACTCCGCGGCATGTGGGATCCTCCCGGACGGGGGCACGAACCCGCATCCCCCGCATCAGCAGGCGGACCCTCCAACCACTGCGCCACCAGGGAAGCCAAGC
>NW_006791954.1:5048695-5051172 GCF_000442215.2 Lipotes vexillifer | reverse complement strand
GCAGGGGGGTCTCTTCCCTTATTTTCGGTAAAGAGAATTAAGCCTCTTATTTTCCATTTGTATTTGCCCTTATAAGCCTTCTCTGATCTCCTCAGCAAAAAGTAATTACTCCCTCCTCAGAGGTGCCTTTCTGTGGCACTTCCCACTTTCTATCTTGAATTGAAGCACTTTCAACAGGATCAGTATCTGTTTCCTTTCTGCACCCCTCCTGGTGCCCAGCACACTGCCCAGAGCTAACACTCAGAAAAGGCCCTGGATGACAGGAGACAGCCTTGTGGCGATGGAAATGTCCTGTATCTTGACTTCATCAGTGTCGATATCCTGGTTGTCATTTTGTCCCTTTGTTCATAAGATGTTACTATTGGAGGTGCTCAGTAAAGGGCATGTGGGATTTCTCTGTACTCTTCCTTACAGCTGAATCTACAGTTCCTCAAAAGTTTCATTTAAAATTTTAAATGTCCTTGAATGAATGAACACATGTGAATTATTAACTGTCAAGTAATAGTTATAGAATACTATCAAGAGAAATACAGACCAGGCTGAACAGAAGAAAACTCACAGCTGCATTCAGGGGAAGAGTTGAGCAGAATTAAGCGATGCCTTTAGGAAACTATGGGGACTATCAACCAGGATGCTAAAAACTGCTGTGCAGGGCAGGAAGCTATGAGAATGGACTAGGTAAAACAAAATAAAAAAACTAACAAAATTAAAATGTTTAGCAACATGGGTGGACCTAGAGATTATCATACTAAGTGAAGCAGGTCAGAGAGAAAACGACAAATACCATATGCTAGCGCTTATATGTGGAATCTAAAATATGACATAAATGAACCTAGCTACAAAACAGAAACAGACTCACAGACATAGAGAACAGACATGTGGTTGCCAAGGCGGTGAGGTGGGGGAGGGATGGATTGGAAGTTTGGGATTAGCAGAGGCAAACTCTTATATACAGAATGGATAAACAACAAGGTCCTACTGTATAGCACAGGGAACTCTATTCAATATTCTCTGATAAATCATAATGGAAAAGAATATGAAAAAGAATGTATATATATGTATAACTGAATCAGTTTGCTGTACAGCAGAAATTAACAACATTGTAAATCAACTATATTTCAATAAAATAAACTGTTTTAAATGTTTAAAGAGAGACAGAAAGAAGACAAAAAGATAAAATCCAAGAGAGAATGAATGCAAGTAAAAGGGATTAAACTGTCTAGAATAAACTAAGACAAGGGGAAATTAACTAAGACTAGACTCTCCAGGACACTTACTAGAAGACAGCAGGACCAATGTCATCAGGTAGAGGAAGGAGGTTTAGAAAAATCAGTATTTCAATGGCAGGAAGGGAAGCTAAGGGAGCACCTGTCAAACTGGTGAAGAAGATTGTACTTGGGACCCAAGAAAGGTCTCTCTTTCAGGGACCAGAAAAGAAAGGTCAATATTGTGGCTCAAGTGGGACCAGTGGATGGGTGCACAGTTTTAGCCTAAGAACTACAACTTCAAAGGTTGGGACCTCCAGATGAAAAAGGGGTAGAGAAAAGAAAAGTGAACTATTCCTGGATAGTTTTGTTTAGCGCTTATGGTCTGCAGTGATTACAATATAACATGAATTGTATTTGTAATACACTGAAACTGTTTGTAGTTGGTATCCTAAATTGGCCTCACTGTCTAGTAATGCTCATTTTTGGAGCATGAAACATCCGTGTGTTGGGCTGCAATGAACAAGGTAGGAAGGGGAGTGCTGTGGAAAATGCCAGAGAAAATAGGACCCCAAAGCCAAATCTTTGGTTAGAGTAGTAGCCCTGGGTTTTACTCTTGAGTTTCAACAGCAAAGAATGAATTCAGTATCTGCCAAGAACACACTGGTGTGTGTACCATGCCTTGATTAATCACTCAACACGAAATGCACGTGCAGGACATACGGAAATGCATGTCAGCTTCACTCACGCACCTTGAAACATGCTGGAAAATGCTGACAAACACGTTCCCACACAGATCTGTCTAATTATATTCTTAATTGATGCATGAAACACAAGATTGAACCAGATCGTGTGCAGGCATGTTCCTGTGAGAAAAATCAGCAATATACCAAAAAGAGGACAAACTAGCAAAGTAAAGGCCTGTCACTTACAACTATTTTTTTAAAGTACAGAAAAATACATCTTTATTTGCTGATGAATTATGCATCTATAATCCTATTAAATGGCGTGATTGACTTAAAAAGAAATTCACAATATTTAAGCTGCTAAAGAAATTACACTTAATAAGCAAAATAATACCCAGGTTCTATGAGATGATCCCCTAAATTAAAAGATCAGTTAGACTGATATGTCTGTCTAAAGAAAAGAGATTTGTATTTACAAATGCCTGGAGGAGAAATCCACTTGATAGAAACTTGTGTCACCATCAGTTCTATCTGGTACGGTTTTTTTTTTTTTTTTTTTTTGTCGGGGTTGGGTCCCCCTTTGGTC
>NW_006791954.1:5007815-5048522 GCF_000442215.2 Lipotes vexillifer | reverse complement strand
GGTTTTTTTTTTTTTTTTTTTTTTGGCTGCGTTGGATCCTCGTTGCTGCGAGAGGGCTTTCTCTAGTTGCGGCGAGCGGGGGCTACTCTTCGTTGCGGAGCGCCGGCTTCCCTGCGGGGACGTGTCTTGTTGCGGAGCACAAGCTCTAGGCGCGCAGGCTTCGGTAGTTGTGTCTCGTGGGTTGCTCCGCTGCATGTAGGATCTTCCCGTACCAGGGCTCTAACCTGTGTCGCCTGCATTGGCAGGAGGATTCTTAACCACTGAGCCACCAGAGAAGTCCCTCTGGTACACTTCTTAGAATAAAACCTGATCACAACATTTATGTGTAAGACAGGCAAAACACTAAATGGATTAAGATTTGGGACCCTCGTATACAACAAAATTAGGTACTTGAATGGGTGCCCGAGTGCATTACATTACAAGTACATACAGGGACTTCCCCACTAGCCCCATGGTTACTGAGCACTTTAAACATGGCTCATCCAAATTGAGATGGGCATAAAAATACACACTGGATTTCAAAGACAGTATCAAAAATAAAGGATGTAAAATATCTCATTAATAATTTATATTGGGGCTTCCCAGGTGGCGCAGTGGTTGAGAGTCCGCCTGCCGATGCAGGGCACACAGGTTCGTGCCCCGGTCCGGGAAGCCCCCACATGCCGCGAAGCGGCTGGGCCCGTGAGCCATGGCCGCTGAGCCTGCGCGTCCGGAGCCTGTGCTCCGCAACGGGAGAGGCCACAACAGTGAGAGGCCCGCGTACCGCAAAAATAAATAAATTAATTAATAAATAATAATAATAATAATTTATATTGAGGGAATTCCCTAGCAGTTCAGTGGTTAGGACTCAGCACTTTCACTGTTGGGGCCCGGGTTCAATCCCCGGTGGGGTAACTAAGATCCTGCAAACTGCGCGGCGTGGCCAAAAAAAAAAACAAATTTATATTGATGACATGATATATCTCAGATATATAAAATATAATATTAAAATTCACTTCACTTGTTTCTGTCTTTTGATATGACAACTAGAAAGTTTAAATTACATATGTGGTTTGCATTTGTGGCTTGCATTCTATTTCTATCGAAAGCACTGCTATAGGGTAGATATACCCGAGAGGCTCGTTTCAGATGCAGATTGCCAGGCCTGCCCTCCGGGGAATCTAGTTCAGCTCTCTGTATTTTAGGCAGAGAACAGCAGGAGCTAGATAAAGCAACAAGAGTTGAATTCTTTCCTGATTCTCCTCCCACTATGAATGCCTGATTCTCTTCCTACTTCTCAGTTGCAATTACCAAAAAAAGAGAATCAGTTTGTCCTAAATAATCATAAGTGATGCTCTTCAGTCAGAGCTTTTGGGTCAGGCTACCTCATAGGTCTCTGACCTACAGATTGTTTATCCTTAGGTCAAGTGTCCAGCCCAGGCCAATCCACTGTGACCGGTGGGGAGGGTGGAGGAGGCATGGGTCAAATGAAACAGAGTACAAGAATGACCTGGAAACTGTCCTCTCAGCAGGGGCTCTGGTCAGCCAGCTTTCTTTGGAGGCGACTGTGGGAACGCCCAGCACAGATTGGACTGGCCAGTAGTGAGTTAATTCAGAAATTAAAAGAGCATGATGCACATTCAAAGGCCCTGTGAGCACTAGAGCCAAAGATTGATTATTTCCTGAACTACACTCCAGATACACTTTCAGCCAAGCCACTCTACAAATAACAACAGTGATAGATCTAATCTCAAAAATATTTTGAGTCATATCTAACAACCAGCTTGCCAGGCTAAACAAGGAATTTAGGTGGGGAGAGACATAATGCAGGGGCAGATGGGACAATATTTGGAATACAGCCAAGGAGTCAAAGTTCCAGTCCCAAGGATGCCATTACATCACCATACGTCCTTGGGAAAGATGCCCTAACCCCTCCTGCCTCAGGCTTGTCATCTCTACAGGTTACAAAATGACAGGGATTATGACTACTGAATGGAATGACAGTCGTAAAGGTGCTTTTTAAAGTTAGAAGAGCTGCACAAATGTTATATTTACAAGTAGGAGCTGTCATTAACTCTGTTTACTCATGAAGGAGTAACCCCACAATACATCTTACCTCAATGAACACATCCTGCTCAGGGACCATCTGATTGTATTTCTTCAACCTTATTAAAACGTTGGAAATGTTAACTGTCAGCTCTCATACTCTCTTAGCACTTATTTCCAGCCATAGCTTCATCTGTAATGTACCTTCAGGAATTCACCACAATATATCAAAGCCTGCGGTCAGACCAGCAGCCCACCATGAACCACGCAGCATGTATTTAAGAGAAATACTGTCAGTCAGTCCTGCGGCTGATGACAACTGTCAGCTGAATCTGATGGTAGCTTTTCCCAATAACTGTCAGAATATTCAAGGTTTACAACATATTCTAATGCCCTCCCACAGCATTTCTGTGTAAATTATCCAAATGGTGAGGAAAGCCATAAAAGGAAAGCTTAGTTACCATGTTTTGAGCCCAGATTTATTTCCATGCAATATCTTGGGAAAACAAAATACAATTTTCTTTATGCTATGCCCCATTTCCTTTCCACAAGCTGAATTAACTTTCCCCCCAAATGTGCTCAGTTTTAGAGAACCAATTCAAAAATACTGAGACTGTTCTCATTTTCCTGTTACTTTACAGAGAGCCTGACACTTCTACTAGATCAACAACAATAGGAGAAAAGGGTTTATCAAATATTTGCATAATTGATTAGAAACCCGGGATATCCATGGCTTCCGGAAAAAAAAGGAGCTCTGTATCTTTAAGGCTCCATGGAGCTGTCTCTGCGCGCGATGCAGACAGTGCAGGTTCTGCGGCAGAGACTCATCCTATCGATAAGGTTCTGATAGCCAAGGTGGAGGATGGGAAAAGAATGGAGCTGTCCCAGCTACTCAATGAGATCAGGGCAAACTATGAAAAGCTCCTCACCAGAAGTCAGATAGAGACCGTGCTCTCAACAAGGATCCAGGTAATGATTTCATACAGACAGGCATCTTCCAGGATAAGGAGACAATCCATGTCTATCCAATTCCTGTCTCGGCCTCTCTGAGGTACAGTATTTCCTTTTCAATGCAGCATATACTGGGGAAGGAATTTAGGTTTTACTAAAGTGACTGGGACTACAGGGGGAAAGGCTGTGATTATTCCTGTTAAATAACCATTAAATGAATGTTGATTGATACATTTGATTTTTATATAAATCATGAGGTTACTATCATTTACAAAACATGGAATCAACATACAATAAAATGGTGCACTCTAATCTCTTTTAGACATCCTACAGGAAGGAACATTTCAGATACCCTCCGAAGCTATTATGGAGTTATTTATAGAGATAAGATAAATAACATCTTTAAAATGACAAGCTTTATAGTAAGATTTATTAGCTTCCACACTTTGCAAGATAAAACTAAGTAAAATATTTCTAAAAGGTTTCTATCATTTTTTAATGAGTTCAATTTTATACCAGATTGTTTTAAATAGAAATCATCTGAGTATGTGAACATGGCATTCAGAAACAATGATATAAATTGGGACAATCAAAACTGCCAAATCGAAAATGACTTTCTACTTCAATTACAGGTTTTTGCTTTTGTACTAAAAGATGAGAAATGTTTATTTCTAATACTAAGCATGCAATATTTAAGTATTTTTTTAAAAGAGAGTCAAGTTAAATAAGAGCTAAATCCTAATTTCATAGACTTACTTTGTTTTAAAGTGACAATCACCTTTAGTAATAAATTAAGGTCTCATCTCTAAACAAATGAATAAACAACTCTTTTAGAAACAAAGATTCAGAAATTCAGGGATTTTTTTTTTTTTTTTTTTTAGTTTACCTATCATATCTGAGTACAAGTTCTATTCCAAGCACCCAAACACAGCAAAGAGTTTACTTAAGAACATACCCAAAAGGGAAAAAATATTGCTGGGAAATCATAGGACATTACTGCATGCAATTCATTTTTAGTGGCAACATACATTTAACTTCTGGGTAACATTTTCAGTCTTCATAAAGAATTATCAGCATCGTAGATGAAGCAAATTCACTGGGATATTTGATTTAAGTGTTGGAATAGTTCACTCACCTTTTACAAAGAGAAGAAAACAATTAACAGATGACAGTTTCTAAAAATTATAAGCCAAATAAACATTTTATTTTGCAATAATAGAAATACAAGTTATTTAGTTTACAAGTCATTATGCTGAAATGAATAAAGTGAAAAAGCAAGACTACAGTAAGTTTTGTTTCATCTTCTTAACATAAAACTACTTTAGGGGATTTTTTTTCAAAGAATTTAGAAAATCAACTGGAATAAATTCAAGGAAGCCTGATTACTTATTACAAAATAAACATAAGCTAATTTAGTTATTTACTGCTGTATAACAAAACCACTCCAGAACTTGGTGGATTAAAACAATTGTATTGTCTTTCACGATGCTGTGGCTTGACTGGGTTCAGTGGGGGTTATTCTTCTGCTGCACATGACATTGGCTAGGACTTCAGTCATCTTGGGGCAAAACTAGGTTGGGACATCCAAGGTGGCTCACTCCTGTGTCTGGCACCTTGGCAGGGCATTTCTGGAAGGCTGGCTCAGCTGAGACAACTGGGCCTGTTTCTCTCCATCTGGCCTCTCTACATGACCTCTGCAACAGGGTAACCAGATTTCTTACATGTTGGCCCAGAGCTCCCAAAATCATAGGAGTGGAAGTCATCAGGGCTTCCTAAGGCTTAGGCCTAGAACTGGCACTTCAGCTATATTCTACTGGCTAAAACAAGACACAGGTTGTCCCAGATTCAGTGTGGAAGAGGACCAAAGAAGGACATGAATTTGGGGAGGTGTGATTCATTGGGAGCCATCTTCGAAATCTAGCTACCACACAAGCCTAGCTGCCAGCTCCTCACTCAACATCCAAGAGACCAGCATTTTTATGCTCTTCTATTTCCAAAATTCTTGTCACCCTCTTTTGTAGTTGCTCTGATATGTGTTGCTGCTTGGCTTTGCCAACTTAACACTAAGAATAAGTGATACAACAAACCAAAAGAAATGAATGAATTTTGTTGTCTAATACGTCACGTTAAACTTTATTGACTTTCATTTAATCCAATATTTCCTTTTAAAAAAAATCTGTTGGGCTTCCCTGGTGGCGCAGTGGTTGAGAGTCCACCTGCCGATGCAGGGGACGTGGGTTCGTGCCCTGGTCCGGGAAGTGCAGTAGGAGCAATGTATGGAATTAATTGCAGTATTTTGAAGCAAAAAATAGAACTTCTTAATGTATTTATAAAAATGCATTTTAAAATGTAAAAAATTTAATTTGGTGGTACAATAGATTTTTTTAAATTAATTTATTTATTTTCTGTACACGGGCTTCTCACTGTTATGGCCTCTCCCGTTGCGGAGCACAGGCTCCGGACCCGCAGGCTCAGCGGACATGGCTCACGGGCCCAGCCGCTTTGCGGCATGTGGGATCTTCCCAGACCGGGGCAGGAACCCGAGTCCCCTGCATCGGCAGGTGGACTCTCAACCACTGCATGCCCTAACATGCCTTCTAAAAAAGGTAAATCAACAATGGGTTCTCTTAATATAGAAGTCTATTATAGAATCTCTAATGCCTATGATAACTTAACTCTCTAAATGATTCATAACACACTTTCTAGCAGTATTGTAAATTATCCTGTAAGTTATTGTAAAGTATCCTGTCCATATACCCAGTCCTAGAAATGATCGATTTAGGATATATAGCTGTTTATCTGCTTTTATGAAGCAGCCTACAAGAAAATATGGGGGTGGGGGTGGGCAGTAGCTAATTTTCTATCTTTCTTCCTTAATGATACCATAAACAATAGAAAGTTAAGAATCAGAGGTCTCAGGACTTCCCTGGCAGTCCAGTAGTTAAGACTTCGCCTTCCAATTCAGGGGGTGCGGGTTCAATCCCTGGTTGGGGAGCTAAGATCTCACATGCCTTGCGGCCAAAAAACCAAAACATAAAACAGAAGCAATATTAACAAATTCAATAAAGACTTTTAAAAAATAGTCCACATCAAAAAATTAAATAAAATAAAAAAGAATCAGAGGTCTCAAACTTAGGTCCTGCAAACTTACTTCTCATTAAATGTATTTTTCTACATTTCATAGACTGTCATGGTAGGAAAAGAATTTTGAGGTTCAGCTTACATCCTAGAAAACTGAGGCTGAGAGCGCAATTGACTGGCTCATGAATTTAATTAATTAGTAACTGAGCACCAAGCCGAAGACACATTGGTAATTTAAAATTTTAAAGAAAAAACTATTTGATTCCTGTACTATTTTTCTATAACTGCTTTTAAATGTCTCATTTTCAAGAGTGCTTTTGTTGTTGTTGTTGTTGTTATTGTTGTTGTTGGCTTTCTTCTAGTTGGAGGAAGATCTAAGCAAAAAAATGGACAAAGATGAAGAGGCTTTAAAGGCAGCTCAAGCAGAACTCAAGGAAGCCCGACGCCAGTGGCATCACCTGCAAGTGGAAATTGAATCTCTCCATGCTGTGGTGAGAATAATCTCAAAAGCAACTGGCCCATTGAATCCCCAGATGTTATCTGATTAAGAGAGGGAAAGGAATAATGTCCATTACTGGCCAGTGAGAAACTGAAAATCAGACCACTGAATTCCATCCATGGACCTAGTTCAACTACCACCCTGCCTCCATCATGGCAATAACTATTATCAATTCACTCAAGGTTTATTCACACCTTTAAAAATGAAATAACCCTCGCTTATCACCCTGGGGTTCTCTAATTGTTAGAGTAGGGGAATAGAGCCTTTGTCATAATCCAAAGTCATAACAGTGGGGAGTCTTATCCATACCACTGAGAATTCTAATAGAAAAATATTTAAACACTTTCTGAAAATGCCTTTTATAAGCAGTCTGCTCTGGCTTTGATATTTAATATTCTATATTTTTCAATATTTAAGAAATCAAATAAATTAGGGTGATAATAAACTAATCACACTGCAGATTTTTTTTTTGGCCATAAGAATTATCACAGGATTCCTTTGAAATAGTAAGCTCTCTAGCTGTAAATAGAAAATACAACTTTTTAAAATTTGGGTCATACCTAAAGCTGTAAGGAAACACCTCTTGCATAAGGGCTGTACAATTATTGCAACCTTTTTAAGAAAGAAGAGAACTCAATAGAACAAAGACATTGCAAATCAGATTTCAGAAACACAGTTAGTTTCCCTGATTCACTGATGAAGATCTGTACAAAACAGGAAAGGGGCCTTGAAAACTCCTTACACGCCAGTGAACAACATTACCAGATGCAGCTGCAAGACCTAGAGGCAGTGATTGAAGGACTAGAAAAAGAGCTACAGGAAGTAAGGCGCGGCATTGAAAAGCAGCTTCAAGAGCATGAGATGCTCCTCAACACGAAGATGAGGCTAGAACAAGAAATCGCAACTTATCGCCGCCTCCTGGAAAAGGAAGAAATCAGGTACCTAATTCCATATAGTGAATGACCAGAAATACAGAGCCACTTATGTCACTGAGATAGAGAAATTAAATCTAAAACCCATCATCACCAAGGCATGCTCACAGAGTTCCTACCACAAAACGGGATTAGTAGGCACTGCAAAAAATATGTGGGAGAACTATTTCCAGCCTCCCAAAATTATGAACAGACTAGCCAAAGCCAGGGACATTAGCTACAACAAAGAGCACAGCAAGCCTAAAACAAAATGTAAACAGTTCTCTATCGCTACACAGATGACCTTCCTTAACTTTCTCACTTTCCTTGCCATTCACCCCTTTTAGAATTAGTCAGTGCCTTCTATGGCCCACCCACAAAGAAAGTTTGAAAAATTCGCACATTACCACATTCCCCCTCCCATAAGGGCCCATTCCCAACACACATCAAACACCAAAATAATAATAATAATAACAATTATTATAACCATAATAATAATGCTATTATTTTTATTATAGTACAACCACGGAAAGCAATGTTGTTCTGAGTACATGATTTGAAAGATTTCCAGATATCCTGGTAACGAAAGGTATCAAAAGAGGAATTCTCATTAATTCACATAATTTCATAATCTGCAATCACTTATAAGGTCATATGGCTTTGAGCACAGCACAATGTACAAATTTTCCATGTTCCCATAAAAAGAAAACCTTTATTCCTGCTTACTTCAGAATTCTGAGTCCTCTATAAAACTGGATATAACTACTTTCACCTATAATAAGTCTCGACATTTACTAAATCTTTGAAAAACGTAAATTGAATTAAACATATGCAACTTACTAGCTAAGTGATGCTGGGAAATTTACTGAATCTCTCTGTTCCTCAGTTTTCTCATCTATAAAATGGGAATAATATTGCCTACCTCAAAATTGCTGAGGATTAAATGAATTGTTTGTAAAGTGCTTAAAAGAGTGCTATGTAAATATATATATAGCTACATACATATAATTTATTCATTATGAAATAAAATGGTTGTAAATTTTATTTAATGCCTAATCATTCACGATGTTGATAAAGTGGTCTTTAACATTCCTTTAATACAATTTTAAAAATTTTATCATGCTATATTTAAGATACACAGGTATCTTAAATTTATTTAAGATAAATATACAAAGTATCAAGAAAAATATAATGAACTCCCATGTTTAAGAAGTGAAACATTTACAATGTTATTGAAGTCCCCCCAAATCCCCACCCCCAGCACCTAAACCACATCCCCACCAATCTCATTCTCCCTCAGTCTAACCTGGCTCCCAGATCTGACGCTTATGTCTCATTAGTCTCATTATATATCCCTAAGCAAAATGTGAAATTGTTTTGCATGTTTTTTAACCTTGATAAAATTAGCTACAATGTATCTTTCTTTCCCCACTCATTGTTATACTTGGGAGATTGTTCCCTACAGATAGAGTATACCCTTAGTTCACTAATTTTCACTGCTAAGTAGTATTTCCTTTGTATGACTATACTACAATTTATCCATTCTCTTATTTGTGAGCATTTGTTTCAATTACATGCTAATACAATGTTGCTCCTATAATTCTTTCCAATTTCAGATATTATGGTTGCATCCAAGGTGGGAAAAAAGAACAAAAACCTACCACAAGTAGAGTCGGTTTTGTTTTACCTTCAGGTGAGTTTCTGATATAAGTTAACTAACTTAAAAAGTGAAGTGCCTGGTTATAGGGATTATAAATAAATACTCTAAAGTAGCAAAAACAAGCAATATTTGGATAAAGTTTGACATACAAATTGACTGTGAAGTCCTTCAACATTGTAATTTAATATTTCATAAATAATATTTTCACAGCCATTATAAATGAAATATCTTTTTCAACAAAAGTCCCACAGAAGTATGAGAACGAAAAAGTAGAAACAGTGACCAAACAAGCAATATTAAATGGAAATGTCGTGAAAGAAAGCACTGAAGCTCATGGCACTATTCAGTAAGTAAAAAATCTTCACTAACAGTGAACATATGCCAAAAAAATTCAATTGAGTAATCTCAGCAATCTTTGAACATTTCTAAACATAATTTTATATATTGTGATTTTTAACCTGACATAAATAAATATACATAAACAAAAGCTGAAGTATTCTATTCTTAATTGACCATTTTTCCAAAAATATAACCAAAACATGAGAATTCCATAGAATCAGTTAGACATTTTATTCATATGATTTTTAAAGAATATAAATAATAAATGCCACAATGTAAATTATAAATTATAATTTAAAATGTAAATATAAATTACATTTCTTGATTTATTTTTCATATACAATACATTTGACATGTTTTTTACTATAGCCATACCTCTTCATATAGAAAGATTTATTTTATCATTTCAGGACAGAGAAAGTGGGTGAAGTTATTAAAGAATGGGAAGGTTCCTTCTTTAAAGATAACCCTCGATTAAGGAAAAAATCTGTTTCTCTTCGATTTGATCTTCATTTAGCAGCCACGGATGAAGGGTGTTTACAGACTAAGCAGGATAATCTACCAGATATAGAAGTCAGGCTTATCATGAGAAGATCATGCAGTATCCCCTCTATCAAACCTCCATCAGCAGCTAATTAATCCAAAGACAGTATTTGATTTGATGTGAAAATGACATTAGGTTGGACCAAGGTAGGCCTGCTGACCACCTTCTGTCCCAAAATGTAAGTTACTAAGTATGTATGTTATGACCAATGTATGAGTCTTCAGAAAAAAAAAGTGGGGCGGGGGGACAAAATGTCTCTGAATCTAATTATAGGTGTATTTTTTGGACAGAGGGAGCGTAAAATCAGAAATTTAGTACAGTTTCTATTTTATTTATTCTCCAAATAGTCTTATTTTTCCCTTGAAATTTTTATCAGAGACTGTAAGCATTAAGGTGGTTTAGTTAAGCCTTTGAAATTTCACTCAGTATCTGAACATTCTAAGGAAAAGGGAATAGTCTGTTTAAATATGATTGTATTATGTTAAGAACCACACTGAGTTATTCATCATTATTCCATGACTGGTTATATCTAAAAAGATTTTTCTACTTAAAAAAAGAAAGCAATTATAAATGAACCTTCAAAGAGGACTATTCACTTAACCAAATGTTTCCCTTTTGAGATAATAATTTGCACCGGTAGAAAAATAACAGTTATTTTCTGCAAGATGTTTTGAGCAAACTATAGAACACACCCCAGGGCTAATTTGATGATTAAATTCATCTTCATCTGAAAGTTTTTTGTAATCATTATCTGATTTCCAGAGAGTTAACTTTATTCTAAGAACTTTAAAGGTTGCGTCCTCCCCCACAAAAAAATCAGAAGTCCAGCTGCACAAAAAGAACATGAAAGCTAGTTACTCCAATTACTAGAACAGTTAATCCAACCTCTCACCATCCCAACTTTTCCATCTGTAAAGTTAAATGTGATTAATTTGAGTCTCTGATGCAAGCATTAGAGATACTATATAAAGTATTATAAATATTTCTTGCGAACATTTATGTGAATTAAGATAACAGTATTGTTCGAACATTTATGTGAATTAAGATAACAGTATTGTTATCTAAGCTAAGAGTATTTGCAGGATTTATGTTTTTAAATTGTTCAAACTCTAATAAATATGGATAGAAAATATATTTGTGAATAAGTCAAGTATTGTTGCAAAGTTTTTTAAACAACCTAATTTGTTTAATACAGGTATATTTAAAGACCTTAAATAATAAATACCTGTTTTAAAACATTAGAAATTTATAGGCTATCAATTTTTTTCTAAGCAGAAAAAAACATTGAGTACAACTCACCATACTTTTTTCCCAGCTAAAATATCATCTAAGGGCTACAGCTGTTAGCATATTAATACAGCCTTTACAACTCTCCCTCTCTCTTTCTCTCTCTTCTTTCTTTCAACCAAAAAAAAAAAAAGTATATTTTAACCAGAAGAAAATTATGTTAAATAATCTTTAACATAATCCAGGGAATCACATTTAAATTTTCTTTTGATTACTTCAGATTTCTTTTAGCCTGGCTTATTCTGTTTAGTGAAAGGGATGATTTTGTTTTGTCAAGGATACAACAGCATGTTAAGTGCTTATTCTTGCATAAGCATCTGACCTAAAATACATCCTACACATAAAAATGTTTTCATTCAATATTAGTTAAATGCTACTAACTTTATTAAAGCTTTGGAAATGCAATCATATAAGCTATTGTGCTAAAGTCACTGTACTAAGTAACAGTATCATAAATAAAGAAATATATCTAGTGTAATCTATACGCAGTGTCGAAAACTTAGTACTGGGCATCATGAATGTAACTGCTTGTTATAGTAACTCCACTATGCAGCTATTGTGCGTATTACATGTACATTTTAAAATACAGTACTTGAATTTATAACAGAGTTTTATTTGCTTTGGGGCATTTTAAATTGGGATATGAATTTACCAAAGTAAACGATACCACTACAATAAAAAAGAAAATTGAAACATGAACTACAAACCTGCATTGTATTTGAGTTTGATACATTGTTTTGAGTTTAATTGTTCCAATATTGTTAGCTCAGTTGGGGGAATGAAGAAAACTGTAACCAAGGTGCACAAAAGCACAATTTTTATACTTTTTTTAATAACAGAAAAATTAAGAAGAGTATATTCTAATAAATGGTATATTCTAATTAAAAAATAAAAATAATCCCATGATCCTGGGAAAAGTGTAATAACAGCAGCCACCATTTGCAGAGTGCTCACTCTGCTCTGGGCCCTGTACTCAGCATCTTCGTACACAATCTCTAATTCTTACAACAATCCCACAGATGAATATTATCCTCACCTGATGGATGAATAGAAATGAATATTCTTCAATCTCTCTGAAATGGCTCAAATGCACCCTTCCATAACAAAATACAAAAGTAAATAATAATTCCAGTTACCAACAATTGCAGGATATCAGCCCTGGGACTGTCAGTAATGACCCATGTAACCAGGAAGGAATCACTTAAATTCCCTAGGCCTCAATTTTCACACCTGAAAATTAAGAGAAAGATGGTGGTTGATCAGAACTCCTACCCTGCCTACCTCACAGAAATGTTTGAAATAATATACATGTGAAAATATTTGGCAAAGCACTAC
Organism: Lipotes vexillifer; assembly: GCF_000442215.2. Classification (NCBI taxonomy): domain Eukaryota; kingdom Metazoa; phylum Chordata; class Mammalia; order Artiodactyla; family Lipotidae; genus Lipotes; species Lipotes vexillifer. The sequence continues at coordinate 5,035,890 of NW_006791954.1, read as the reverse complement.
TCAAATATACAGTACTATTTGGATGAAAATGGTCACTGGGAGAGAAGAATTTGTGAGGACAATTATAGCTGACGATGAGTAAGTAATAGTTCAAACACAACAGGTAAAGAGAATTTTTTAAAATTCTTCAATTACTGCCAGAAGAATTATTCTTTCCCAGTGAGTTACCCAATTTGAACTGTTCTACCATGATAGTTTAAAGTACAAAATGTTCTCCAAAGTAAAAAAAAAAAAAGTTTAAAATAATTTGAAAGTTTCCAATGGAATCATGTTATGGTACATGGGCCAAAAAATAAACTTCAGTTAAATAATATGTATACACACATTACTCAAATTAGCAACACATGAAATGAAAGGAAAGTCTGTGCACAGGGTAGAATTTGGTTCTACGTTTATAAGTTATGGCCATCATGTACACATAGATTGCCAACATTCATGGGCATACTACAAAGAAACATTTTGAAATAAGGTGTATGTGCAAACCAGTACAAGCCTTTTCCAGTTTCCCTCACCCATTTAGACCCTAGACCAGGATTGGCAAACTTTGTAAAAGCCCACATAGCAATTATTTTAGGTTTTTTGCGCCGTACAATCCCTGTAGCAACTATACAACTCTGCCCTTATGGCTGAAAGCAGCTGCTACATAAATAATATGTAAATAAGTGGGCATGGCTGTGTCCTAATAAAACTACAAAAACAGGAGGCAGCCCAGTCCTGGCCTGCACCTGCAGTTTGCTGTCACCTGCCCTGGACCCTCAGATAAGGCCTGTGGATGACAGACCCATACCCCAGGTTCTCCAGGACCATTCTGTTTTCAAACACTTTCATCCTTTTCCACACCGTGTGTCAAAGTTCATGTTCCAAATCCCCAGGTACTTTGAAGGTAATGCTGAAGGCTGTAAAAACAAACCATACTTTGTCGAAGTCTCTACAAAACATCGTGAATCACTCAGACCTGGAAATCTTCTGGGCTTCAATATTTCACAACAATTTCTAGTGATAGCAACTGAATAGCCATAACTTCTGCCTTCAAAGGAACGGCTGAGAAAACTAGCTTATTTCACCATTTTTCCTAAAGCCAGAATTTTTTTTTAATATCCAGACTTTATAAGATATTTGGCTCAGATAGAGTTCTGTTCTCCCTTTCCCTATTTTAAGGGGGAAAAAATCCATTGAAAAAAGCTTCATTAGAACAAACTACAAATTGCATGGTTCAGTGTTTGGTCCAAAATCTTCTTTGAGTCACAGAACTCTTTGGAAATCTGTTAAACTCCAAACCCTCTATCTGGGGGTTTAAAAAAAAAAAGCATCTAAAAATTGTGTACAATTTTAAAGCGTTATAAAGGAATAAACCTCCTAGAACCTATTCACACAGACTACTAGGTGTCCAAGGACTATGGGTTTTTCCTTGTTCTCTCCCATTTTCTCCTCTTTCTTCCTTCCCACTCATGGTTCTCATCCTACCCCTAATTGTCTCCCTCCCGGCTTCTTCCCACACTACTATAGAAAGAAATCAAAGAGACCTGGGCTTCACTCCAGCTTAATCACTTACTAGTTTTGACTTCCCTGCTTGGAGCGGGGGGAAGAAGAATCTCAAGGAAATAATGAGCAGTGTCAGAGAGGAAAGCGGGCCAAGTTCCTGAATCTTGCTGCCAGAAAGAAAACTAAACTACTTGGTCCTAAGACTATCACTGTGGTCTACCATAAGGCGCCTGCGAGGGCTCCCAACAACTTCACAGTTACATATAGCTGAACAGTCATGTTAATGATGCATACCATGTTTTCCAGGAATAATCACCATTCCAAAAGTCTGTCCTGCAGTTCCCATAAATATCCTTGTCCATGCAAGATCATATGTGCTGATGTTTGCTTGGGGAAAAATCAACAGCAATTCAGTGTAAGTTGAATCCACTCTTCGGTCTTAATCTCTAGGGCTTTCTCTCTTATATCTTCCCTATATTCCTCCTTTCTTAATTTTGCAAATCTTCGGAGCACAGAAGGAGCCAAAGGGAAGAAAATGAACTAGCCATTCATTTATTCACTCCACAAATATGAGCACCTGAATGGGCACTGTCCCCCTCCGCCCCGCAAGGAGCTTTCATCCTGATGGGAAGAAAAAGACAACAAAACAAGCACATAACAAATAGAGTATGTTAGGTGGTGATAAATACTGTAGAAAAAAACAAAGCACAAACCATGAATAGAATGGAGGTTGGGGAATGAGATGCAGTTTTGAATAGGTCAGGAAAAACCTACTGAGAAGGTGACATCTGAGTAAAGACCAGGAGGTGAGAAAGTGTATCAATGTCACTACTCCTCCGAGATCCCCTCCTTTCCTTTTCCACCATTTTTGTGCCACTCTGTTCGCACTACAGTGTGCTTTGTTCCTAACACCCGGCACCTGCAGCTTTTCTGCAGAAGACTGCCTAGAGATGACACAACCCAGCACCTGCCCCGGCACCTCACTTGCCCAGTCCCCCACCATGAAAGCCAGAGAAAGAAGGTACTGGGCTTCCCTGCTGAGGCATTTGTGTATCTTACATTAATCTGTATCTCTGATGCATGTATATATATATATATCTCAAGCACCACTCAGGCCCCCCATTATCCTTTGATGACCTCCTTTTTAGTCTTTCCCTTTAACATGCTCTTCAACTTCACTAATCTCTAACCATGAGTATAAAAATATTGGAGGTGTAAGAACTGGACAGTGGGTTCAGCTGGACAGCTTTGCTGACTTCTAGAGATGCCCTAGCCCCTGCTGGCACACCCAGGATGATGGCTAAGGGCAGCCGGAGAATTCAATCAGTCACCCTAAATGTCAACACTGTTTTCAAGTCATTTCAGATCCTTCTCGCTCCACAGTGTCCCACATCGGTCAGGTGTTTATATATCCAAGGAGAAGCTACTATCTAGTAAACCAACGTAGTCTTGATTCAGTGGAAAGAGCCCTGGACTAGACCAGAACCTGCCTCAATACACATTTATTGAGCATCTAACAACGGGTCAAGCCCTTACTGGGCACGGGCGATACGAAGATGACCAATGCAGATGACTGAACCTTTGCTTTCATGGCTCTCATATTGCATTGAAAATGACAAACAGTCCGATATCAGGTAAAGATCATAATAAAGTTTTCAAAGAATCTTGGGAGTTCAGAGGAAGGATTAAGGGGGGGAAGGGGAAAGTTCCAGGAGGGCATCACAAACAATTTGAGCTGGATCCGGAAGGGCAGATGAGTTTAAGCTGAAAAGTGAAGGACAGTCGTTCCCGGTGGAGAGAACCGAATGAGCCAAGGCGCGTTGGGACAGAGACCCTTGACCGGCGTTGCAAGAGCACACAACATGGGGCAAGGAGTGTAACATCTCCGGCCCTTGGCTCAGAAACCTGTGGCAGCTACCCTAGCCTCGCGCTTGGGAAAACTGGAAAGGTCCGTGCTGCTTTCGCCAAGGCTCCTGCCCGGCCGCTAAGGCAGGAAGCCCTGGGAGGCGCGCGGGAGGGCAGAAACTGCGAACCGCGCGCTCCACGCCTGCATCCTCGGCTTACTGAAGTATACACTCCAGCTCCCAGGGAAAGAATAAAGAAAAAGACCGGAAGGAAAGAAAGAAGAAAAAACACCCTCGGAGGCGGGGACGTGCGCGGCCTGAGTCCGGCCGGAGTGGCGCGCGGGCCTCGCGGCCACAGTGGTTCCGGGGCTAGGTGCCGGCGCGCTTCCCGCTGCCTTCCGGCCCCGCGCGGGGAAGCTGAGGCCGCGCTCCCACTTCCCCTCGGCGCAGCCTCGCACCTCCCGCCGCGTCAGCCGTCGCTGCTCCCGCTCCTCAACGGCCGCGGGGTTTGGGCCTACCCAGCGGTCGGGCCACCTCCGCTCTATCCGCCGTGACGAATCGGCGCCCGGCTGGCAAATTACCCAAATTCGGGGAGTTTTGAGAAACGTATGGGGCCTGAAAAAATCCTTGATTGTACTAAGCACCACCGCGTCCCCACTAGAAGACTTATTTTTCTTAAGAGAGTCGGTTGGAGCCTTGAAAGGAATTAAGAAGAGTGTTGAAAGTGCGAGCGCGGAAGCTCCGGACGCGAGGGGCGGGGCGTGCGCGGGACAAAGGGAAGCGAGGCCGGAGCTGCGGGCGTGTTTTCTGCCCGCGGGTGAGTGTTTCCGACTGGGCTTGACTGGGTCGGGAGGGTGGCGAGGCGTGGGGTCCCGGCTTGGCCCGACCCCGAGTCCCCGAGGGTTGCTGGGGTTCAGGCTTGGCCGCGGCGCCAGAGCCGGGGGCCAGTTGCGGCCTCTCTGAGGCCTAGCGGAGCGAGGGTGCCATCTGGGGCTCCTCCGGGGCGGCCAGATGTGCCCCTTCCACTAACCCCGCGGAATTGGTCAGAGCACCTCTGCATACTCCTATTTAGTAGAGTCGCTGGGAAAGTGCATCCTTCACACAAACCTAAAGGAAACGACCTCAGAGGAAGCCCTTGGGGCAAGCCAAGCCCGTGGTCCTCACCCCCGGGAAGGTGGTTTCCCCTCGGTTCAGGCAGCGACCTGAGGACTCGGGGTGTGGCTTAGAGTGAAAAGCGAAAGCTCGGAAACAGTTTGACCTGGGTTTGAAACCCAACTCTGGCACTTCCTGGCTATGTGTCTTTAGACAAGTTACTTACACTCGCCGAGACTCCCTTTTTTCTCTGTAAAATGGGAATAGCAGTACACATCTCGTTGGTAGTTGTGACTGTTAAACCAGATGGTGTAAGTAGTAAGCCTGTCCCGTATAAGGAAGTCAACAGATACTTCGGGATTTTATGCCAGGCACCGGGCATGCATCCGGTGGTGGGCAAATGTACAAGGTCGCTCTTGGAATTTATAGTATAGCAGAGGAGATCAGTAATTTTAAAATATTAGCAATAAAGTGTGACATATCAGGGAGCTTGTGGCAGTTATTGTCAGGGCTCCCCCCAGCAAGGCCTAGTGGATGTTGACAGCCTACCAGCAGGAAGGAAATTCTGCACCAGACTCTGGTTTCTTGCCTGTTCCTTAAGGAGAGAGGGAGAGACCCAGGTTGGGCCATTGAGAAAATAAACGATTTCGTTCTGCACCAGGCCTCTTATTCATAATGCTCCAGGATTTCCCTTAAAATGCAAAACAGAAGCAAAAAGCATCATGTTTGTTTCACATAATGTTGGATGAAAGTACTCCAGTAGTCCTAAAAGTTATTTGCCTTATTTCTAAAAATGAATGTTTGTCTCTTTGTACACACAGTGTGTGATGTATACTGAGGTAAGGAACAAGCTTACCTGTGTATGGTCATGTGGTGAGCTAGTGTAGTACTAGGACAGGACAAAAGTTAGGAAGAATTGAGCTAGAAAAAAAGAAGAGCTAGGTACAGGGACTACAATAATAAATTAAACGGTCCCTGTTTCTAAGCAGCACACAATATACCCACATTAACAGGTATAACATGATAGCATAGATCTGTGTCTATTGGATAGGAGTACAGATGAGGGAGGAATTAATTCCGCACAGGTAATTTGTCAAGAAAGCTCCATTGAGGAGATATATGAGGAGATATGAAATGGACTGAGAAGGGTAATAAGAGTTTTTCAGGTAGACTCTCAAAATTTATTCCCAGCAGTTATAAAGCTGTTTACCACTATAAGAGAATGTAAAGTTCATTGTCACACCAGTTACCTTTTGCACTGCCTCCAGGAATAACATGGTGCTCCATTTTAGTACAAGTTGTTATCCTAAAAGGAAGGCAGAGCTGCAGCTGATCAGGGAGCTGTCAGTATCTGGTAGGCCTTGTTGAGGTAGGCCCTGACAATACATCACATTCTATTGTCACTGTATTTTTATCAGTCTGATTAAATGTTTACATGGCATCAGCAAAACGTTTTCCATATGAGAGGTGGCTCAGTATCAAAAAAAAAACAACAACAAACTTGCAAGTACATGTCTAATTTTACTTTTTAATATCCCCAGTAATTTCTTTCAGTCATTTAATTCTGATCAACCAAATGACCTAAAGAACTAGTAAAATATTAAAAAGGCTGGATTACTAGAAGACAATGTAATTTTACTAAGAAATACCAATTAAATTACCCTATTCTTTAGGAAAACATTCTCTTATGCTTGCTGAGTTTTGATTATTTTTCTTTATTTTTCTTTTTTTTATTTTAGTGTCTCAGATTCATTCTTAAGGAACTGAGAACTTAATCTTCCAAAATGTCAAGTAAGTTTCATTTTTTATATTTATCAATCTATATTAATAAGAGACTAATGCCCTAGCAAATGGGAATTCCAAAATACTCTCATTTTTTTTTTCTTCAAAACAGGACCATTGGTAGTTTTGTTGCATAGTATTATATCTCAGTTGTTTACAAGAAGTTATTTATTTTCTTTCAAACAGAAAGACCATCTTATGCCCCACCTCCCACCCCAGCTCCTGCAACAGTAAGTTTTAATTTTCTTGTTAATGTAATAGCCAAGTCTGGCCTTGATACAAAAACCCAGATGTCTTCCAGTGACAGTCACTCAGTCATCACAGCAACAGGATGAAAAATTCAGCTAAAAAACAGCACTTCCTACTAAATAAAATAAGTCTGTATCTTACCTTGAACCAACCCCAACATTTAAAGAAACATACTACTGAAATGCCAACCTCCTATGCTCAGTTCTTTTTTTAATTGGGAATAATTGACAAGTTTAACATTTCTTTCTTGTTAATCTCTATTAAGAGTCTTGAAAGTTAATATGAAATGAATGCTCGTTCTGGCATTTATTATTTTTAAGCCTAACCTTCAGTTGGTTACGTTTTTCTCTCCTTGTCTGTATATAATTTTCATGTTAAATCAAACAATAAAGCTTCCAGTTCTATAATAACTTATTGTAAATCTTTATTTTCAAGCTGTTCAAGTAAGGATTTCATTATCTATGGGTCAGATCCTGCCATTTCACTTTACTCCATAAGTCATGTTTTATTGGATTGAGAATTGATATATTTCAAAGTGCCTAAATGATAGTAGTGAACTAATTTTTTTCACCCAGCAAGCTCTGGCCCAGCTTGGTCAGCATGTAAAATAATTGTCCAATCCATAAGACAGTTTTAACAGTAACCATTCAGGCCTTGCTGAAATGGATTTCTTGTTGTTTTTTTAATTTAAAAACAAAAACAAAACACTGTTAACATTGACCATATCCTACAAAAGAAGTTCTTTAAGGCTGTTAGCCCTCCTTCCATACTCCCTACCCCTAAATTTCTGGCTAGTTTACTAATTAGGTCCTTGTGTAATTTTGTTTTCTCCACTAGGTAAACTAGTTTTGTTTACTAACCCTCAGATGTATGTTTTAGTTATGTTTATCAACAATTTATTTTTCCATAGTAAGATGCTTTTAAAAAGAGATACTGTATCACATCTTCTCAGCTCAATTTATATAACATACAGTTTCTAAAGTTACTTCTGGTAGATCTTAAAGTCCTGTGTTTGGTTTGTTTCTTTTCTTAAATCAAAGAACATTTCTTATGACCATCTCCTTGGCACTCTGCTAATGGCCATACAGGTGGAGTTGAACAATTGAGATTCCTGACCTCAAAGAGCCAACCATGTGCTTCATTTTTGGAAATGGATAATTGTAATATTTTAGTTTCTATTTTTTTTTTTTTTTAGTTCCCTTATTTTCTTACATTACTGCCTCATAATGTTGAATAGTGATTATCATTGCTTATGCAACTTTGAAGGTGTCATTTTGACGCAAATACTGCCTCTGACAGCACATAACATCTTGAAAACAGACTTGATTTTTTGAGATAATAAAAATAGCTCAGAAACTAACCCTATGACTTCTTAAATGTAGAAAGGGATATTTTTACCTTTCGTTAGTCATACTTCTGTACCATTATAATTTCACATTTACACATAAACTACAGAAGACTAGGGGTTAGGACATCCAACAGAATGGATATTACATGAGTTATCCTCCTTTCTTTTTTTTCCATTTCTTCTGCCACCACCATCACCACCTCCACCCACCACTACCACCCAAGTGTACCACTCCAAGGAATATAAACTTCTTTGGTGCCTTTGATACTTTATCTGTGTTTTGCCTACTTATGTATGCTTGCTTTGCGTCTTCTATAACAACATAGACTAGAAATTGATTAGTAGTTTTCTTCTAAAGAATATCAAATGTATTATCTGCTTGACTGTCTTTCTTTTGGACACTAAGGATATGTGCAGTGGCATGTTTTAGAAAATTGTGTTTATAAGAGCTACAGTTTAGTTGGGATGTGTTAAGTTTATTATACAGTTCAGCATTGGTATTGTCAATTGCATGTTAAAGTGAAATTACTGCCACTTGTTTTGATTGAGGTTCATTAGGTAAAATACCTTACTTTTGGTCTCTCTTTGCTACATCCTTTTTATGCATCATACCTTGATTCTCATGAACATTGGATGTCATTTTATTAATCACGAAGGGCACTGCTATATAAGAGCCCATTTGTGATCACATCAACACATAATTTACAAAAGCCAAGAATTCTGTTGCTCCAACGAGCAGTTGTGGTTTGAAAGAGCTAGGGCTGTCAGGAAACTAGATGAGAAAAGAAAGTTCAAGTCTGTCTACTAGAAAAGTAGTTCACATTAAAACTAAATGCAGAAATTGTTCATGATTGACCTGTGGAAGATGGATCAAAGAAGAGATGGAAGAGAAAGCCTATAAAAGAATGGGTTAAAAAGATCAGACAGTACCCCCAGAATGAAATCCATGCATTTCTTACAAGTCTTTGTTTTGAAACCATGTATGTGACATCCATTGAATCCCACATTTGTTCTTTTCTATTGACAACTTCTGACTTCCTGATTTGAATCTCTTCTCATTTCTCACACTATATAAAATGATTTAAAGCTGTCTTTGAAAGTGATTCATTTCTTGTTTTTGTTTTTGGTAGATAATACATTGGCGGCATTCACATAACTGTCAAATAAATCATGTTTTGTTTTGCATGTAAAGTGTTCTCAGACTCCTAGCTTATCACATTTCAAGCTTTCCTATCTCAGACATATATCGCTAAGTTGTTATTTCATACTGTTGACCATAAAGTAACCCTGAATGTTTGAGACACTTCAGTGTATTGCTTATCCCGAAAAACAAGCACACATATTCACACGAACACGAACACCACTGGCCCCTGCAAAGAGACAGAAAGAGAGGGGAAAAAAACCCAAAAAAACACAGACTGGTTTTCACTGAAAGAAAAAGAACAGTTACAACACATCATTGCTTGTTTAAAATCAGGTTGCTTTTGCATGCCATATGCAGATCATTTTTCATTTCTGTGTTTTCCTCGTTTGAGCTCATTTCTCATTCGTGTTTTTGTCTCATTTGTTTCCATCAGCAAATGCCCAGCACACCAGGGTTTGTGGGATACAATCCATACAGTCATCTCGCCTACAACAACTACAGGCTGGGAGGGAACCCGGGCACCAACAGCCGGGTCACGGTAGGAGAATCAACTATTACAGCATCCAGCAAACAACTGGAATTGACCAGAAATGCCTTCAGAGTTAGGTCCTTTGAATCATCAGCACAGCCATTTTAAAAACAAAAAAAATTTAGCCTGGCTTTTAGACTATTTTAAATATTCACTGTACAATCTTACACTGAAAAATGAAAAAATAGTGAGATCTGGATATGTATATAGAAGAAAAGAATTTATTCTGTTTGGTGGTTGGTAGAGATAAAGCCTTGGGCACTTAATGCTAATACTATATGTAGACAAACCTTGAATTTCCTATGGTTAAGATGCCCCTTTTGAGATGAAGAGTATCTTTCATTTAAGGTAATTGGCATTAGGCTCAAGACCTTAGTTTCTTAATAAAGACTGGGCTTACAGGCCTAGCTGCCCTACCAGTTTGAACTGCTGCACATAATTATTTGTCTTTTGGATTTAACAGTTGACCTAACTGAGATTCATTTCTCTCTAATTAAAAAGATTTTAATGTCACTTCAACGAATTGCAGAACAAAAGTTGAATGAAATTAATTTGAATTATCAGACTATAGATACCTACAGCTAGAAGTGTGTTTATAATCCATAGGATAAAGGATATAATTTTTGAAACTTAGGATGTTTCACTTAAATGATCAGCCGAAGATACCAAAATTGGATGATGTAATTCATACTTTCTATTTTATTTTATTTATTTATTTGTATTTATTTATTTTTTTAAAGAAAGAATTGGAGAGTTCTATTCAAGCCAAATTTGAGGATTATAACCCGGGAAGAGCAGCTCAGGAAGCGCTGAGAACTGTTCCTCCCGTTAGAAGACTTTTTATTTTACAATCATTTTAAAGTCCATTTAAGGAAGTTTAGGTACCAAAGAAACAAATAACTGTAAAAATGATTTACCAAAAATAAGTAATAAATCCAAAAGCCAAATACCTACATACATTGGAATGTGGTTTTGGTGAGAATTTATACAACCCAGAATGGCTGTAAACTTTTTAATACCTGGTTTTTGTTTGCTGTATTCATAAGTAATTCAATTATTGTGACTTCAAAAAAGCCCTCTCACCCTGTAGTCAAGCTAGAGCAGAAAGCTTGTACCTATCAAACTGTATGTCTATCTTGGTAAGCATATTGCTTAGCTTGATAGGTTTTGTTTGTCTGAATTTTTCATTGTTTCTGCATAATTTGTACCTCATAAGCATATCAAGTTTTATGTGCCATGCATATTTCATGGTATCTGAAAAGAATTCTGACAAAATGTGTATATGTATGCATTTCACAATGCATACAATTTTTATGTGCATCGATACTTGTTTTTCCCTGGCCTGAATGTGTTTCACAAGTGTAACGGGTCACAAAGTTATCAAATGGTAAAGAATATTTTAATTTCAACAAGGAGTAGAATCGATTTTGGGCCATTCATGTTAATACAGAAAATTATTCGTGGGCAGTAAACAAAAGAATGATTACATTTTAATAGCTCTATACAGTCAGCTCTTGATTATCTATGTTAATGGAAAAGAAATGGTGGTAACTGTAATATTAGAATCATTTGTATTTCAGTTTCTGTAAGCATTTTGTTCTTAACTTGGATGTATCTGTGGGATTCTTTGTTAACAAAGTGAGATCATTCAATGGAGACTTACTAGGAATAGGAAAGTGCAGTTGCTGTCTCGGGGCCTCAGCAAGTTATCTGTTTCTCCCCATTCTTTCTTTCAGGTGTTAGAACCCAGTATTTGGGGGTAGGCACTAGCTTCAGGGTAGATTAGTATAGGAGGGCTGTTGAGCATGGAAACATTGATCTTCTGGTTCTTTATGGTTGTTTTCTTTGTATTATTGTTCTCTCAACACCAGAATGAAGTGTAATCAAAGTGCTCTGTAGACTTAACTTGAAGAGCCTAGAAAATGCGGAGGCTTTTAGCCTGTGCTAATCCCCGCCCCTTCAGCTTCTAGTGACCTCTCAGGTCATTGAATCATTCTCTATGAAAATTAGTTATGCCTAAAGTTTTATACTACTATATATGTATAATTTAAGCTCTGTTAGGACTCAGTAGATCCGATTTTGACCTTTATAAAAGTGTTACTTTAAGATGACCTCACCTATGTGTTTTTTTTGGGGGGTGGGGGGGCTCCTCTTTGGTATTACTGTCTGCAAATCGCCTTAAGTCATTGATTTGAAGGAATGATTCGGTGACACCCTATGAATAGCTTCTTGTAGCGTCCACAGAACATCTGGTTTTCCCGATGACTCCAGTACACTCGAATGGTTTTCAGACAATAAACATTTTATATATAGCATGTTGAGATCTTTTGGTTTCAACATATGGTAGCTATGAGATGGAATTCACTTCTGGTCAGTTCTTCATCAGATGATGGTTAACATTCTCAAGTACAGGTGTGAAGACAGATCAAGACCAAATGTTAAAAGTAGCTCGTTTCTGTGCTTTAATGGAAATTCCATCTCAGAAGAAAACCTTAGATAAGATCCTACCAGAGAAACAGCTGAAAAATGGGAAGAAACAACAAAAATCTCTGAGTAGCGAGAATTTCACAAAATCATGGGCTTTATTCATAGGAGATTCCCAGGACCTTACTCTATTGTAAGCACAGTTTTAACAAAAGCATAATTAGTTTTCCCCCAACTCATTGCCAGTTGGAAAGAGGGACAGTTGCTGCTAGAGAAGTAGGTTTCCTGATAGCAGCAAGGAAAGAAATCACTAAAAAAGGAGACATGCCCTCTAAAAGCATAACCACCAGGCCATTTAATAAAGGGGCCAGCAGGTTTCATACCTCAAACTAGAGGATTATAGCAAAGCAGTGATTATAATTGTGTTCAGTGCAGACTGCTGCTTTTTTCTTTTTTAAAGAATAATGTTTGAGAAATTGTAGAAAGATATCTGTTTGAGATGGTTAATAAATTAGGGGTGTTTAGTGATATAAACCTTTAATATCCTGAAAACCAGCTAGAATTTAACTATGTTGTTATTGTTTTGGGTTTGGTTTTGTTTTCCTTGTATTTGTAAATTGGTCAGTGTAATGAAAATACGACCTCAACATGTACCTTTGGGAGAAAAGAAGAGAAATAAGCAAATTCATTGTTATAAAATCCAGTTCTTTGAAAAATATCAAAGAGCAAATATTACTGTAATTTGTTTTTAAAGTGTTTTAATTTCACATATTAAAGCATAAACATTTTAGAATTCTTTACCTCTTTTAAAAAATTGTTAACAGTGGTCTACCAACTTCAATTATTGGCACAATTCCAACTTTATTTGTAACCCACTTCATAGAATTCTGAAGGTTTGTGTTGGATATAAATTGGAAGTGCTTTCTAATAACTTTATGAAGAATCAGACTTTTATGTGTTACTTGCTCTGAATTCATGACATAGGGTTAGCTTTGTAGAAATCCCCCCGCCCCCAGAGAACTCCTACAGCCCTGAGACAGATCTCCTAGTGGCTGTTCATACCACCGCTGTTGATAGTTTCCATCTCCCATGGCTCACTTCACCCCAGTTGCCCACTGCTGGCTAAAAACAGAGTCTATCTACATGAGCATCAGCATGAGGTGTGCTAAGAATACATGGGAGGAGTGGAAAGAAGGGAAATACTGCTTCAGAGGAGAAAGAACGTTCTGATAAGTTCCTGTGTGAAGCAGCAGAGAGGAAGCAGAGTTAATGGACAAGTGTGGAGGGAGGGAGGGAGACGCTCCTCACAGGAAGCAGCAGCATTGTTGGGAAGTGGTGGAAGCAGGTACCAACATACTATTCCCGGAGCCCTTGCATGAAAAATAACGTTGATTGGGGTCTCAGCCCAGAATGGAGGGGCTTCCCTCCGCTTTTACCACAACAGCAAGATCAGGGCAAGGGAACAAAACGGCACCTTAGTTTTCTTGCAAGAATTTGCTGATTCCTGTCTTTCGGTCGTTAGAGTGAAGCCAGCTCTTCTTCCCCCGAACCTGGGAAGGAGGATCAGTATCAGGAGTCTCCCAGAAATTTGGGAGAAACAAATGTGATTCAGCCATGATTTGATTCTGGGTCCTTGATCAAATGCAGCCATGCGTGTAGAGGTGATTCAGCAGCAGCGCCCGCTCGTTGGAGATGTGTGGGGTGCCCACTGGGAGCTATCTGATATCTTGCCTAGACTTAGCTTTTAGAAAGAGCTGATCTCTCCTCTTTCTTTCCCTTTTTTCTTTCTCTCACCCACTTTCTTCTTTACCTTTTTAGAAACTACTTTTCAGTCTCCTCGCCTCCTTTTCTTCTGTTTTCCTTTCCCTTTCTTTCTGTGCCTTCCCCACAAAACCAGCCTTTTTTTAAAAATTAAATGGAGTTTCTTGATATAAGGTCTCAAAAGTAACTTAATCAGGCCCTGTTTCTGCCATTTCTCTGTTCCTGGTAAACTTGTTTGCTCCTCCACCGTGATTAGGAATAAAAAAAGGCATGACTTCAGTTCACACTTCCTGATCTCCTTTATAAAAAAAGACACTAGATATGGGCATAGAACCTTCAGAAAAGTAAAATCTCTAGTCATAATAAAGGAGCTAAGAAGGGTTTTTTCGTTTTCCATTTTTGAACCTAGGAAATAGGGTTTGCGGTGGTGGCGGTTGTTCATGTGGAGGTGTGTTCCTGAAAAGGTGCAAATAGTAAATAGTCCCCTGTAGGCAGTATGAGGTGTGGTAAGCGCTGAACGGGTTCAGCTTCCGGTGAGGTAATCAAGTGTTGACTGTATGTGTAATGGTAAATTAAGTAAAATAAAAGGGTGCCAGGTAATGTCCTAAACGTGGGACATCTGATATATAACCATATATTTTCAATGTATGAATTATTGTATAATATTTTGTTTGTTCTTACAGCCAGGTTGTCAAAGCAGTGGCAATAAACTGCTAAGTAACGTATTAAAAAATTATGTGCCTAAAGTCATTTTCTTTATTTTCTTCTGATGTGAACATTTCTGAATTTGCAGTGATAGCTATTTTCAGTGGAGAAATTATAAGAATCTTGTATCCATGGACGAGTAGAAGAAAGGCGCATTAGCATTTTTTAAGGGACTCTCTTTTCAGTTTGCTGGTGCACTTCTTGCAGTTGAGTAATGAATGTATTTAACTCTTTCCTAGGCATCCTCTGGTATTACGATTCCAAAACCCCCAAAGCCACCAGATAAGCCGCTGATGCCCTACATGCGGTACAGCAGAAAGGTAGGTGCTCAGGAGCCAGAAAGGAGTGAGGACTGCCGTCTTTGCTCTTGGCTTTATGTCAGGTTTCAGATTGGCTTAGCCAGCTTTTTTGTGCATAGTCAGAGGAAAAGATACAGAATTGCAGTTTTTAAAGAAATTAGTTCTGATTTCCAAATTCCAGAACTAAAATCCAGCAAGAACATGATTAAATAAACAGTTAAAATACTTAAAGCAAAGTTATGTAGCCAATGTTACTTATGTAGTCTTTTGGAGAATATTTAATGACATAAAAAAAAAGTTTAGTGAAAAAAGGAATGCAAGACTACATGTACTAGTATCTTATTTTTATAAAAATAATAGCAAATACATGTTAGTTTGAATTTAAAAAAAGCGTAGAAGACAATGGTTATCTCTAAACAATAAGCTTATGGTAATTTTTGTTTTCTTCATACTTCCTTGAATTTTTCCTCTTTTTTTTTTTTGGTGATGAACCTCCATTACTCTTTTTTTGGTTTTGTTTTTTGTTTTTTTTAACATCTTTATTGGAGTATAATTGCTTTACAGTGTTGTGTTAGTTTCTGCTGTATAACAAAGTGAATCAGCTATATGCATACATATATCCCCTCCCTCTTGCATCTCCCTCCCACCCTCCCTATCCCACCCCTCTAGGTGGTCACAAAGCATCAAGCTGATCTCCCTGTGCTATGCTGCTGCTGCTTCCCACTAGATATCTGTTTTACATTTGGTAGTGTATATATTCAGTGCTACTCTCTCATTTCGTCCCAGCTTACCCTTACCCTTCCCCGTTCCTCAAGTCCATTCTCTATGTGTGCATCTTTATTCCTCTCCTGCCCCTAGGTTCATGAGAACCTTTTTTTTTAAGATTCCATATATATGTGTTAGCATAAGGTATTTGTTTTTCTCTTTCTGACTTCCATCACTCTGTATGACAGACTCTAGGTCCATCCACCTCACTACAAATAACTCAGTTTCGTTTCTTTTTATGGCTGAGTAATATTCCATTGTATATATGTGCCACATCTTTATCCATTCATCTGTCGATGGGCACTTAAGTTGCTTCCATGTCCTGGCTGTTGTAAATAGTGCTGCAGTGAACATTGTGGTACATGACTCTTTGAATTATGGTTTTCTCAGGGTATATGCCCAGTAGAGGGATTGCTGGGTCATATGGTATGAGCCTCCGTTACTCTTAAAATAGCAAGTATAACTGATAGCTTTATTAAAGACAGGAGCATTTATTGATTTTCACCATTATTTAGAAATTTTAAAATTTTTGGTCAGAATTATTATACATATATTTGACAGTATGGTGTATTGTATTATGCAGAGTAACCACATTCCTTCTAAACTCTAGTGAATTTTTAGAAAGACATAAGACTATGTTATTGAGTTAGCTCGTCATAAGTCTCTGCAGTGATTGGAGATATCCGAGGTCTGCCTTAAAGTAACCTGACAGAGGACTCGATAATTATTGCAGCAGGCTGAAGAGAACACGGGGATTTGACACTATTGCCTCTGAAGAGAACACGGGGATTTGACACTATTGCCTCTGCCTTTGTTGATGATAGAAGGTTTCTATATTAAAAAGTATTTTTAGGGCTTCCCTGGTGGCGCAGTGGTTGAGAGTCCGCCTGCCGATGTGGGGGATGCGGGTTTGTGCCCCAGTCTGGGAAGATCCCATGTGCCGCGGAGCGGCTGGGCCCGTGAGCCATGGCCGCTGGGCCTGCGCGTCCGGAGCCTGTGCTCCGCAGCGGGAGAGGCCACAGCAGTGAGAGGCCCGCGTACTGCAAAAAAAAAAAAAAAAAAGTATTTTTAAAGGTCTTTATTTTTAGGCATCAATACTGAATTCTCAACTGTTTGTCCTTTTCAAGGTCTGGGACCAAGTAAAGGCTTCCAACCCTGACCTAAAGTTGTGGGAGATTGGCAAGATTATTGGTGGCATGTGGCGAGATCTCACTGATGAAGAAAAACAAGAATATTTAAACGAATACGAAGCAGAAAAGGTAGAATGGGACTGTAGGGATGGGTACAATAGAAAATTCATGAACACTTGCCTTATTATTTATAAAAGAAACATAAGATCTAATCGGACAACTGAGTCATTGTCTGCCTGGGTCAAGTCACTTAATTTCTCTAAGACTTCAGATCCCTTGTCTGTAAAAAGGAGATCATTATCATGTCTTTTGATATTCAAATGAGGTAATATAAGTATTCATTGTAACCTGCAAAATGTCAATTCTAAAACTGAAAACATTTGAATTTCAGATAGAGTACAATGAATCTATGAAGGCCTATCATAATTCCCCCGCGTACCTTGCTTACATAAATGCAAAAAGTCGTGCAGAAGCTGCTTTAGAGGAAGAAAGTCGACAGAGACAGTCTCGCATGGAGAAAGGAGAACCTTACATGAGCATTCAGCCTGCTGAAGATCCAGATGGTAAAAAAAAAAAAAAAAAAAAAATGGGGCTTTGTTTATGCTTTCTCTGAGAATGAAAATATGAGAAATCAAAGGGAAAAAAAAAAAAAAAAAAAAAAAATGGGGCTTTGTTTATGCTTTCTCTGAGAATGAAAATATGAGAAATCTCTTAACTTTTATTTCCTATTCTAAATGGAAACAAAGCATAACTTAAGTGCCATTTCAATATTTTGAATAATTATTTTGATTAATATTTGTATATGAATTTCCCGAAGATAAAGAAACACCCTTTTTAGTGTAGAAGATAGCAAAAACTGCCTGTCGTTTATCAAAGCCTTTGTGCTCAGAATGCATGGAGGGTTCTTTAGTCACAATCAGAATTTTACCTCAACTGCTTTTAAAAAGTTAAATGCCTTCAAGTTATATTCTACTTTCTTATTGGTTCCCTAAATTGGTTGAGTTAAGGGCTCTTAAGGGAGAAAGTTAATGAGTGGGAAGAGGCATTATGAACTTTCTTTTATAGTTAATTCAGAAATCCAGCTAGAATTTATAAATACAACTCATGATGACACTTAGGAGGGTGCACACCTACAAACTTTATACACACGCACACCCCCGCACACAGAGCAGAGCTTCCTAGTTGGCATTCCATGAAGAGTTTGCAGGTATGCTTTTGTACCTCTGGTTGGTTCTCTGTAGCCATGCAGCGTCTGAAGCTGCAAGGAGCTTCAGAGCTAGCCACCTCCAGCTGTGAGTATACTCATCCACATAGCAAGCATGCTATACAAATAATGTTTTCTTCATGTACTGCTATGATGTGGAAAAGGTTGGAAGCTCTAGCTACAAGCAACAAAAGCATCTAGAAAATAATTTAAGACCCATTTTAAAGAAGTAGTAGTGACAAAGAAAAAGCTTGTAAGACCTTAAAGAAGAGGCCTTTAAGCAAGCAAGCAGTATTACCACCTAAAGACATGAATAAGCTGATACACCTAAAGGGAGAGAAAAACAAGGACTGGGATATTGACAAATATTCTCATAAATACAAAACATAATAATAAATATAGAAAATAGAGTAGGGAATAGAAACAATATACCATGTTTAGCAGAATCATCAGTACTAAAGACACAGTAGTGTAAGCAAACTTTCGTTGCTCAGATTGGATAATTAGTGCAAGAAAATATACAGAACTAAAAAAAATAGAAGATCCAGTCTACAAATAATTGGAAGGATGGGGGTCAGTAATAATCGGAAACAAAGGCTAGCAACATAGAAGACGTAAGTAGAAATCAGTTGAAGTTTTCACAGGTGAAAGGTAACAGCAGGAACACTGAGAAGGACTGAAGGAGCTTCACTTAGGAACAGTCTTCAAAGAGAGTCCTTTTCTCTGTTTCTCAGACTTCTGCCCATTATGTTTTTTAAGTTTAAAATAGGATATTAGAGCGGCTAGTAAGAAAGGATGGTAATAGTTAAGATACCAGGATAAGAATGACTTTAGACCTTGGACCTTATCCCTGAGAACTGAGTAGAAAGAGGAAGACTTGGGAGGTAGAAATGTACATAAAACCAAGAGAAAGGCAGCACATCCATGAGTACAACAGCTGCTCACTTTAACAAAGGAGACCTACAAGGCCTACAAAACATACATAGTTATCCACACAAGACAGTGAAGTCTTTTTTAACTGACTTTAGAAAGAGAATATTCATGAGATAAATACCTGGTGAATTAGAAAATATAAACCTACCCACCCCTCCAAAAAAGAAAAAAAAGTCAGACAACTAAAGTGCAAAGAAAGACAGGCCCAGATTTTTAAGACTTTATTTCCCCTACCAGTCCAGTGGTCAACACTGGGGACATATACATGAAAGAAGAAAAAGAAAGGTAACCTAGATGGATAACCTAGCACAAATGTATATAATCTTAAGCGTGAATATGAAAAACTCTCCCCTAAGAAGTGAAAAGAGGACTTCCCTGGTGGCGCAGTGGTTGAGAGTCTGCCTGCTAATGCAGGGGACACGGGTTCGAGCCCTGGTCTGGGAGGATCCCACATGCCGCGGAGCGGCTGGGCCTGTGAGCCACAGCTGCTGAGCCTGCACGTCTGGAGCCTGTGCTCTGCAGCAAGAGAGGCCGCGATAGTGAGAGGCCCGTGCACCACGATGAAGAGTGGCCCCCGCTTGCCACAACTAGAGAAAGCCCTTGCACAGAAACGAAGACCCAGCACCACATAAATAAATAAATAAATAAACTCCTACCCCCCAACATCTTCTTTAAAAAAAAAAAAAGTAAAAAGGTCACAGGTTTTTTTAATGATGTCTTTTATTCCAGTAATTTTAATTTCAGAAGTGTATATCCTAAAGAAATTACTTGAAACAAAAAGCAATTTGCACAACAGTTCGTAGCGGTGGTGTTTCTGGTAATAAGAGTTTTAGGAACTACTTAAGCACCAAAATTAAGGGACATGCTAAACTGACATAGCAGCACAATTTGAGCCTTTGTAGCAGTTTCCTAAAGTGTGGCCCCCCACCTCTGATGGCACACTAAGATGGTTAGGTGGTTCAGAGAGGAACTTTTGTTTTAATGTGTATTGCTTAAGAGGAAGCTGCTTTTTTTTTAAGTTGATTTAAATAAAAATATTAAGTAAATAATAGCACAGGTTGTTAGCAGATATGTCAAAAACTGGTAGTGATAGAGCAAAGGTAATAGCTATTAAGAATAAGCTTGTAAACCAGATCCATACTATATGTATATGCACTTGAGTGGATGAAAACAGCATGTAATATACCTTCATACACTGACAACAAATGTATATGTGTGTAAATTGATAAAAATTAAAAGTGAAATTTAGAATTAAACGTTTTTAAGGCTTTAGTGGTATTTTAATCTTATAAAATATATATGCCCATCTGGGAAACTGAATATTGCTAGAGATAATGTTTTCTCTGCAGTGGGCATTTTCCTTACTTTAAAGTGCTACAGTGACAAAGACACCACCCAGTTCCTATGTATCATCAGTTGTAAAAGCCTTAAATTACTACCCCGCAAGTGAGACATTTGGCAAAATCTGTTTTGCTGTCAGTGCAGCCTTCATGTTGATTTCCAGGCCAAAGACACATGGTTGTATTTCATTTGCATTTCAGCCAAATCTTCCCAGATGCACATCATAACTTAAAGATTTATTTTAGATTTTGTTAGACCAGTGAGGGCCATGGCTCCTTGGCAGCTAAGTGTTAACGTTGTTGCACTCTCCTGATGATGGTAGTTGGTGACCTAATTTCCAGATCCTTTTGTTTATTCCAGATTATGATGATGGCTTTTCAATGAAGCATACAGCTACCGCCCGTTTCCAGAGAAACCACCGCCTCATCAGTGAAATCCTTAGTGAGAGTGTGGTGCCAGACGTTCGGTCTGTTGTCACAACAGCTAGAATGCAGGTCCTCAAACGACAGGTCCAGTCCTTAATGGTTCATCAGGTAGAGTCACAAAACATTTTATTATGCCACAGGTGCCAGGTGACCTGATCCTATACCATGCATCAGTGTGCCTGTTAAATATTTATGTTCAGTCTGACCTGTTCCTGATTCAGGGAAGAGGCTGGAGGGAGTAGACCTTTCCCAGAGATTTAATAAGTTTGTCATTAAAACTGTAACGTAGAGCCTTTTGACAGAAAGCATATCCGTTAAGAATTTTGAGACATCCTGTCAGCTCTTACTGATGTACTAAATATTTTTTTTCCAAAAAATCGCTGAGGCCTGAAACAGTATTCTCCCACATATACTTATTAATCAGTCATTCCCTCTGTGCTGCACTTTACATTTTAAAAATCTTAGCTAGATACATTATATAATAAACAAATTAAAAATTCAAAACGTTTATCACACTATGAGAATGTGTGGACCATTTTAAAAAATGAGACATTTTCTGTGTTTGACATTTGCTTTAGAGAAAATAATTCAGTAGCAACAAAACCTGATCTTATGTTTTACAGCGAAAACTAGAAGCTGAACTTCTTCAAATAGAGGAGCGACACCAAGAAAAGAAGAGGAAATTCCTGGAAAGCACAGATTCATTTAACAATGAACTTAAAAGGGTATAAATTTAATGTGTTAACTATACTTTTTTCCACTGTGTCTGTTACTTTTTTTTTTCCTCTTTCTTTTTTCCAAAATAGTGTTTTCATGGAACATTGTTCACTTTGAAACAGGGTTAACTTTGCTATAACTGGCAAGGTCTTTGCTTTATGAAATAATTTCCATTTTCTGGCAGAGTTGCAATAGGTTTAAAATATCATATAGTACACACACATGTACTAGGCCTTAGACTCTAGAACCCTCTGAGGTTTTAATTTAAACTCTCATGCAATTGTGAATTATTTTCATTTCATTGCAGTTTATTCATCAAATGTCTCCATTAGCTCTAGTTTACAGTTTGCACTTTGTATGAAAACAAGTAAGTCTAGTGTTTGGCGACCCGAAATATAAAATGGAAGCTTTGAGTAGAATCCAGAACTTTCAGCGTTGTCTCACCAGCTGTTCTGTAATACTTGATGTTATGTGGCGTGCTAGGGCAACTTTCCTGTAGACACGAGAGCTTCAGAGAGGACGTGGAACCATGTTTTTTTCTGCCATATATATGTATATAGTTCTTAGCCAAGAAAACCCACTTTTAAAACAATTTCTCTGGTTCAGAGATTGTAAGAAAAGAACATTACTAAGAGAGTTTTTTGGGTTCTGTTTTCTGACTGCTAGTTGTGTGGTTTGAAAGTAGAAGTGGATATGGAAAAAATTGCAGCTGAAATTGCACAGGCCGAGGAACAGGCTCGCAAAAGGCAGGAGGAAAGGGAGAAAGAGGCAGCAGAGCAAGCTGAGCGCAGCCAGAGCAGTATTGTTCCTGAGGAGGAGCCAGCAGCTAATAAGACCGAAGAAAAGAAAGAAGACGAGAGCATTCCGATGGAGACAGGTAACCTTTCAGTTGATACCGAAGTAAATGTCGAGGGTTTTTACAGCTGTCTTTAGTTCTGCTTTTCCTTTCTCAGTGCTTTTCAGAAGTCACTCTGTTGATCTTGCCCCTTGAATTATTCTCCATATGACCTACCCATTTCTTTCAAAATCTTAATCTCTTATAGTAGAGTCCACTAAAAATGTTGGTATTGGTACAAAACAGCAGTGGTGTGTTGTCTTTAGTCTTGCAGTGTGAGGTCTTGGTTGTTTGCCCAGATTGAGTCATGTCATTTCCTGGGAATATAAAGTATATTATGGTTTAATGGTTGAGGATACGGGCCCGGGGGTCAGACAGATGTGGCTCTAATACTGCTTCACCATTTGCTAGCGCTGTGACTGGGTAAAAGTTATTTCACTTCAGTTTCCTCATTTGCGAGTATTCTAGCACCTGCCTCTGAGAGTTAGTTCCCAAGGATAAATGTACCTAAAATCATCATTACTGCACTCGACATGATATTGGCACTCAGGATTTTAACCTTTATCGCTAAAATTGTTTAAACAAGATGTGGTCATTGCTCTTACGGTCAGTGTCGTCTCTGGTGTCCTAGAACGGAGTTAGGCAAATAAAACCTGCAGGCCAAATCCTGCCTGCCACCTGCTTTTGTAAATAAAGTTTTGTTGGAACCGTTTATTTACGTATTGTCTGTGGCTGCTTTGGGGCTACAACAGTATAGTTAAGTAGTTGCAACTGAGACTGCCTGGCCCACAAAACCTAAAATATTTACTATCTAGCCTCTACAGATAGCATTTGTTGACCCCATCCTGGAACAATTCATACTTCTGTTCTACTGATTTTCCTGATTAAAAGCATTCCTCAAGGCAAACAATAACACAGCTTACATGAAGTACCGATTAAACCGATTATTGCTTGAAATTTTGAGATCACTCTACTTTCTGGCACTGTTTTGACCCTGCCCAGTGCACTGTGTAATAAACAGAACTGAGCTGAAAGTATGGGAAACACAAACAAAGGCTCCCTGGACCATCATTACAAGAAGTGAGAGGGACCATAGTCACACTTGGTGCCCAACCGACAGCTTCTGATTTGACATCTGGAGAACATCAAGTGGAATATAGTATCTTTACAGATATTTCTACAGAATGTGATTCAGCAGGTTAACATTTCAGATAGTCAGATTTTAAGTTTTATTATCTGAACCTTTCTCTGTTTTGTGTGAACATGTTTTTTATCTTAACAGATTTGGAGCGTGAACACATTTTGTGGTTAAAACAAGAGCTTGAGAATTAGAGCGTGGTTCTTTGGCTCATTTTGCAGCTAGAATACTCAGCCTTGCCTCTGTTTTGTCATCTATGAATAGAGCATGCCTAGGTCTTTACTCAGATTCCATCCTTCTAGCTGAAGAAAAAGAACTGAAGAAGATTGTTCTGAGGACTGTTAGAGCAATAACAGAAAACAGCCCAGCGCGACTTGTAACAAAGTACTTTATGTATCAGCCGTATACCATTTCCATACCTGCTTTCTCACTCATTAAATCCAAGCACTTCACAACAGCACTGTCCAATAGAAATGAAATATAAGTCACTGTGTAATTATAAATTTTCTACTACTGACATTTTTTTAATGAAATCTTTTTTTTTGCAGTACGCGGGCCTCTCACTGTAGCGGCCTCTCCCATTGCGGAGCACAGGCTCCGGACGCGCAGGCCCAGCGGCCATGGCTCACGGGCCCAGCCGCTCCACGCCATGTGGGATCTTCCCGGACCGGGGCACGAACCCGTGTCCCCCGCATCGGCAGGCGGACTCTCGACCACTGCGCCACCAGGGAAGCCCAATGAAACCTTTTTTTTAAAATTTTTTTTATTTATTTATTTTTTTTTTTGCGTTACGCGGGCCTCTCACTGTTGTGGCCCAGGAGCTTCAGATGCGCAGGCTCAGTGGCCATGGCTCGCGGGCCCAGCCGCTCCGCGGCATGTGGTATCTTCCCAGACCAGGGCACGAACCTGTGTCCCCTGCATCGGCAAGCGGACTCTCGACCACTGCGCCACCAGGGAAGCCCCCAATGAAATCTTTTAAGTGAAATTAATTTTAATAAGTCTTCAAAATCCGGTGTGTATTTTTAGACTTAGAGCACATCAAAATTTGGAAGCTAAATTTTCAGCAGAAATACTTGATGTGTATTTAGATTTCAAAATTTACAGTTAAAAAGTAGATTGTTTCCAAATCCCAAATTGTTTTAAACATACTAAAAGTTCTTTCCTCAGTCACACTTGCTCATATCAAGTGCTTAGTAGCCATATGTGGTGAGTGGCTGCCTTATCATCGGATGCTGCAGCTCTGGACTGTCAGCATAATTAGAAGAGGGAATTTCTGTATTGGAACTAACAGTGACAAATGTGTGATTACAGAGGAGACACACCTTGAAGAAACGACGGAAAGCCAACAGAATGGTGAAGAAGGCACGTCTACTCCTGAGGACAAGGAGAGCGGGCAGGAGGGGGTGGACAGTCTGGCAGAGGAAGGGACCAGTGATAGTAACACTGGCTCAGAGAGCAACAGTGCAACTGTGGAGGAAGCACCAACAGACCCCGTACCAGAAGACGGGAAAAAAGAATAAATGTTACCTTGTTTTATGTGTTCTAAATACTTTTTTAAATGAAAACATGTTTTTCGAGTTTTAATGGTGTTATGTGGTTTGTGTATTAATTCTTTTCTTGTCCATATCATACCACCAAAGGCTTTTGGACCATTTAGCATCATGAGCTGAATGGCACAGTCACCTTTCTTAAGCGGGAAGAAGATGGTTCTTTTCTTTGGATCCTGTTTCTAGCCCTCAACTGTTGAAAGCCTCAGAATTTAAATTGAGAAAATGCCCACCTCTTTTAGAGAATTATCCTTTGATGCTGCAGAATCTACTCTTACAAATGCCTTCCTACAGCTCACTTGGGTGCTTACCAAAGCCATAGCTTTAAACCTTCCCAGTGTCCATCAACAGCTTCCTGATGGGCCCCTTTCCTGTTTACTTCCACAGAGAGTAGCTCCTTGAAAACATAGTCGTGTGAGTTCACTTACCCTTTTTTTATTTTGAATCAATGTCAGATACCAAGAGTTGTGTTAAGGTGTTTAGTGTACCTCCAGCCAACACTTGGATTGTATTGATCCAGAAATAGTCTTTATAGTTACTGGCTTATGAAATAGTCATTAAAGTGAACATGACACGTATGCATTTATCTATACTGCCTTTTGTTATAATTAATATTGGATATGTTCTGGTGAATTCATCCCTGTTGTACGGGTTGGGGGGGGGGAATTACTTTTTTACCAAGTTTTCCAAAGACAGAATAGATCACAAAGCTGAAGGAATTGAATATTCTTGCAATGGAGGAAGTAACTTCAAAATGATTAGCCCATTCTAGAAGAAAAACAGCTGGGAATTAAGTTCATCCACTGGAAATTGTTTTACAATAATCAAAACATTTAAAACCTCAAGGCTCAGGATCCCATAGATCAGAGCCTACCTTTTTGATAAACTCTTAGTAAAGTCTTAGAGACCAGAAGCAAGATAGTTTGTGACACATATGCATTCCAAAAACTAGAATAGATTTTTACTGAATAGTGGTATAACTGGTGGTATATGTTTCTTAAAGGTCCAAATGTAATAAAAAAAATAGAAAAAAGAGTCTCAGTGTTTTTAATGCACTAAATATTTTTATGCAACACAAGCTTGTAACTTCGTTTTTATAATGTAATGACAGTAGGGAGTGGCCTCTCACAGCTGTTAAGAATTTGCCTCTTGAGATAAGGCCCCGTCTCACCCAACTATGTAAACTGCTGTAAGTAGTAAGTTCATGTGTACAAGACACTTGTGAAAATTAGTTTCCTCATATTATAGTCATGTCACATATGGTCTTTGACTCCAAAAGTAAAAAGTTTCTACATACACATATGAGAAGCTTTTTTTACATTGAAAAAAAATATATGGCCAAGTGAATAAAGGTAAGCCCTGTGCTTACATGTAGATAACTTCTCTTTATGGACAAAACTTAATTTATAGTGAATTCACTGCTACTGAGCTCACGGCACGCAGTGACTGTGACTCCACTCCTTTGGGCCTCCTGAGAGTGAGAGGAGGAAAGGAGACAAAAGTTGGGCGGAAACACCCCTTGGTACCTGTTTTTCTTAAAAACACATGGAATGTTTCTTTCTGAATCAAAAACTAATTTATCAGTTCTGGGTGTAGGGCGTCATAGGGCTAAGAACTTCAGCCATCTCATCCCCAACAAACTGGATATCCTTTTTAGTACCTTGTCAAAACTGGGTAGAGAAGTTGTTAATATGGGTGGAAAACAGTACCGGATCAAGATGTCACGTTATTACCCTGGTACTGAAGTCTCTTAAGAGGATCGAAGTGGTTCTTCTGCTGAGCTGGAGATGGCACAGGGAAAACAAGTATATCTAGACCAAGCCTGCCCATACGATGCTACAGCAACAGATGGAAACTTAAGATGGGATTTGGCAGCTTTTAACTCAGGGCGGGAAAATTGAATTAAAATACCTTCTTGTCAGAGTGATAACATAGAAACCACCAATGTTTGAGTTGTTCCCTAGTTTCTTTGAGAATGTGGCATATAGTCGAGGTCTTTGTTTGTTTTCCATATCCCCTATAAGCATTGGGCATGTCACTTAAACTCTCTGAGCCTGTTTCAACCGTAAAATAGATTGAACTACTTTCAGTCCCCTTCCTCTCCACATAGCCATGATTTTTAATGCGTTTGATTATGAATGCGTAAAGTTTGAGGGCTTACATTTTTATTAATTTTTAACAACAAATGGAAGAGAGGGGGATCCCTGACAGTCCCCCAGTTTTCTTACAGAATTTTCAAGTGTCATATCTTTCCCCATTTGTCAACAAGCATGTCTTTCATGTGGCTCTCCTACAGTACATGAAAATTTTGTATTTGTAAAGCAGAGCTTTCAGGAAAAGTCACTAAGAGCAAGCTCATTTTAACGTGAGAGTATGAACGTCCTGTGGAAAAGACATACTCGATTCACTATATTTGAAAGAGAATCCGGAGTTTAAATCCCTCCAAATTTTTAGTTTTGGTGCTTCCCACTTAGAGACTAGTTTGGGGTTTTAAACAATTGGTGCTGACAGTGTGAAACTCCTGTTGCCTGCAGTTAAATTGAAGCTGTGTTTTCTCACGTGAACAGGCAATGAAGCTGGGATTATACTGCGTTAAATCCTCACTTCAGAAATCATTGCCCTCCAACCCCCAAGCACTACCACACACGGTCTCCCCGCCTGGTTTCAACAAGGGCAGGAGTTTTATCTGGCTGTTTTTCACTGCTAGGCAAACCTTGCTGGAAGAGCAACAACTGCCTTCTTAATGATTTGCACATTAGAGGGCTTAGCGTCTTTACAAATGAAAAATCCACTGGGCAATATCGAGCTGAAAGGAACGCGGAGCCTTTTTAGAAGAAATCATACTGGATTATCATCTGGCTTGTGGTGATAATGTTTCTTTGATCAATATGGTAGGGGAAATTCTAGGTTTAGTCGAAAATGTCTACAAGTCTTAGTAATCATAGAACTGTTTCAAAACATCTTAGTAGTAGGTTAACTATATGAAATTGCCTGTGTAAGTTTTTTATCTACAAGATGACAATTTCACCTGGTTCAACCTAATAATTCTGCATTTTATTATAGTCCAAGTTATAGGCTCTTAATAGTTTTCTGAGTGTGAAATGATGGAACTTTGGACTTTCCAGATTGGTTGATACACTTCTCTAAAAATTACTGATTATTGTTAAAACCCTGATTAACATGCAAATCCTAAACTATCAAGTATTTAACAGCCTGATTTTTAAAATATATCCCAGTAAACAGTTAAGATAGCTGGCTTATGTTCACATGTTTTCCCATTTAGCACCAAAAATATATAATTGTTTTGCATGTATTCAAGTGTGTTATATGGGGTGGCGGGGGAGGGAGGTTCCCAAAAGATTTGATTGCTTTTTTTTTTTT
>NW_006791954.1:5001828-5007805 GCF_000442215.2 Lipotes vexillifer | reverse complement strand
TTTTTTTTTCGCGGTACACGGGCCTCTCACTGTTGTGGCGTCTCCCGTTGCGGAGCACAGGCTCCAGACGCGCAGGCTCAGCGGCCATGGCTTACGGGCCCAGCTGCTCAGCGGCATGTGGGATCTTCCAGAACCGGGGCACAAACCCGCGTCCCCTGCATCGGCAGGCGGACCCTCAACCACTGCGCCACCAGGGAAGCCCTGATTGCTTTTTACATAGAACTGAGACAGTAACTGTAGATAATGACCCCCTATAATGAGCCATTTGAAAGGCAGGAAAGGCCACCTCAGAGTCCTTGACATTCAGAGGTGGCAAGGACCTTGGGTCAGCCACCTCATGTACCCATCAGCCCTTGGATAAGAGCATTTCCTTCCCCATGTCCCCTAGGGTTGTCACCTAAAATTAACACCTCTAGTCTTGGGGAGCCCATCCTCTCTTAAGACAGCTCACTCATAGAATTAACGAAAAGTATTTCCTCTCGTTCAGCTGAAATCTGTCTTTCTGTGATCTCACACTCCTGGTTCTGCTTCTGCACCTTGAAGTCAAATAGAATAAATATAATCCTCTTCCAAATGAAAGACCTCTGAATATTTCTCTTTTTTCTCCCTAAATAACCGAATAAGCATATGATCCTATGGATTTCTTAAGATAGTTGAGTCTAGATGACTTATGACATTTTCTTTCCCGAGTCTTTTCAAAGGATTAGCAACACTTCTGTGGACAGCTGTGTTTGAGAGGTAGCAATGGTTTCAATGAGTAATCTGAAGCAAAGAGAAAATAAATCGGTATAGTTGATTTATAATATCATGTTAGTTTCAGGTGGACAACTCAGCGATTCAGTTATACAAAAATACCTCTGAGTATTTCAAGACAGCTGGCCCTTGAGATCCTGCCATAGAACACAATTTCTCTCTTGCAATGTCTCTCTTGATAGACTGGGGGTAAAGGACTATCCCTTTTCTACTCTTGAGGTCTAGACCACCAGAAAGTATGAATGTTTTCTCTAACAGGGTGAAATCCCAGTTCCTCCAGAACGTGCTGCACTTAATCAAGGTGCACAGCATCTCTAGACCTCAGAATCCACCTAACTATAACAAGGAAGATGGTTCTGTGATGATCCCATGGTCTTATCCAGTACGAAAGTTTTATAACTGTGTGATATATGCAAACCCTATAAAATGAGTGTTAATATTTTCATATGTAGCAAAATGGGGAGCAGGCAGATTCGGTTCATCACACAGCACTTCTCAAGGCGCAATCATTTGCATACCACCGCCACAATTTTTACCATTTCTGGGTACCACCTGTACTATGATTACTTAACAGCTTTCTTTGAATCAACTTACTTATTACACTTTAATAATTTATTTTAAAAGGAAACTTTATATCAGCATACATGCAAAACCATTGTCTTTTGTCATAAAAACATATTTAAACATAGATATTTTACCAGTTATGTTTATTCTTAAATACATAGTGTTTTAAAGAACATTATTTAAAAGGTCTGCACACCATCTAAAATCAGCTGAAGGACCCCACATAGTAGTCTGGATAAAGCTCTTTGGGGTAGACTGCACTAAAGGGAAGCTGTATTTCCCTTATATTCCCTGGAGTGTCAGGAATTTGGTCTTCTTAGAAACTATCCCTGGGTCAACAGCAGCTTATAACTCAAGAGCAAATTAGTGAAAGTCAATCCCATGATCACCTAATAATAATAAAAGCCAACATTTGTTGAGCACTTACTATATATGCCCATGTGGTTTTCATACTTTTGTATGAAAGTATGAAACTTTCTAACCCCTGAAGTCAATATGAGAGTCGATCACTTTACCAGTGAAACCTATATTTATAATCTTGGGCTCAATCAACTCCTACAAATATTTTTTTCTTGGAGAACAAAACTAGCCTCAGGCTGTAGACCAAGGTAGTAAATGATATGGAAATTGAAGATTTGTCCTAAGGATTTCATCGCTGTGGATCAATAATGCAAAAGACTCAAGACAAAAGAATATACTTCGAGATCAGTATTCTTATAACGGGAGATGTAAATGTAAAAATTATTCCCACTTGAATCCTCACCCCCTTTTCCTCCAGAACTCTCCATACCACCAAAATGAAAAAACACACAGATTTAAAACAAATGAGTTATAAACTTTTCCATGATACGAGTTATTGTACTGTATACAGAACTGCCCTCACATCTGATAGGGTGTGTTATGTTTGCATTTTACCCCTGTTGTGGTTTCCTGTCAGTCTGTGAGCCTTGGGGAACCTTCTAGAAGACCTCCCTGGTTGACTGTCAGAATTTCAGCAAGTACCAACCTCAGATGGCTGTTATGCAGAGTTCCTGACTCTCTGAGCTTTGCTTGCCTCTTCCACTGTGGGTGCTTCGGATGGGTCTTCCTCCTCAAAAAAAAACACTCCACATTTCCTGGGATATTAGCTTTAAAATCAAATGTCAGTAACAGTCTAGGTGGACATTTCTGAAATTAATGGGGATTAGAATATCCCCAGGGAGGCTGCTGGGCCCCACCCACACCTACTGAGTTAAAGTCTACCAGGGTGGAGCCTAGGAATCTAGCACATCAAAGTTTTGAGAACCAGCAATTTGGTTTAATCCCCTCATTTGCCAAAAGGGGAAACTGAGGCCCAAGAGAAGTGAATGACTCACCTAAGATCCAACTGTCTCAGAGGCAGGATGAGAATTGTTCTTCGCAGCTTTTTCTGGGAGAGCAGAGCCTCAAGAGAGTCAAAAACCCATTCCAGCCCAGTTGGACTGGATTTTGCCTAGAGTTTGACATCTTCACCATGTGGTACTTTTTCATGTTTCCCATTATGCCAGTTTACTTAGACCTCAAGTGGCTGCACCATCAGTTGTCTTATCATTGCCAGTGTCATCAGAAATCCAAAACCAGTTGTAGCTAGTACCCAGGAACCTAGAGTTTGATATGCTCTTCAAAAGCAAAACTTGTAAAATCCAACCTAGCCAGACTCCTAAAATCCACCCTATAAAGGATGAAATTAGCCATGGCAGAGAGGCAGTGGGGAGGGTGGCTTAGAACACAAGCCTTCGTGCAGTTCTGGGTTCAAGTATTTTGCCTGATGCCTGGTACATAGTAAACAATAAAAGTTAGCTGGTGTTCTGTTGATGATGATGATAATGACGATGATAATTCAAGATAGAGTACTTGGGACTTCCCCTGGTGGTGCAGTGGTTAAGAATCTGCGTGCCAATTCAGGGAACACGGGTTCCATCCCTGGTCCGGGAAGATCCCACATGCTGCAGAGCTACTAAGCCCGTGAACCACAACTACTGAGCCTGCGCTCTAGAGCCCATGAGCCACAACTACTGAGCCTGTGTGCCACCACTACTGAAGCCCGTGCGCCTAGAGCCCGTGCTCCACAACAAGAGAAGCCACCGCAATGAGAAGCCCATGCACCGCGACAAAGGGTGGCCCCCACTCGCAGCAACTAGAGAAATCCCGTGCACAGCCATGAAGACCCAATGCAGCCAAAAATAAATAAATAAATTGATTTTTAAAAAAAGATAGAGTACCTGAGCAAACTTGGAGACACCCACACCCATTTGATGAGTGTGTCTAAATACAAAGAAAGTCATAACTTAATTGACTGCAATATGATTCTAGCTGAGCAATATTGGGTTAACAGACTAGGCAGTCAGCTTGGAGTTAAGAAAAAAGGAGCCACTCAAATTGCTGAACACCTACCAGGCGCCAGGCTCAGAGTTGGGCGCTTCAGACACATCATCGTGTTTATCCCTGACAGCAGTCTAATGAGGGATACTAGGATATACTACTTTATCATCCTAATTTTAAAGATGGAGAAACTGAGGTTCAGAGAAGTTAAATAACTTGTCCAAGATCACACAATTAATTTATGGTGGAGAAAGGATTCCCACCCAGATCTGTCTGACTCCACTACTATGGGTAATATAAAATTCCACCCGTGAAATACAAACTCAAATAACTGCCAACTGGCCTCCTCCCTTCTGCAACTCTTTAAAAGCACCTAACTCCTCCAGTTCTTAAAATGATATTTTAAGAAGGAGAAAGGATTAAAAGCAAATAACTTCTTTGTAGAACAGTATAGACCAGTATCCTAGAGTCATTTCCCAGATATTTGTGTAGAGGGAAACATCCACACAAATGACATTCCAAGTCATAAACAGCAGCTCTGTGTGTTTAAATCATTTTGTTGGTATTTTCAGCCAGGCCCTCCTTACAAAACAGTTCTTACAGCGTAACTAATGAAACATAATCATCACCCAAAGTATGTAGCTTAACAGCAAAGGGGGAGCAAGTGAGAGAACTGGTAAAGTATTCCACCATGATGGTATCTATCCTAAATACTCTGTGGCCCAGTTGTATCCAACACATCAGCAATAGGCGTTTTGCACAGAAGCAGGGGGCTGATGAGAATGAGGCACTGGGAAACCTGTGCTTATCAGAAGAGCTGATGTGAGTTGGCTGCAGCCAGGCTAATTCCCAAAGTAGGATCTGTACAGTTCTCCCTTGTACTACCATTGTAGCAAGGTGGTTTTTTTTTTGTTTTTTTTTGTTTTTTTTGTTTTTACTATGGCCACTCACTTTGAAAGTAAACTTTATGATTTCCCACTTAATCTCCCAGGGTAGGTCTGTAAACCAGGGGAAGGTGAATAGTTGAAAGACACGCTTGAAAGGAAGCCAGTTTGTTCTGAAGGTGTTCTAGGTTAATGCATCCGGGGTGTCCTGCCATCAGGGCTTTTAGTGCTGGAACACACTGGGTAGCTTGATAGGCTGAAACTGAACCACGATTTATTTATCCATGATTTGCTTTCTCAGGAGCAAAGCAACGGAGAGGGCTCTGAGCAGCAGGCCTGTGGACAAGGTAACTCCCTCTTCAGCGAGGGTCGGTTCCCTGACACAGGCGTTCCCTGCCGGGAGGGGAGGGAATAGGCTGTTTTCTGACGCACTCTGGCTAGAGGCAGAACCCTTTGTCTGAATGGTGTCTGTGTGGTATTACCTCCCACCTGGGAGAGCAGACAGATGCTCCATCCACCGACGCACCTGTCTCCTGTGCTGTGCCTCCAGCGCCCTCTACAGGACGTTGTTAAGAACCGACGCGGGGAACTAGGACAAAACCCGCCCCGTTTTCTTGGGTCTGAGTGGGGGCTTTCAGGGCTAAACTGGGAAAGTCCTGGGCAAGCTGAGACAAGATGGCCACCCCATTTAATAAAGGGAGACCTAAATCTGGGTGTAGGGGCGGGATGGGGACCCTGCACTATGAAATCGTCATCATCACTTTACGGTTGAAATTGGGGGATGGGGAGGGGACAGCGCAGACCAAGATTCTAAGAGGTGCAGGGGCTAGCTAGGAGGGAGAAGTAAGCTGTTGAATAATGAGGCACTTTGCCCTGAGTCAAAGCCTTCAGCCCTAAAGCAGAGCCATGTGTCAGATTCCACAGCCCAGGCTGGGGAAAGAACGGGGCGGGGTGGAGGGGGGCGGGGATTGGACACTTACATGTTTCCTTGTGAGCTGTGAATCATTCCTTTGCCTTTCATTCGCTCAGCAAACAACTGCTGAGATCTATTATATTCCAAGAACCCTCTTAGGCACTAATAATGAAGCTCCGTGGGCTTCCGTGGCAGTCCAGTGGTTAAGACTCCCGCTTCCAAGCCAGGGGGTGCAGGTTCAATCTCTGGTGGGGCAGCTAAGATCCCACATGCCTCAAGGCCAAAAAACCAAAACATAAAACACAAGCAGCATTGTAACAAATTCAATAAAGACTTTAAAAATGGTCCACATCAAAAAAAAAAAATCTTAAAAAAGAAAAAAAAAAAAGATCCAACATAACGTGCTCCCTTGCCTTTTGTCTGGTAGAGGAGATATCTATACAAATGGTCAGAGCCCAGTGGGTGAGTACCTGCCTGAATGAAAAACTTTGCAAAAATGTGCCCTGGAAATGCCTTTTCCCTA
>NW_006791954.1:4991019-5001818 GCF_000442215.2 Lipotes vexillifer | reverse complement strand
ACAGAGCAGTGGGTGGGGAGCTCCTTTCTGTGGGTACCTGAGCATGGCAGGAACCAACTGGCAGGAGTCAGGCCCAGGAAAGGGGGTGGCACAAGAAGGATCATTAGAGTCATTTGAACTCTGCTCTGAAGCTAGCCCACTTTCTCTGCCTGGCCCCCAAGGACTGACAGAGCGCAGAAAATTTCCAGCCAGAGGAGGCTGATTAAATAAATTATGATACTTAAGCTATTTTGTGAGGTAATATTGTTAAGAAAGGATAAGTAGCAAGATGGGGCAATACATACACCCTCAGATTAGGTTCTTTCAAAAAGTAAATGTATATCGCTGGACTTCCCTGGTGGCTCAGTGGTTAAGAATCCGCCTGCCAATGCAGAGGACACGGGTTGGAGCCCTGGTCCGGGATCATCCCACATACCGAGTCCATGGAGCAACAAAGCCCATGAGCCACAACTACTGAGCCTGAGCTCTAGAGCCCGCGAGCCACAACTACTGAGCCCATGTGCCACAACTACTGAAGCCTGTGCACCTAGAGCCCATGCTCCTCAACAAGAGAAGCCACCACAATGAGAAGCCTGTGCACCGCAACGAAGAATAGCCCACGCTCACCACAACTAGAGAAAGCCGCGTGCAGCAATGAAGACCCAACGCAGCCAAAAATAAATAATTAAATAATTTTGTTTTTAAAGTGAATGTATATCGGGATCATACTCATGTATAATTAAATATGCATCCAGACAAAAACTGGAAGAGAAAGCACAGGAACTGGATCCAGTGGGTTTGTGGTAAGATTAGGGGTGGTCTTTTATTCCTCTCTTTGCAAAACTGGGTTTCGTGTAGTTAAAACATTTTCATAATGAACAAGGAAAATATCTTTAGTGTTACAAAGTTCACATGGACTACATTTAATGAAAAAAATGTGGTAAAAAAAAAAAAACCCCAAACAGTGCTGCTATAAAGTAGACCTGTTACAAAAGGAAAAAAAGAACAGTCCTGGATTAACACATCTGAAGTTACCCAGAAAGAGAAGAAACAAAAGTTTTTACAGGGGAATTAATTCTCCTTTCAACTCATGGGGCTTAATTATTTTGTCCATCTTCCCACCTGACTGGTGCCAGAGGTGGCGTCAGAATGCCCAGTCCAGAAGCGAATCCAGCAGCCAAAGATGCCAGATTAGCTGAGCAGCCTCCAGGCAAGCTGGGAGATGTAATAAGAGCTGGTGTGCTTCCAAGAGATGATCTGTGAAGGATAACAATTCCAGGCTGCCATCGAAATGAAGAGATGGAGACACATTCAGCTGCCAGGCTAGGCTGAGCGGCGGCTTGCTATAGCCCTGGGGGGGTGTACAGATGACTAAGGAGGGACAGAGGCCACCAGGACAGGTTCCCAGCTGCGAGGGTCCAGCTCTCCAGCCCCAAGGAGAAGCATCCACCCAGTGTCCGGTCCGTCCCTCACAGCCCTTCACACAGCACCACAGACTCCAGCCACCCCTCCATGGTACTTCAGAAAAGGCCTTAGATTGTTTAAGTTTTAAATAGGATGCTTCCTGTTCATCTAGTTTCAAGACTCGAGGGATGCCAACGAAGCCCCATCACATTAAATCTCCACCCAGCTCCTATCCCATGACCCAAGGCCTCTCCCCGGATTGAGGAGAAGAAAGTATAGATATTAGCTTGTAGGAGATTTGAATAGTGGTTGAATCAACTCTGTCCCTGAGCTTTATCCATTTGGAAACATGGTTCTGGGGTCAAAGGGGGCCACCCTGGAAGTTGCCCAGAACCTTGGTTCCTTGCATTCACCCCGCTGTCTGTGCCCTAGAACGCCAGAATAAGCTGGAATACACCTGGCTAGAACCTCCTTGGCCTCACCTGGAAACTGCCTCCCCCACCCCCCCACACACAAGCCTGGACCCTGTTGGCGAGAATTTCTGCCCCCTTCCTCCTGCCCAGATCAGCAAACAGCTCTGTCATTCTCAATCACCCTGCCAAGGTACCCTTGACCCAAGCCCTGATGAGATTCCAGCCCTCCTAGATCCTGGGACAGAGGGTGGGGGGCAGGATTTTCTATGAATGTTTTTTCCTGGCTCTCTCCCCAACCTCCTACTGAGAACCAGATGAACAAACTGCCTCTTCTAAAGAAAAAAAGATGGTAGACAGAGGCGGAGGAGCCAGTGACGGATCTTCTCCATGCGTTCATTCAATGCTTACTGAGGGTTTAATAGAGTCCTGTGATGGGACACACTCAGAGGTGAGGGTGGGCCTGGGCCCTCGGAGAAACAGGAGAGAAATGTACTGACTGCCTCTGGCAGGAGCCAAATGCATGGTCCCTGGAGCTCGTGGTCCCACGAGCCAGAGGAGGGAAACAAACATTCCTGTTTGTTTCCAGGGAAGGCTTCAGAAGTGTGGTGTTTGAGCTGACTCTGAAAAGGCAGTGGGAGATGGAGAGAGGGCACTGTGGGAGGAAAGGAAGACCCTGGTGGAAAATGCAGAGCAGAGATGGAAAGGAGCAGCAATTGAAAGCGAGTCCCCCTAAAACTGAGTTCCCCTGCCGAGCTTATGATTAACCTCTCCATCCAAAACTTTACTCCCTTTCTTGTCCTGCACCTGTTCCCCCTCCAGATTGAGGAGTATCAAAGAAAAGGGGGGATCATAATGGAGCAGGACTCTACAGGGTCTTCCTGGGACAGACCTCCCCACCCCCACCCCCACCCCACACCCTGTTCTCCATCTGCCTCTTGTTTGTAGAAAAACTTCAGCCTCCTAGACCTTCCCCAAGTTCCAAAGAACAAATTTATTCAGAGAAGTGAGAAAATGCAGAAACCAAAGAAAACAGTCAAGCAAGACAAAATAATAATAGTTTAGCCATTAAACAAAGTCAAGGACCTTTAGTTTCTCTTCAAGGGCTATTGATAATATTCTGAGCCATATCCTTGAGCTGTTTTGCAGGTACTGAAACCCCCACCAGATGGAAGAAGTTAACTGCATGCTGACCACAAGCACATAACCCCAGACCAGTTGGAACCAGAAAGTTGATGATGTTGACTCCTGATTACCTCACCACCAACCAATCAGAAGAATGTCCACGAGCTGATCACGTACCACGCAACCCTCTCCCTCACCCTACCTTTAAAAACCTTTCCCTGAAAGCCACTGGGGAGTTTGGGTCTTTTGAGCATTAGCTACCTGTACTCTTGCTTGGCACCCTGCAATAGACATTACACTTTCCTTCACCACAGCTCGGTATCAATAGATTGGCTTTACTGCTCAAAGCAGACCCAAATTTTGTTTGGCAACACAATAAACCAGTTGCTTAAGTGGAGGGGGGATGCTTTTTGGAAGGTTCTGATTCCCAGCCCAGACTGAATCTCAGCCTCCACTCAGTCCTCCTAGCTAGGAGGCACAGGAATGAGCTGTCATGGAAGACTATTAAAGCAGCATGAGAGGTTGAGACTTGCATCCTGGACTCTGGGAAGACACCCCTCTCTTGGCAGCAGAGACTGCAATCCAAAGCTCTCAGAGGCCCTGGGCTTTGGGGTAAGGGATCCCCAGCACCCAGGAGAGTCCCACGGCTGGGAGAGGTCAGCCGATGGTGGTTACTCAGAGCTGGGGAGACCAGCGCCTCCATCTTCCTTGGCCGAAGGGCTCCAGCCAGAGGACTGTTGGCTCAGATGCCTATTCACAC
Source organism: Lipotes vexillifer (assembly GCF_000442215.2). Taxonomy (NCBI): domain Eukaryota; kingdom Metazoa; phylum Chordata; class Mammalia; order Artiodactyla; family Lipotidae; genus Lipotes; species Lipotes vexillifer. The sequence continues at coordinate 4,998,140 of NW_006791954.1, read as the reverse complement.
AGACCTTTCCCCACCGTATATGGATCAGTTTCCACGAAGAACTTCAGAAACCCCAAGCACTTCTCCAGAATGGCTCTGAAGAACTACCTCCTCCTGGAATAGCCTGTCCCCAGCGCTCGCCTCCCACCCCAGGAGTGCATCCTGTCTGCAAATGAGAGCAAAATCAGGGCAGCTCAGAATCCTGCCTCCCACCTGGGGGAGATCTGAGAACCAAATGAGGCAATCCATGGATGCAGGCAAGCTATAGAAAGTACAAGGCTCTGTTCAAAACCCAGGGGTTTTTGGTTGTTGTCTGCAAGGCGAGAGGTACTGTACGAAAATTCTCCCGCTGCTCTTTTCACTTCCTCTTCTCTCACTTTACCCTGGGAAGGGGAAAATCCTGCAAAGTTTAGCAACTGATGTGTAAAAGTACCAAAACAACATTCTTCTAGTGGCATTTTAATAGCATCTTCTGGTAGCAGCCACGTGACTGGGTTCTGACGTTTCAGACTCAAGTCCTGAAGAATGGCCAGATCAGAACAAACCAAGGGGGTGGAAAGGCCTGCGGGTCCAATGTGCCACCATATTGCCCTGTCAGAGGGTCTCCAGCCTGGGCTTGGATGCCTCCAAATGAAGAGCAGGTGCTGTCACCGTATTAAGGCAGCCCTGCTGACACTGGTTCTGTGTTATGCTAAACAACGTGGGCCCACCATCCACTGGTCCTCGGTGGGGCCTGGTGGGATTTCTGTGGTACGGAGAGCCCAGGGATGCCCTAACCCTGCCCAGCTTCCTCCCCCTCCCACAACAAGTTCCCAAGGGAACCAGACCAATGAAGGGCAGTTCAATGGGAGTCACAGTCCCCAAGCCATACCAGCACCAATAATGTCACCAAGCTCTGGGAATAGTTCTTACATTTACTGGGATGAATAATAACACACATCATAACCTATATGGGAAAACAATCTGAAAAAGAATAGATATATGTACATGTATAACTGAATCACTTTGCTGTACACCTGAAACTAACATGACACTGTAAATCAACAATACTCCAATATAAAGTAAAAATTTCAATAAATAAATAATAATAATAACACATCTGTACTGTACATTTGCTATGGAGCCAGGCCCTGGGATGAGCCAAGCTGGGAGTGAACGATGAAGGACAAGAGAAAGGGAAAGACACTTCCAGTGGGTTTGTGTAGTGGGGAAGCTGGGAGTGAGGAGGTGTGGCTGGAGCATGGCCCCAGCATGACTTTGAGATGCCAGACCTTGACACATGCAGCCTGAATGCTCCCCCTGGCCCCACCCCAGCCTCACAAATGCCTACCCTGCCATCAAGATGAAGCCTACACATGCTGTCCTCTGAGAAGATTTTCCCAGCACCTCTACCTCCAGATGGAGTGAGATGCTCCCCATTTGTGTCTCCTACCAAGAATGTGGTCCCAACCTGAGTCACCATGGTATTCCCAGAACCCCACTTGTGGGGGGTATTAAAGAATATTGATTAACATTCATCTTTGTACCCCAGTGACTATTACACAGTATACTGCAGAAGAGGGGCAGGTAAATGTTCCATGGAACAAACGAGTGAATGAATGAATACCAAGGGGTTAGAGAGCTAGCATATGGCCAGACCTCGGGACAGGCACCCAACCTTACACCACTTTTGCTCCCCACAGGGCTTCATGGCAAAGCGACCACCTCATTGGAAGGACTAGCTCAACTCAACATTTGAGAATCACTCATTTCACCAATATTTACTGAGCTCAGATGATGTGCCAGGCTCAGTTCTGGGTGCTGGGGACACATCAGTGAACAAGACACAAAACCCTCTGCCCTCAAGAAATTTTCATTCAACAGGGAATGAGATACACTGTCCTTTGTGTCATATATGCACTTATCCCTTCCCCTCACACCTCCTCCTTGCCCACCCAGGTCCCCCAACTTTAGCACTTTAAGGCACAAGTGATGCCCTACTTCCGAGAGAACCTGCGTTTTTTGGACGGCAACTCATGAAGCGTAATGAGAAGAGTGACATGGTGCCATCAGTGACAGATGCAGGAGAGGTGGCACTTTTGCTTCCTGGTCCCCAAAGCTCACTGCATCCACTGGCAGTGTCTTCCGCCCTGGGGTGGAACTGGCCCTCTTAATTAAAGTGAATTAAATAATCAGCTTTTCATAATTGGATGACGCAGAAATGCTCTGATGGCCACTCTCGCCCTGGGCATCTTGCCAGCATCAGGCCTTTGGTGCATCACTGTCCTGGGCTTCCTCCTCAGGTGCATCACTTGCTTCCCTGGCTACCCGGTTTCTCGCAGAGAGTCTGTTAGACCCTGGCTCGTGCTGTTTGGCAGGCATTTGGAGAGGGGTTGCCAGCCTCTGGGATGACTGTCTGCTGAAATGTGGATGTTGCTCCTAGGCAGCATTTCCCACTTTCCTGGGTGGCATGTCTCTCTCACTAGCACTGGAGGTGGGTGCTGAAAGACACACAAAACTCACTTGCACAGAATGAGGGGGCGTGTGACCACCTTGGAGACCTGGCGTGTGTGGTTTTCCTGAAGAGCTAGGCATACAGTGCCATCTCAACAAAGACTCATCCTTGAAAAAAAAAAAAGATATAAAATGCACGAGAAGAACCATCTATTTCAGGTCATCACATGGTGAATTGTTGCAAAGTGATCAGTCCTTTTTTATAGCAGATTATCTCAACTGGGTTTTCATGATGTGGATTTGGGAAAGGTTTGAAGTGAATTGCATCCTTCCTAAATTCACTTTTCCTACGTCCTCGTTAATGTGGAAGGGCTGCCAGTTCCTAAAAGTAGCAATCATTTACATAACCCTTTTCACACCCACGGCACGAGGGAGGGGTGTCGGTATAATCCGTCACCAGAAGAAAGCCTTACAATTTCCACGATCACAGGGAATTCAAAGGATGGCAAACAAAAAACAACATATGCTCTGCATTTCACAGTTAATAAGTATTATCCTCTTTATTCTTTTCCTGTTTCTGCAGTAAAACTGAGCTCAGTGGGCCTGCTTTCTTCCTTGTAATGCCAACTGATAAAGTCACCCCCAAAATGCAGGCCAGCATCACAAACACAACATCTGAGAAGGCACTATAGACGATGGCCTCTCTGCCCTGAAGCTGGGAAGGGAGAGGTGCCACTCTATATCCAAACAATACATCAAAGACTCAGATTTGATAAGGTGTCAGGTTGAAGATTTTCACAAGAATATAAATCTTGTTCTCTGGGGCTATGTTCGGACTCGTGTGATTCTTCATCACTCTTTCAGGCTGGACTTGGTTAGAATAAACACGTCCCTGGACACGTGCCATCAGCAAAAGGGTCTGGTGAGATGCCTAAGGCTTTAGAAATGGTTGCCACATCCTACAAAAAGAGCCCCCAAAGATACCTGTAGGTCTGACTTGGTCTTCTCACTTGAGGATGGGTTGTCTTAGCAATCACACTGGAGCCGACATCTCTGCCTCCCTCAGCTGTTCTGGGGTCTTTCTCTCTCAAATCACAAGAAGGTAATTGGCACTTTCCTCTTCGTCCACCTGCACAAAAGAGCAAATGAAACTTAAGCGTGTTTTCCCCTACTGAAGTGCCCTTCGGGTCATTTGAAATCCACAAGGGAGGCATCCTCTCCCTGCCTCTTCCCCCTGCCTCCTCTGTCCCCTAGAAGCCCTCCTGGTCCAACTTGAACTTCCCTTCTGGATCCTTCAGAGTCTTCAGTGTGAAACAAGACAAATAAATCTCTATCACTAACTAAGTCCCTGACTCTTGGCTTTGTTTTAAAAAAGATTTCTCCTCATCGGGAATGCACAGTGGAGGAGGAAAGAGGGGAGTGAGGGATGGGGAAAGTAATCATCACTGGTCACTGAGTCACTTATAAAAAAGCAGCATCTCGATTAAAACGATTAAGTGTTCATCAAGTTCAGTCTCACACTCTAGAGTCAAATATTGAATTTCAGTTGCCCTGTAAGTTCTAACTGAGATTCTAATTAGTCAGATATAAATTGTACAGGTGGTTCATTCTTGGGACCCTTCAGGGCTTCTCAGAAGCAGCAGTGCCCTCCCACCCACAGTGTATCCCCACCAAAAAAAAAAAAAAGTATATGTTCTTACCAGTGTAATCTACCTGATTCTGAGAACTCTTTTGGTTCAGTTTGCTGAAGTGTATGTAACCAACGACTATGCCCTTGGAGCTCATACCGTTCCCTCCCATAAGGCTACTTCTCTATCCCAATATTGGCCAATCAAAATCCCACCACCCATTGGTTGACTACACTGAATATATCCTTCGAATGGGCCACGACGCAGCCATTAAAAGTGATGTTGGGAGGGAGGGAGACAAAGAGGGAAGAGATATGGGAACATATGTATATGTATAACTGATTCACTCTGTTATAAAGCAGAAACTAACACACCATTGTAAAGCAATTATACCCCAATAAAGATGTTTAAAAAAATTTTTTTTAATTAAAAAAAAAGTGATGTTGTGGAAGAATATTTAATGACAAGGAGGAAAGTTCATGAGATATTTGTCAAGTGAAAATTGCAGGTTACAAAACAACAGGTGCCATAAAGTATAAGCCCATTTTGAAAAGTATATATTTACTATTTTTTTAATTGCACAGATATAGTAATCTCTTAGTGGTTTTATTTTCCTTCTTGTGCTTTTTTTTTTGGCAGCACCAAGCAGCATGCAGGATTCTAATTCCCCGACCAGGGATTGAACCTGTGCCCCCTGAAGTGGAAGTACGGACTCTTAACCACTGGATGGCCAGGGAAGTCCCCTCCTTGTGTTTTTTCAACACTTCACAACATTTTTTGAGGTGTTTTTTTGTTTTGTTTTGTCTTTTTGCCACACAGCATGTGGGATCTTAGTTTCCCGACCTGGGATGAAACCCGCACCTCCTGCAGTGGAAGTGCAGAGTCTTAACCACTGGACCACCAGGGAACTCCAAAAACATTCTACTTGTTATAGGCTAATTGTGTTCCACCTAGCCCTATTAATATGTTGAAGTCCTAATCTCCAGACCTCAGAATGTATTTGGAGATAGGGCCTTTAAAGAGATAATTAAGGTCAGGGACTTCCCTGATGGTCCAGTGGTTAAGAATCCTCCTTCCAATGCAGGGGACATGGGGTTCTATCCCTGGTGAGGGAACTAAGATCCCATATGCCATGGGACAACTAAGCCCACATGCCTCAAGTACTGAGCCCGCACACCACAACAAAGAGCCTGCGTGCCACAACAAAGACCTGATGGAGCCAAATAATAAAATTTTTTTTTAAAAAATTAGGTCAAATTAGGTCACATGAATAGGCCCTAATCCAACATGACTAGTATCTCTATAAGAAGACGGTGTTAGGGGCTTCCCTGGTGGCGCAGTGGTTGAGAGTCCGCCTGCCGATGCAGGGGACACAGGTTCATGCCCCGGTCCAGGAAGATCCCACATGCCGTGGAGCAGCTGGGCCCGTGAGCCATGGCCGCTGAGCCTGTGCATCCAGAGACTGTGCTCCGCAACAGGAGAGGCCACAACAGTGAGAGGTCTGCGTACTGCAAAAAAAAAAAAAAAAAAGAAGAAGACGGTGTTAGAAATGAGAAAACGACAGTAACACAATAATAGTGGAGGACTTTAACACCCCACTTACACCAATGACAGATCATCCAGACAGAAAATAAGTAAGGAAACACAAGCTTTAAATGACACAATAGACTAGATAGACTTAATTAATATTTTTAGGACATTCCACCCGAAAATGGAAGAATACACTTTCTTCTCAAGTGCACACAGAACGTTCTCCAGAATAGGTCACATTTTGGGTCACAAATCAAACCTTGGAAAATTTAAGAAAATTGAAATCATATCAATCATCTTTTCTGACCACAATGCTATAAGATTAGAAATCAATTACATGAAAAAGACAGTAAAAACTACAAATACATGGAGGCCAGTGTGCTGCTAAGTAACCAAAAAAATCACTGAAGAAATCAAAGAGAAAATCAAAAAATACCTAGAAACAAATGACAATGAAAACAGTGATCCAAAACCTATGGGATGCAGCAAAAGCAGTTCTAAGAAGGAAGTTCATAGCAGTTCAAGCTCACCTCAAGAAACAAGGAAATTCTCAAGTAAACAACCTAACCCTACACCTAAAGCAACTAGAGAAAGAAGAACAAAGAAAACCCAAAATTCGTAGAAGGAAAGAAATAATAAAGGTCAGAGCATAAATAAATGAAATAGAAACAAAGAAAACAATAGCAAAGATCAATAAAACTAAAAGCTGGTTCTTTGAGAAGATAAGAAAAATTGATAAACCGTTAGCCAGACTCATCAAGAAAAAAAGGGAGAAGATTCAAATCAATAGAATTAGAAATGAAAAAGGAGAAGTAACAACTGACACTGCAGAAATACAAAGGATCATGAGAGATTACTATAAGCACCTGTATGCCAATAAAATGGACAACCTGGAAGAAATGGACAAATTCTTAGAAAAGCACAACCTTCTGAGACTGAACCAGGAAGAATTAGAAAATATAAACAGACCAAACACAGGTAATGAAATTGAAACTGTAATTAAAAATCTTCCAAAAAACAGAAGTCCAGGACCAGATGGCCTCACAGTAGAATTCTATCAAACATTTAGAGAAGAGTTAACACTTATCCTTCTCAAACTCTTCCAAAAAATGGCAGAGGGAGGAACACTCCCAAGTCATTCTACCAAAGTCGTTCTCCCAAAGCCACCATCACCCTGATATAAAAACCAGACAAAGATATCACAAAGGAAGAAAACTACAGGCTGAAAACTACAATATCAAGAAAACTACAATATCACTGATGAATATAGATGCAAAAATTCTCAACAAAATACTAGCACACAGAATCCAACAACACATTAAAAGGATCATACACCATGATCAAGTGGGCTTTATCCCAGTGTTGCAAAGATTCTTCAGTATACGCAAAACAATCAATGTGATACACCACATTAACAAATTAAAGAATAAAAACCATATGATCATCTCAATAGATACAAAAAAGCTACTGACAAAATTCAACACCCATTTATGATAAAAACTCTCCAGAGAGGGCTTCCCTTGTGGCGCAGTGGTTGAGAGTCCACCTGCC
>NW_006791954.1:4967291-4990848 GCF_000442215.2 Lipotes vexillifer | reverse complement strand
AGGGCTTCCCTGGTGCCACAGTGGTTGAGAGTCCGCCTGCCAATGCAGGGGACACAGGTTCATGCCCTGGTCTGGGAAGATCCCACATGCCGTGGAGCAGCTAGGCCCGTGCGCCATGGCCGCTGAGCCTGCGCATCCGGGGCCTGTGCTCCGCAATGGGAGAGGCCACAACAGTGAGAGGCCTGTGTACCACAAAAAAAAAAAAAAAAAAACTCTCCAGAAAGTGGGCATAGAGGGAACCTACCTCACTATAATAAAGGCCATATATGACAAACCCACAGCAAACATCATTCTCGATAGTGAAAAACTGAAAGCATTTCCTCCAAGATCAGGAACAAGACAGGGATGTCCACAACCGTCACTATTATTCAACATAGTATTGGAAGTCCTAGCCACAGCAATCAGAGAAGAAAAAGAAATAAAAGGACGACAAATTGGAAAAGAAGAAGTAAAACTGTCACTGCTTGCAGATGACCTGATACTATACACAGAAAATCCTAAAGATGCCACCAGAAAACTGCTAGAACTAATCAATGAATTTGGTAAGGTTGCAGGATACAAAATTAGTGCACAGAAATCTCTTGCATTCCTACACACTCACTAACAACAAAAGATCAGAAAGAGAAATTAAGGAAACAATCCCATTTACCATAGCAAAAAAAAGAATAAAATACCTAGGAATAAACCTACCTAAGGAGGCAAAAGACTTGTACTCAGAAAACTATAAAACACTGATGAAAGAAATCAAAGATAACAAACAGATGGAGAGATATACCATGCTCCTGGATTGGAAGAATCAATATTGTGAAAATGACTATACTACCCAAAGGAATCTACACATTCAGTGCAATCCCTGTCAAACTACCAATGGCATTTTTCACAGAACTAGAACAAGAAATTTGACAATTTGTATGGAAATACAAAAGACCCCAAATAGCCAAAGCAATACTGAGAAAGAAAAACGGAGCTGGAGGAATCAGGCTCCCTGACTTTAGACTATACCAGAAAGCTACGGTAAACAAGACAGTATGGTACTGACACAAAAATAGAAATATAGATCAATGGAACAGGAAGGAAAGCCCAGAGATAAACCCACACACATATGGTCACCTTATCTTTGATAAAGAAGGCAAGAATATACAATGGAGAAAAGACAGCCTCTTCATTAAGTGGTGCTGGGGAAAACGGACAGCTACATGTAAAAGAATGAAATTAGAACACACCCTAACACCATACACAAAAATAAACTCAAAATGGATTAAAGACCTAAATGTAAGGCCAGGCACTATAAAATTCTTAGAGGAAAACATAGGCAGAACACTCTATGACATAAATCACAGCAAAATCCTTTTTAACCCACCTCCTGGAGAAATGGAAATAAAAACAAAAATAAACAAATGGGACCTAATGAAACTTAAAAGCTTTTGCACAGCATGGGAAACCATAAACAAGATGAAAAGATGACCCTCAGAATGGGAGAAAATATTTGCGACTGACAAAGGATAAATCTCCAAAACATACAAGCAGCTCATGAAGCTCAATATCAAAATAACAAACAACCCAATCCAAAAATGGGCAGAAGACCTAAATAGACATTTCTCCAGAGAAGACAAACAGATGGCCAACAAATGTATGAAAAGATGCTCAACATCACTAATCATTAGAGAAATGCAAATCAAAACCACAATGACGTATCACCTCACACCGGTCAGAATGGCCATCATCAAAAAATTTACAAACAATAAATGCTGGAGAGGGTGTGGAGAAAAGGGAATCCTCCTGCACTGTTGGTGGGAATGTAGATTGATACAGCCACTATGGAGAACTGTACTTAAAAAACTAAAAAGAGAACTACCATATGACCCAGCAATCCCAGTACTGGGCATATACCCTGAGAAAACCATAATTCAAAAAGAGACACATACCACAATGTTCATTGCAGCACTATTTACAATAGCCAGGACATGGAAGCAATCTAAATGTCCATCAACAGATGATTGGATTAAAAAGATGTGGCACATATATACAATGGAATATTACTCAACCATAAAAAGGAACGAAATTGAGTTATTTGTAGTGAGACAGATGGACCTAGAATCTGTCATACAGAGTGAACTAAGTCAGAAAGAGAAAAACAAATACCATATGTTAGTGCATATATATGGAATTTAAAAAAGCGGTACTGATGAACCTAGTGGCAGGGCAGGAATAAAGATGCAGACATAGAGAACAGACTTGAGGGCATAGCGGGGAAGCGTAAGCTGGGACGAAGTGAGAGAGTGGCATGGACATATATACACTACCAAATGTAAAATGGATGGCTAGTGGGAAGCTGCTGCATAGCACAGGGAGATCAGCTCTGTGCTTTGTGACAGCCTAGAGGGATGGGATAGGGAGGGTGGGAGGGAGGCTCAAGAGGGAGGGGATATGGGGATATACGTATACGTATAGCTGATTCACTTTGTTGTACAACAGAAACTAACACAACATTGTAAAGCATTTATACTCCAATAAACATGTGGAAAAAAAAAAAAGAAGGTGATGTTAGGATACAGACCGAGGGGTGAACATGTGAGGACACAGCAAGAAGGCGTCCATCTGCAAGCCAAGGAGAGAGGTCTCTGAAGAAACGAATCCTGCCGAATCCTTGATCTCGGACTTCTAGCCTCTAGAACTGTGAAAAAAATAAATATCCATCGTGTACGTGACTCAATTTGTGGTATTTTGTTTTGGCAACCGGAGCAAACTAATACACTAACCATCCGCCAAAGACCAGACCCAAGGCCAGCCCTGCCATGAAACCACCTATCACCCCCAAACTTCCCCTCCCTCTGCCTTTTCTTTGCTACTGTTTTCGTGTCACTTGGCCTTGTTTAGAATAACATTTGCTCACGTTCCCCTGCTGCTGCACTGTAAGCTTCCTGCGGATGAAGTCCACGTGTCATTCACCTTTTTCTATCTCACCTCTGCTGGTTCAGAAGGCCTGCGGGTTCTCAATGAAGGGCCATTGAAATAACCAAAGAGCAAGGATGTCATTGTGGGTCAGACCACCCAGATATTTCCCGGTGGTGCTGCTGTGTGTGTGTGTGTGTGTGTGTGTGTGTGTGTGTGTGTGTGTTTTCGAGTGGGTGTGGTTATTCCAGGAGGGCGCCACCTCTTACCAGCTGTGTGATCTTGGGGGCGGTCACACTTCACACCCAAACCTTAAGACTTTACAGAGCATTTTCATATGTCGCTTCTCATTTGGTTGTCATAACGATCCACCAAGATTGCCCATTATTTCCTCCAGTTCCCAGGTAAGGTAACCAAGCTCAACAAAGGCAGAAAAACAAAACATTTAGTTGTGAAAACTTACAATAACAGAATGTATTGCGTGCCTGGCATCGCACTAAACACTTTGTGTGGCTTGTCTCAATTAATCCTCGTGAGGAGCCTGTTAGGGAGGAATTGTTACTAGAGCTATTTTACAGGGAGGGAAACTAAGGCTCAGAGGAGTTACCTGAGATCACACGCCACAGCTAAAAATGGTAGAGCTGGGACTCCAACTCAGGTTGTATAGCCACAGCCCACACTTAGAACCAATACTGCCTCCTCCCAACATAAATTAGTATATAGAGGGTCCTCACTGAGAGGAGGAGACAGGAATGGCTCCAAAATTCAGAGACCGAGTTGGTCTAGAGAGTCGCCTTAAATAAGGTGAGATCCGAGCTAAGGCTTTACAGACAGCTGAGTGGAGAAGGTGGGGTGGGGCCCAGCTGCCTCACTTAGGCTGTTTACGCTGAGTATCACAAGTCAAACTAAACCACCCAATCCAACTCCCCACACTGTTCCGGAGCCCCCAAGATGTGCCAGCCAAGGAGCTGGGACGTGCAGGGATGTAGAGAGGATAGAGGAGGTCCGTGCCCATGAGGAGCTCAGTTTTCTGGGGAAGGCAGACTGTGCAGAATAATAGGACCCAAGAAGATGTGAATCAGTTACATTGCCGTGGCTTCAAGGTTCTATCCAGGGCCTTGAGGGGAAAGCCCTGGTCCAAATTCTGCCGCTAAATTTCTATGAGACTTTAGGCAAATCACAACCCATCTCATGGCTTCAACTTCTGCACCTGGAAACAGAATCACTGACTGTGTATTAGAGAATGACTCCCGTAGGCTAACTTCTATTATTTACATCCAACTTCTCACTCTCTCTGCCTCTCCCTCCCTCTCTCTCTCTTCCTCTCTCTTTTTGTTAAAAATATGAGTTTAATGTTAAAGAAAGAGGTCAAAGCAAAGACATCGTTTTAAAAGTAAACAACATGCAGATAAAAGTCACCGGAGCCACTGGACACTCAAGAAAGATGTCTGTTAAACACAAGATTAATTAATCCATTCTCCCAGGCCCACCTCATAGTTCCACACAATCAAAAACTCTAACCCTGGTAATTAAACTTACGGAAGTTTAATTTAGATCCCCTTTCTTGAAGAAGGGGATATACACTGCGCCAATCGCAATTTGCATCCCCCTGGGGAGAAGGGTGCTTTCAGAAGAGATGCTGTAAATGGATTAACCATTTCCTAGGGAAGCCAGAGAAAGAAGCTTGGGTCTGCAGCAATATGTGGTGCCAAGAGCAGCCCCCATCTGACTCCAGCGCTAGAACTTGTGGGGGCCTCTCCTAACTTCTGCCCCTCGTGCCTGAACCTCTCCCACCGGCATAGGCACCTCGGCAGTGACAGCATATTTCTCATTGTCTAATTTCTTGTAAGACTCGAGAGACAAGAGGGATTCTTAAGGAGTTGTCTGGGCAACGTTTTCTCATTAAGGACACAAGTTGAATAAATGGAAACATTCCCCTGGTGGGTCCAGTTGACCAACACAAAGTCTCTTTGGATTCTTCTTTTTTATTTTATTGGAGTATAGTTGATTTACAATGTTGTGTTAGTTTCAGGTGTACAGCAAAGTGATTCAGTCATACATACACATATATTCATTCTTTTTTTTTTTTTTTTTTTTTTTGCGGTACGCGGGCCTCTCACTGTTGTGGCCTCTCCCGTTGCGGAGCACAGGCTCCGGACGCGCAGGCTCAGCGGCCATGGCTCACGGGCCCAGCCGCTCCGTGGCATGTGGGATCTTCCCGGACCGGGGCACGAACCCGTGTCCCCTGCATCGGCAGGCGGACTCTCAACCACTGCGCCACCAGGGAAGCCCAATATATTCATTCTTTTTCAGATTCTTTTCCCGTATAGGTTATTACAGAATATTGAGTAGAGTTCCCATGCTATACAGTAGGTCCTTGTTAGTTATCTATTTTATATATAGTAGTGTATGTGTGTGTTAATCCCAAGCTCCTAATTTATCCCTCCCCCAACCCCACATTTCCCCCTTGGTAACCATAAATTTGTTTTCGAAATATGTGAGTCTGTTTATATAGTATAGCTTTGTGCCATGCAGCATTTGAAGCCTCAATTTTTAACATTGTTAGCCTGTTGCTGACTTTATTGTGTTAATTCCCAGTTCAACAGCTATTTCCCTTAATTCAGAATACAACTTGTTGTGTATGACAGTTTTCCTTCACACACCATTTTTGTGGGTGTGTATATATCTGACTTGGGGAGAAGTGGGGAAAAAAACACAGCTTTTTAATTTGTTTAAAAGAGACTTTCTACCTGTTACATTTTGTGCTCTTAACCAGTTAAAGAAACCAACAGCATCTTTAGTTTTACCTTGTCTATGTTTTCCACTAGTATATCCCTGTTGATTTGTTTGTGCCCTTTATTAACTGTCATTTTCTAAAATTTTTTTCAATAAAAAGAGAGAAGATGTGAAAAAAAAGAAATCTGTGAATCTGAGACAACTGTGTAAAGCACTTGAACAGTGCCCAGCAGAAGTGGAGCCTCAATACTTGTTAACTGTTGTTATATGCTACATGGAGTTTTTCCTGATCCTTCCAGTAAAAATGGCCTCTGCCCCACCTTGAACTCATGTCACAGTCTGGCCTTATCTGTCATTTTCTGCCCTTGAAGGGAAGATCCCTGTTTGATTCATAGCCACAGCATCTAGTCAGAACTCAAATGGTGAGAATTTAGACAATTCTCATGTGAGAGGGAAGAAAAAGAAAGAACATAGAAGAATGATGTCTATGAGCAGAAATATGCAACTACTGCCAACTACCAAAAAACAAAACAGACTGAGTTGCTGGAGCTTGGAATTCAGCTTCCTGGACATTAAAGATAGACTTGCTATGACTCAAGATGTGGCCCATGAGGATCACCTGGGAACTTGGGAGAAATGCAGGCTCTCAGCCCTACACCAGGCCTATGGAGTCTGAATCTGAATTTTGACTCCCAAGCATGATACACTCGAGAAGCTGGAGAGACCAGAGGTTCTTAATCTTAATCTTAAACATTAGAATCATCTAAGGAGCTTTTAAAAATCCTGATGCCCAGGCTGTATCCCAGTATAATCAGAGTCTCATTTATTTTTGCAGCTCACCAGGTTATTCCAACTTATAGCCTGGGTTGAGAACCATTGGTTTAGACCAACCCTACAGTTTACTGGTCAAGAAACTAAGGTCCAGAGGGGTAAACTGACCTGCCCAAGGTCACACAGCAAGTAAGTGACAGCGCTTGGGACTTGAGCCAAGTCCTCCAACCCCAGGGCTCTCTTCTCTCTACGTCACTTCCCTATGGCAGAGTTTAGGGAATGCGGGGGAGGGGAAGGAAGCATCGGGCTTCCCCTTCTGGCTTGGCGTTTTCATGGTTGAGTCCTGAAAGAGGAGTTTCCTGGACACAGGTGGCCTATGCATGGGAATTCCCTGACGACTATGTCCGTCTCCATCCATCCGTTTCCCAGGAGGTAGGTCCCAGGAGCCCAGGCCAGGGGGGATTCTGCTTCTAACCGGTGGCTAGTCTTAGGCTAAAACAGCCCCCAGGCTCTCACCCAGCCAGCCTGACCCTGCCATTCCCACACACCTTGTCTTCCCAGAGACACGGAGCATTCAGGGACTGTCCCATCACCAGGCCATACAGTTCTCAGAACTCAGGTGAGGTTTCTGAGCCCCCATGGCCTCAGCTCCCAGCTCCTCTCAGAACTGGCTGGGACAGGCCCCGTTCTCAAAGTCAGCAACCACGACGGTCTCGAAACTAGAAGGTCTAGAAGCTCCCCCTTGACTTGTTTTTGCTCTCTTGTCAGGGTTTTAAGGGGGTGTGTGTGTCTCAAACCTCTGATTGTCTCTGCTCTCTGACTTTTTCTGGTGTGTTTTTGAAGTGGCTTTTTGTTATTCTGCCTTGGCTCACTCACCTTTCTCAGCAGCTGTGGAAAACACTCGGCCCCACTCTGCTCTCCACTGAGCACTTGGATTCCGTGTAAACAGCTCACCTACTGGCCTGCTCAGGAGGGCCTGGGCCTGTGGAGCCTTTGAGAACAGTCATGTGGCAGAAACGCCCGCCATGCTCAAGGAGGAGGATGGGGGAGACCTGACAAAGCAGAAGGAACTTTCTAGGCACACAGGTACCGATGGCCTAGGCAGATCTGGAGAGGACAAGCCTAGGAACCTCTCCTTTCACGAGCATCAGGACTGCTAGAAGGAGGGTGCCCACCTGCCAGGAGCCTCTCCAGTCTCCTCTGCTGAAATTTGAGTAGATCTAGAAATGCATTGCCCAAGATGGTAGCTACTCATCATATGTGGCTAGTGAGCACTTAAAATGTGGCTAGTGTGACTAAGGAACTGAATTTTAAATTTTACTTAATTTTATTTAATGCCAATGAAATTTAAATAACTACATGTGGCTCGTGGCCTCTGTGTTAGATAGAGCAGCTCACCAGCTGCGGTTCTCACAGTTGGCTGCACAGCAGAATCACCCAGGGAGATGTAACACTTGGATGCCTGCATCCAACCCGGTGATTCTGATTTACTGACATAGGGTGTGGACTGAGCTGCAGAGTTTGGGAAGCTCCATGGGTGACCCCAGTGTGTAGCCAAGTTTGAGAACCTCTGGCCCAAAGGACTCCCAACTGCTCTTCCAACACCAACTCCCTATATTTTGATTTGATTTCTAGGGTTTTCAGAATTTGAGGAACACAAATCAATGTGATACACCATGTCAAAAAAAGAAAAAACAAAAACCATGTGATCATCTCAATAGATAGAGAAAAAGCATTTGATATAATTCACATCCATTCATGATCAAAATGCTTATGAAACTGGGTATAGAAGGAACGCATCTCAACGTAATGAAAGCTGTTTATGACAAACCCACAGCCAATATAATACTCAATGGTGAAAAGCTGACAAGCCTTCCCACTAAAATCAGGAACAAGGCAAGGAGGTCCACTCTCACCACTTCTATTCAACATAGTATTGGAAGCCCTAGCCACATCAATCAGACAAGAAGAAGTAAAAAGTATCCAAATTGGTAAGGAAGAGATAAAATAGTCATTATAATGCAGAACTTTTTAACACCTTTATTGAACTATAATTGCTTTACAATGGTGTGTTATTTTCTGCTTTATAACAAAGTGAGTCAGCTGTACATATACATATATCCCCATATCTCCTCCCTCTTGCGTCTCCCTCCCACCCTCCCTACCCCAGCCCTCTAGGTGGTCACAAAGCACCGAGCTGATCTCCCTGTGCTATGCACCTGCTTCCCACTAGCTATCTGCTTTACATTTGGTAGTGTATATATGTCCATGCCACTCTCTCACTTCATCCCAGCTTACCCTTCCCCCTCCCCATGTCCTCATGTCCATTCTCTACATCTGTGTCTTTATTCCTGTCCTGCCCCTAGGTTCTTCAGAACCGTTTTTGGTTTGTTTTTTTTTTTCAGATTCCATATGTATGTGTTAGCATACAGTAATTGTTTTTCTCTTTCTGACTTACTACACTGTGTATGACAGTCTCTAGGTCCATCCACCTCACCTCACTACAAATAACTCAATTTCATTTCTTTTTATGGCTGAGTAATATTCCATTGTATATATGTACCATATCTTCTTTATCCATTCATCTGTCGATGGACACTTAGGTTGCTTCCATGTCCTGGCTATTGTAAATAGAGCTGCAATGAACATTTTGGTACAAGACTCTTTTTGAATTATGGTTTTCTCAGGGTATATGCCCAGTACTGGGATTGCTGGGTCATATGGTAGTTCTATTTTTAGTTTTTAAAGGAACCTCCATACTGTTCTCCATAGTGGCTGTAACAATTTACATTCCCACCAACAGTGCAACAGGGTTCCCTTTTCTCCACACTCTCTCCAGGATTTATTGTTTGTAGATTTTTTTGACGATGGCCATTCTGACCAGTGTGAGGTGATACCTCATTATAGTTTTGACTTGCATTTCTCTAATGATTAGTGATGTTGAGCATCCTTTCATGTGTTTGTTGGCAATCTGTATATCTTCTTTGGAGAAATGTCTATTTAGGTCTTCTGCCCATTTTTGGATTGGGTTGTTTGTTTTTTTGATATTGAGCTTCATGAGCTGCTTGTATGTTTTGGAGATTTATCCTTTGTCAGTTGCAAATATTTTCTCCCATTCTGAGGGTCATCTTTTCATCTTGTTTATGGTTTCCCATGCTGTGCAAAAGCTTTTAAGTTTCATTAGGTCCCATTTGTTTATTTTTGTTTTTATTTCCATTTCTCCAGGAGATGGGTTAAAAAGGATTTTGCTGTGATTTATGTCATAGAGTGTTCTGCCTATGTTTTCCTCTAAGAGTTTTATAGTGTCTGGCCTTACATTTAGGTTTTTAATCCATTTTGAGTTTATTTTTGTGTATGGTTTTAGGGAGTGTTCTAATTTCATTCTTTTACATGTAGCTGTCCATTTTTCCCAGCATCACTTATTGAAGAGGCTGTCTTTTCTCCATTGTATATTCTTGCCTCCTTTATCAAAAATAAGGTGACCAGGGCTTCCCTGGTGGTGCAGTGGTTGAGAGTCCACCTGCCGATGCAGGGGAAATGGGTTCATGCCCCAGTCCGGGAAGATCCCACATGCCGCGGAGCAGCTGGGCCCGTGAGCCATGGCCACTGAGCCTGCGCCTCCGGAGCCTGTGCTCAGCAATCAGAGAGGCCACAACAGTGAGAGGCCCGCGTACCGCAAAAAAATAAATAAATAAATAAATAAAAATAAGGTGACCATATGGGCATGGGTTTACCTCTGAGCTTTCTATCCTGTTCCATTGATCTATATTTCTACTTTTGTGCCAGTACCATACTGCTTGATTACTGTAGCTTTGTAGTATAGTCTGAAGTCCAGGAGCCTGATTCCTCCAGCTCCATTTTTCTTTCTCAAGATTACTTTGGCTATTTAGGGTCTTTTGTGTTTCCGTACAAATTGTGAAATTTTTTGTTCTAGTTCTGTGAAAAATGTCATTGGTAGTGTGATAGGGATTGCACTGAATCTGTAGATTGCTTTGGGCAGTATAGTCATTTTCATAATGTTCATTCTTCCAATCCAAGAACATGGTATATCTCTCCATCTGTTTGTATCACCTTTAATTTCTTTCATCAGTGTCTTATAGTTTTCTGCATACAGGTCTTTTGTCTCCTTAGGTAGGTTTATTCCTAGGTATTTTATTCTTTTTGTTGCAGTGGTAAATGCGAATGTTTCCTTAATTTCTCTTTCAGATTTTCCATCATTAGTGTATAGGAATGCAAGAAATTTCTGTGCATTAATTTTGTATCCTGCTACTCTACCAAATTCATTGATTAGCTCTAGTAGTTTTCTGGTAGCATCTTTAGGATTCTCTGTGTATAGTATCATGTCATCTGCAAACAGTGACAGCTTTACTTCTTCTTTTCTGATTTGGATTCCTTTTATTTCTTCTTCTTCTCTGATTGCTGTGGCTAAAACTTCCAAAACTATGTTGAATAATAGTGGTGAGAGTGGACAACCTTGTCTTATTCCTGATCTTAGAGGAAATGGTTTCAGTTTTTCACCATTAGAATGATGTTGGCTGTGGCTTTGTCATATAAGGCCTTTATTATGTTGAGGTAAGTTCCCTCTATGCCTAGTTTCTGGAGGGTTTTTATCATAAATGGGTGTTGAATTCTGTCGAAAGCTTTTTCTGCATCTATTGAGATGATCATATGGTTTTTCTCCTTCAGTTTGTTAACACGGTGTATCACATTGATTGATTTGCATATATTAGAGAATCCTTGCCTTCCTGGGATAAAGCCCACTTGATCATGGTATATGATCCTTTTAATGTGCTGTTGGATTCTGTCTGCTAGTATTTTGTTGAGGATTTTTGCATCTATGTTCATCAGTGATATTGCCTGTAGTTTTCTTTCTTTGTGACATCTTTGTCTGGTTTTGGTATCAGGGTGATGGTGGCCTCATAGAATGAGTTTGGGAGTGTTCCTCCCTCTGCTATATTTTGGAAGAGTTTGAGAAGGATAGGTGTTAGCTCTTCTCTAAATGTTTGATAGAATTCTACTGTGAAGCTATCTGGTCCTGGGCCTTTGATTGTTGGAAGATTTTTAGTCACAGTCTCAATTTCAGTGCTTGTGATTGATCTGTTTATATTTTCTGTTTCTTCCTGGTTCAGTCTCGGAAGGTCGTGCTTTTCTAAGAATTTGTCCATTTCTTCCAGGTTGTCCATTTTATTGGCATACAGTTGCTTGTAGTAATCTCTCATGATCCTTTGTATTTCTGCAGTGTCAGTTGTTACTTCTCCTTTTTCATTTCTAATTCTATTGATTTGAGTCCTCTCCTTTTTCTTTGTGATGAGTCTGGCTAATGGTTTATCAATTTTGTGTATCTTCTCAAAGAGTCAGCTTTTAGTTATAATGCAGAAGTTGAGGACCAAGGAGTTTACTCAGAGAATCCACTCAAGACACTGAAAACTATTTTTCCATGTTCTAAACATAATACACATTCATGGTAGAAAATTGAGAAAATTCAGAGAAATAAAAAGAAAGTTAAAATGCCCTAAAATCCCACCACCCAAATAAAGGGTTAGAACGTTTAGGTATAAATCCTCCCAGACATTTTCCCATGGATATATCCTTCTGTTTTTTCCAAATTGGAATCATACCGTGAGTCCTGTTTTGTAATTAGCTTTTGTCACTGTGTTTATGTGATTGACAAATACTCATATATCATCAATTGTAATGGTTACATGGTATTTTATCATAAATATAAACTACAGTTTATTCAAATCCATATTAATTTTAGCCCCATTTTTTGCTAGTGTTTTAAAAAACATTGCTGTGAATATAACAATAGCAATACTTGATGAAAAGCCATTCAATAACCCTTGGGAGGAGAGGAGAGGAAAGAAGAGGGATGGGGGGGGAGGGACGCGAAGGAAGAAGAGAGAAAACAAAAATAATTAGGCCAAGAGGCATACAAAATTCTAAGTAATTCAAATTACGCCCCAGAAAAGTTGAACCAGTTCATACTCGTACCAACAGAGTGTGACAGTACCTATTTTTATGCATGCTGGCATTGGGCAGAATGCATTTGATAAGCATTATCAATTATGCTTGCCAAATTTAATGAGGTATTAAGAAAACCACTACCCACAGGTAATAACTCATTGTTGTGAAGTTCAGCGTACATTTAATAAGCACTGACTCTGTGTGAGGTGCTGCCTTAGGTATGGGTGATAAAGAAAAACGGAACGCATCCCTGCCCTCTGAGAGCTCAGGGAAGCGGGGAACTCAAGGGCTTGGCTGTAAGTCAGGGAGAACGACATGGGTGCTAAATAGAGGTACCAGAGTCACAGTGCTGAGTAGAAAAGAAAAGCCCATGATGCTTCACAGCAATGCTGGGAAGTCTGGGGGGTGGGGGAGGGTGCATTTGAGCTGGATCCAGAAGGATGAATACAGTCACTGGCGAGCATTAGCAGGTGGTGGTTTGGCCAACACCAAAAGGCACTAGAGGCTTAGGGGACTGGAAAGCTGCCCCTTCTATCTTCCAGAGGCTCCTGCGTTTATCAATCCCCTGCAGTCAGGAAGCTTGCCCTTGGATCTATCCCACAGCCTCTTTTGGCCACTCCCTTCTCTCTGGTTATTTGTGGTGGGAACAGGAGACAGCTTGGCCGCCTTCTCCATAGTCACCTTCAGAGACTTCTAGATCAACGCAAATACCAAACATAGTACGGTATGTTCTTATTTGGATTATCCATTGCTTTTCTAAAAGACATTGACATACAATGTCAGTATGTCCATTTTAAAAACGAGTTGCAAGGAATTCCCCGGTGGTCCAGTGGTTAGGACTTGGCGCTTTCACTGCTGGGATCTGGGTTCAGTCCCTGGTCAGGAAACTAAGATCTCACAAGCTGCATGATGCGGCCAAGAAATAAATTAAAAAATAAAAATAAGTACATTTGAATAAATTAAAATTTTAAAAGAGCTGCAGAAGGCAAGGTCATAGGGCAAATTTAGGGAGACTTGGATTCCCCAAGCCTCAGGTCCCAAGCCCAACTTGCACACCATTATTAGGATGGCCAATGCCAGACTTGTATAAAGAAGGAGGCCAATTCTCCTCAGCCAATTCAAGCCCTGGCTCTCCCACTTAGGACTTGTGGAGCAGTTTGCTTCATCTCACTGAGCCTATAAAACATGGATTGCAGGAATAGTGAAAAACTAGATTTGAAGGGTGGGAAAGCATTTTGTTAAAAGTACCAAGAATAAGAATAAGCTGTGACTCCCATCAATGTGGGCCATGGTCAGGTTAGCCAGTCTCTTACTTTCCCTCTTCATGAGTCCTTTTCCCACAAACACACACACACAACGCGCGCGCACACACACACACACACACACACACACACACACACCCTTTAAACCGAGACTCTGACGTACGTACTAGCATTTCAGGAATAAGACAAGTCCCTAGAGATGGCCTTTCTTCAGAAGCTCACTGAAAATGAATTAAGGGACTTGCCCAACCGTGATTCGGAGCCTGATGTTGGAAGGGCGTGACAGCCACGGGACCTTTGTGTGTCGGGTCACCTTTTCCACCCATTGTCCGACACGCCCCCTTCCCCCAATCCTGCCCTATCACATCAGGGACAGAATTAAATTTCCCCCCTTCCCTGCCTTCACCTCCCCCATCCTGCTCTGTGACACACATCCCTGGAGAGTCCCCCACATCATCGCAGAACAAAAACAAAACAACAAAGAAAAAAAACACCAAACCTTCCCCCTTGCCACCCACCCCTCCACTATGAGTCGCCCACACAGTAGGGGTTCTTTAACTTGGGTTTCAAATACTAGAAATGAAATAGCCTTTTTTTTTTTTTTTTCACTTCTGCTATTTACACAGAAGTGCCTGCCAGGGCACCTCGGGCGCTAAACCCACCATAATTCAAATTTATTTTTAGGTTTCTCGGCTGTAGAAGTCTGCAGAATGACAAAATGGGCTCATGTGATTCAGTCAAGGGAGGGGGGTGGAGCTAGGAGAACTTTTCCCGGCCAACCCACACCTTCCCCCCACCCCACCCCGTCCTTTACTGGTTCCACTTCATTTCAGCCTCACAGAGACTCGTAGAAGAAGTCCATCTATTATTGATCTATTTTCGCAGGTATTGAAACTGAGGTTCTAGGTAGTTAAGCAACTTGGTCAAAATCAATTAGTCAGTACCGGGACCTGGATTTGAAACCAAAACTGACTCAGAAGCCCAAGTTCTTTGTGCTGAAACCCTCCCCCTCTGCCTTTTTCTTTCTCGCTCCCACAGCAGATTCACATGTACCTTCTTTATCTGAGTGTTTGCACACTCCCTGCTCTAGTTACCTGCGCCTTACCCTTTTCTGCTTTGGAATGAAAAGCAGGTCCACCAGAGAAGGTTCTGGAAACTTAAGTTTTCCTTCACGCCCAAAGCAGTGGCATACGCTTCACTGCAACCCGTTTAAGTGACTGACTCCTTGCCCCCTGTGAATCCTGGTGGGGAGGGGAGCAGAGGCAAGTTGGAACTCTCTAATAGCAACAGGGGAGGCTTCTGGATTTGGGCTACACAGATCTGGGTTGGAATCGCAGCTTGGACACTTAAGGCACTTAAATGTCACTAAGCCTGCACTTACTCATCTAGAAATTGGCAATGCTGTACGTACTCACCTAGCAGCGTAGTTGAGAGACCCAAATGAGATCATGTGAGGGAAAGGGCCCAGGTCAGATTCAGGCACAGAGCTGACATCCAATAAATGTTTCCTTCTTGTCTTCCTTTCTCACCAACGCCGGAGAGGAGCACAGGGCTACGACCAGGGAGCCTGGCATGCAGAAACTTTGGTAACTGTCTCTGAGGAGACAGTTACCAAAGAGATTAAGTAAGAGATTAAGTAAACAAAAAGGTCCTACTGTATAGCACGGAGAACCATATTCATTTCATTTATCCTATGATAGACCATAATGGAAAAGAATATTTAAAGAAGAATATATAGGACTTCCCTGGTGGTGCAGTGGTTAAGAATCTGCCTGCCAATGCAGGAGACACAGGTTCGAGCCCTGGTCCGGGAAGATCTCACATGCTGAGGAGCAACTAAGCCCATGTGCCACGACTACTGAGCCCGCAAGCCACAGCTACTGAAGCCCACGCACCTAGAGCCCGTGCTCCACAGCAAGAGAAGCCACTGCAATGAGAAGCCCGCAAACCGCCACGAAGAGTAGCCCCCACTCGCCGCAGCTAGAGAAAGCCTGCGAGCAGCAACGAAGACCCAACGCAGCCAAAAGTAAATAAATAAATAAAACTATTTTTTTAAAAAAAGAATGTGTATATATGTATAACTGAATCACTTTGCTGTACAGCAGAAATTAACACAACATTGTAAATCAACTATGCTTCAATTAAAAGAAAAAAAAGAGTTTTATTAAGGCCAGCCTCCAACATTTACAGGGGCTGGGCAAGGGTACAGTAGAGGCCTACATACCAGATATTTATGTCATATTGTACATCAAGCCAATAAACTGGTAAGTAAAATAGATTCTATCCCATTTTGAAAATATGTTTCCATAATGTAAAATATCTTTTATGATGACCTAAAAGGCCATGTTTAAATTTAGAATTTTCAGACTCCTTGGAGAGTTTGCCACCAGCCACCAGGCTCCAGCCCCAGGCCTGCTGCTCAGTCCCTTCTCCTTCCTATTCCCCGGCCTGCCTAAACTCTGTCTACACCACCACCCCCATACACAGCCAGCTTCTGGCCAGCTCTTAACCTAGGGGATTCTGGATCCAGGGACCTGGAGGGTGACAAAAAAGTGGGGACACAGACCTGCTGTGGGCCCATCTTTCATCTGAGAGAAAGGAGTGCCATCAGAAGGACCTGTGGACAGCACTGCATTGGTCCGAGGTGCTGTTTGCCTGTGACTCTAAGTGGAAATTCATGCAGCAAAGCTTGGGCCACAGCAGTTACCTCATCCTTCTTCCTGTGTTAAGCCCTAAACCTGACATTTGAAAGGAAATTGTAGTTTTGATTATTTCAATTGCTTTGCAGTAAACGTTGTCTTTCCCCACCCCTAGGACAGGGGCTAAGGCGGGGAGACTCTAACAAGTGTACACTGATATTTACATATAGAAACTCCTCAGCTCTATTTTTGTCCTTTGCTCCAGGGAATTCCCTGGTGGTCCAGCTGTTAAGACTTTGCCTCCCATGCAGGGGGTGCAGGTTCGATCCCTGGCAGAGGAGCTAAGATCCCACATGCCTCATAAAACAGAAGCAATATTATAACAAATTCAGTAAAGATTTAAAAAATGGCCCACATCAAAAAAATCTTTAAAAAAAAGTCTTTGCTCCAGAAAGCCAGAAAGGATAGACAGAAACCAGATCTGTAGCTGCCAGTGGCTGGGGTAGAGGAAGGGTTTGACTACAAAGGGGTATGAGAGAATTTAGGAGGGTGATGAAACTGTTATATACTGTACCTTGCTTGTAGTAGTGGTTACACAACTGTATGCATTTGTAAAAATCCCTAGAACCATACACTAAAACAGGTGGATTTTACTGTATGTAAATTATATCTCAAAATGTTATGTAGGGCTTCCCTGGTGGCGCAGTGGTTGAGAGTCCGCCTGCCGATGCAGGGGAAACGGGTTCATGCCCCAGTCCAGGAAGATCCCACGTGCCGCGGAAAGGCTAGGCCCATGAACCATGGCCACTGAGCCTGCGCGTCCGGAGCCTGTGCTCCACAACGGGAGAGAGGCCACAGCAGTGAGAGGCCTGCGTACAGCAAAAAAAAAAAAAAAAAAAAAAGTTATGTAATATAAATTCTTCAAACCACATTCTAAGAAAGGAGCAAGATTTGAAAGAGGAATGTGTTCAGGCATCTAAAATAACTTCCTTTGGTGTGACATTTAGGGTGAATCAGTGTAGAGGATATCTGTTATATTTGTAGCTGCCCATCTTCTTCTGAATAGCCTTTCTTTCTGGAGGAAATTACCTTGTTATGGTCCTGCCTCCCCAGGTAGAAGTCAAGAACACAAGCTCCCCGCCTCCCTTGCAGCTAGGCATGGGCCTGTGACCTACTCTCCACCAATCAAAAGCATTCATAGAGACTTTGATTCAGTAGTAAATACTGTATGGACCGGGCTGCAGGGGCCTTCCATTTCTGCTGATGTGGCAACAGCAGAGGCAATTGACTCTGGTGCTTTCAGTGGTTGAGTTTCCAGTTACCAGCTCACATTTGTGTAGGTCAGGGACGGGAGGGGGAAGTTCCATTCATTGTTCTCTGCTACTAGCTCTGATTCTCCTTTGGGAAAGCCCTTGATTTCTCTGAGTCTATATTTCGCATTTGTAGAATGGATATCACAGGGCTTACGTCGTAGAATTGTTGTGAAATTAAATAAAGTGATTCAGGGTCTGGCAGGCAGTAGGTGCTGAATATTAGCTCCCGTCCTCCCTGAAACAGTAGGTAAGATCCTGGAAATTGGTAATGTGCCTTAACAGCCTGGGAGCTTCCCCAGAGCTGGGAACCCAGGAACTTTATTCAGAAGCCAAAGCTGGGCTTCCCTGGTGGCGCAGTGGTTGAGGGTTCGCCTGCTGGTGCAGGGGACACGGGTTCGTGCCCCGGTCCGGGAAGATCCCACATGCCGCGGAGCGGCTGGGCCTGTGAGCCATGGCCGCTGAGCCTGTGCGTCCGGAGCCTCTGCTCTGCAGTGGGAGAGGCCACAACAGTGAGAGGCCCACATACCGCAAAAAAAAAAAAAAAAAAAAAAAAAAAAAAAAAGAATCCAAAGCTGACACTAACCTCTGAGGAGCTGGAGCAGGTAGCTGTGCAGGTAGTTAGAGATGTATGCCCATTAAGCTTCCCTCCTCTGCCCAGCTCCTCTCTGGCTGTACTAAGGAGTGGCCACTATTTCATGAGCTCTAGGTTGAGGCTTTTTGGGGTTAAATCAACAAAAAATGCTTCAACCCACTGGTTGAGCACCAAGAATAAGCCAGGAACTGTGTTAAGCACCCAAGAAATAAATAAGGTGCCACTTACTTGCGGCCTGAAGCGGGGAGAAAATGTATAGATACCTATGATACAAATTAGACTGAGGGATGTTACAGCAGGGTGAACAGCATGCTGTGGGCTTGAGGCATCAGAAATTCTTCAGGGGACTTCCCTGGTGGCGCAGTGGTTAAGAATCTGCTTGCCAATGCAGGGGACACGGGTTCGAGCCCTGGTCCAGGAAGATCCCACATGCCGTGGAGCAACTAAGCCTACGTGCCACAACTACTGAAGCCCGCGCGCCTAGAGCCCGTGCTCCACAAAAAGAGTAGCCTCCACTCGCTGCAACTAGAGAAAGCCCACGCCCAGCAATGAAAACCCAACGTAGCCGAAAGGTGGAAGGAAGGAAGGAAGGAAGGAAGGAAGGGAGGGAGGGAGGGAGAGGGAGAGAGACAGAAAGAGAGAAAGAGAGAAAGAAAGGAAGGAAGGAAGGAAGAAAGAAAGAAGAAAGAAATTCTTCAGGATTTGAGCAGGGTCTTGAATGATGAGTTAGAGTCTAACAGGGGAAGAAGGCATCTTAGCCTGAGAGAAAAGCATGTGGAAAGGCCCAAGAGAATGAAAGTGCGTGGCACTCTTGAGAGAATTCAAAGTTGGTCCAGAATGGTGGGAACACAAAGTGGGTACAGGTGGAGAGTCAGAGATTGAGGCCAGAGATGGCGACTGGGCCAGCAGAGAAGGGCTTTGAATGCCGTGAAGAGAGCACAAAAGGAGGATGAAGCAGACATGGTCTCCTTCCCAGACTCTCCAGGAGATGATCAACGGACTCCCCAAATGTGGATGACCAGAGAGGACACCCAGGTTCATCTGGTTCAATCCCCAGATGAGGAAGCAGGAGATGAGGGGCTACTGGAAGCTTGGCTGGCTGAGCCGAGACCAGAACCCCATGCTCTTTTCCACCACAACAGGCAGTCTCGAGCTAAACAAGCATAAAGCCACCTGGGCTTTCTAATACTTACAGTGTACAAACTCAGCTGCGAAACATGCAGGACTGGCCCGATGGTGGGCCCGGTCTTGGGGGGTGGGGAGTGGACTAGCTGGATTTCTCACTCATCACTTGTCAGGAGACCAGACATCACTTCCCCGCCCCTGCTTTCACCGCACAGGTTATTTCAGTCCAAGTTTCTGGTCGCCCTCGCCACCTGCCAAGACAAGGATCACCACAGAAGTCAACACCGTGTTTCACTAAGTGACAAAAGGAACCACGGGGGATTCTTGGCAACTCTCAGTCACACACAGGGGCTCGGGCTTGGAGCTGTTGGGGACAGTAGGACAGTGTGGCCAGCCCCACCCTCTAGGGGGCCACAACTAGAATGGCACGAGGTTCCACTGAGCAATTCTGGAAGAATCAACTGCCCCCCCCGCTTTCCCTTTCACCTGCCCCCCACCCTTTCCCTCAGGGAACCTGGCGATGTGAAAAACACAGACCTGTAAACCCTGCCTCTCGATGCCCAACAATGAACCACGCAGCAAAACAGGAAGCACCTTCTTGTCATTGTGCTCTCTGTGCAGGCGCGTCCTGACAAGTGGCAGGAAACCACCACCAGGCCGTGGCAACAGGTGTCAGGGTGACCTGAGTCTTCCCACCAGCCTCCTTCCCTTTTCTTCCTGCTGGAGAGCGGCCTCTTTCCTCCCTGCCGCCGGATAACCCTTCACCTCTCACCTGCTGGTCCTTTCCCTCTTGGTGGCCTGAGGCCTGATCATGACCTTCAAAGGCCCTCAACCCTAAAAAGATTATTATCTCTCTCCAAATATAATTCCTGAGACGGGCCGGCCAACCAACACAAAATGTATACATATGATGAAATTAAAAGAAGTTCTCTTTTAGATTTTTCTGATTACAAACTTCTAGGTGAGGGCAAAGCAAAAACTCTCTCAAATTTGGGGGTGCCCCTTGTCTGGCTCTGGGGCTCTAAATCTATCCTAAATCTGCCTGCTGGGTTACCCAGCACTGGTGGAGACTCACACTCCTTGACTTCACATGGGAACAGACTATTTCCAAGTGAAATAAAACAGGGATGAGGGCAGCAGTATAAGAGGTATGATCTCAGACTTTGCCCATTGAATTACAAGCCCAGAGGGACCGGAAACTGTAGGACACTCTGGGTTGGGCCAAGAAATTGGCACTTGGACCAGGGCTCCATCTGCACCATAGGCTACGTCAGTGGACTCTGGGTCTGCTTCTTTCTCTTGGGTCTCGCCAGATTAGACCTCCTACAGGAGGCCTCTGTTCTTCCTTGCCCTGTTCAAGACTTACCCTGTTCTTTCTTATGATAACAGTGGGGCTGAGGTTATGGTAGGCTAAGCTGTTCTTTATCCTCAAGGTCACCAGGTCATCAGTGGATGGATGGAGTGAATGACTATAAAAGTTTCTTCCAGGTCCTGTCCCCTGTTCCTTCTCAGAAACCTTTGCTCATGGGCAGGACTTCCCCAAAGGCAGAGTGCACACATTCTCAGAGAACAGGGCAGTGGGCAGGAAGCCTGGTCTGAGAACACTTTTTCCAGGAGTGGCCCGAGCCCTTTATGTCATGCCTCATGTAAGCCTGTCATGGTGGGAAAAGCCCCTTAGCTTGGAGTCAAAGATCAAGACACTTCTCTTTGAAGTCTCAGTTTCCTCTGTCAGAAAATTGAAACCTACCAAACTGAGAAACCCTAAGAGCTGAATGTCATAAGATATAAGAAAGTGCTTGGAAACGTGAAAGCCTCACACAAATGTGGAGACATCGTCTTCCATTAATTGACACATTCTTTGGTCATTAATTGACCATGATTTATTGGGTCTTCAAAGTCCTAGCACTTGACCCAATACCTGGCAGGGTAGATACTCAGTAAATGGATACTGGATGAATGGATGGACCAGTGAATGGACAGATGGACAAATGGACAGGTAGAGTAGTGGGGAATAGTCAACTATGGGGAAAACATTGCACACCATCTGTCTCACATGTCACAACAGCAGGGAGAGATTCACCCCAAAGACACAGCCAAAGCGAAACATATCTCGTGTGCCAAACACAAACAGACCACTGCACAGGTAACAAAGGTCAGAAACCTGGCCCACAGGCAGCATCTCCCCTGCAAGGAGGCCAAGTTAAACAGTCCGGCTCTCCCCATTCCTGAACTCCCAAATTGAATGATTCTGAAAAAGTGAGCATCCTATTCAAAGTGTGCCAGCCAAGATTTCTGGCCTTGGCACTTGCCACTGACCTCTCACCGTCACTTTCCTCCCTCTGTCTGAGTCACCCTTGCTCCTCTCAGATGCCACTTTTTCCATAGCCTTCCTGACTCCCTTCTATCTGCCCCCATGGCATGTTGGGCTTGCCACTCCCCACCTCACCCCTGTTAGTTAGCTCTTACTATATTGTACTACGATTTTGTCTTCTGGGGTTTTGTTTTTTGTTTTTTGTTTTGTTTTGTTTTGTTTTTTGCGGTACGTGGGCCTCTCACTGTCGTGGCCTCTCCCATTGCGGAGCACAGGCTCCGGACGCGCAGGCCCAGCGGCCATGGCTCACGGGCCCAGCCGTTCGGCGGCATGCGGGATCTTCCCGGACCGGGGCACGAACCCGCGTCCCCTGCATTGGCAGGCGGACTCCCAACCACTGCGCCACCAGGGAAGCCCTGTTATTTTTGAAATATTACGAAATATTGAATTCATAAAGGTATAAAGAACAATACAATGAGACATTTGTCCACCACAAGCCAAACATTACCAACGCAGTTCAAGCTCCTGAAAATCCCTCTCCACTGGCACCCTCTTCCTTCCCATTTTGAATTTAGTGTATACATTTCCATGCCTGTTGTTATACTTTTAATGCTTATGGGTAATTGCCTCTTTATTTTTCCATCTCCCCCGCTGTTATGGAGTGAATGTTTCCCCCCAGTGGGGTTTGAATCCCCGTTCAAATTCATATGTTGAAGCCCTAACCCTCAGCGTGGTTGCATTTGGAGGTGGGGCCTCTAAGGAAGTAAATAAGGTTAAATAAACTCCTAAGAGTGGGGCCATAACCCAATAGGGTTAATATCCATATAAGAAGAGATACCAGGGCTTCCCAGGTGGCACAGTGGTTGGGAGTCCGCCTGCCGATGCAGGGGACACGGGCTCGTGCCCCGGTCCGGGAAGATCCCACATGCCGCGGAGCAGCTGGGCCCGTGAGCCATGGCCGCTGAGCCTGCGCGTCCGGACCCCGTGCTCCACAGCTGGAGAAGCCACAGCAGTGAGAGGCCCGCGTACCGCAAAAAAAAAAAAAAAAAAAAAAAAAACAGAAATCTTTCTCTCTCTGTGTCCGCCCCTCTGTCTCTGTCTCTGTTTCTCTCTCTTTCTCTCCCTGACTTGTACACTTTGAGAAGAGGCCATGTAAGGACATAGGGAGAAGGTATCCATCAGCAAGCGAGGCAGAGAGGCTGACCCTGCTGGACCTTGATCTGGGATTTCTAGGCTCTAGAACTGTGAGAACCACAGCTACCCAGCCTGTGATATTTTATTGTGGCAGCTCGAGCTGACTGATACACCCACCATGCTCCATGTGAGCTTGGCAAGGTCAGGGACCATGGGTGTTCATCTTTGTGTCTGTAGAGTCCAGTACCGTGCCTGGCACGTATGTGTTCATCTAATACTTGTTGTTTGTATGAATGAATGAATGAAGCAAAGTCAGAAGCAAAACAAGTGTCCTAGGGTCTATTCCCTGGGAGTAAGTTATTCTCCACTCTGCCATGAAACGGGTCTTATTCAAGCTGCTGCTGAGGCCAGGATCTGCAGTCAGCTCCTAACAATGTAAATTTAAAAAGAAAAAAGGAATCCCCAAGAGAGAGGTGGAGGAAGTGGTGTCATCTTAGGAAAAGGTTGACCTCACATCATCAATCAATCAAATGTTCCTTAAGCAACTGATTATTAGGTGTTCAGTGGAACAGCCTCCATCTCTGTAAGACAATCAGTCTTTGGAAGACCAAAGACCAAGTGGTCCAAAGATGCCCCAGATATAAGTAAGCACAGTACATTTGCCTCTCTTATGGACAGGTCCTTTGTACAGACACCAGCCCCTGAGCATCAGCAAGGGGCTTCACTTTTAAAGCCCCTGCTTTGACTTTTAAGGTTCTTCAGACAATAAAAGAATTTTTGAATAAAAAAACTTTTTAAAAGATTCTCCAGAGGGAAAG
>NW_006791954.1:4953554-4967247 GCF_000442215.2 Lipotes vexillifer | reverse complement strand
GGAAAGAGGCAGCAGTCTCAAGTCTCTTGCTAGGCATGCAACATATGCTCTTAACAAGTGGGATGAGACAAGGGATATCACCTATGGGACCCATTATTGAACTAGACCAAACGAATGACATTAAAAATATATTTTTAAAACCACAGCACTGTTTCAGGCAACACAAAGACTAACCAAAAAAGTACACAGCACAATCCTGTTTCCAAGAAGCACAAAGTCTCTTCTAGAAGAGAAAACAGTTCCCGTGCTGTTGTTACAAATGCCTATTTGAATGTCCCTGAAGTTAAGTGCTATGAGAGTTCAGAGGAGGGAGGGCAGTGAAGGTGGGCCTGCCTGGGCCTCGAAGGGTGGGATGCAATTTGGAAAATGAGACTGGGTTCCTCCTATACCATCCCTCTCAGAGAGATGGATTGGCTGTGAATAGTTACTAATTGCACGCTAACATGCAGAGGGGAAGCTCACAGTGTTGAGAGATACTAGGGAATCCCCACTGTCCTGCTCAGAGACCAGCTAAGAAACTGAAACTGAAGGCCTCCAGCCCAAAGTGTGCAATGTCCGCACAGCCAGCATTGGAGGGATAAAGAAGGACAGTGAGAGGAGGAGAGGGGTCTGGGGTGGGCACCACGGCTTAGCATCAGGGTGAGGTTGCTGAGGGGATCAGAGTCAGGATGCTCCCTTTCTCTCCTAAGAGCATGGCGCACCTACCACAAAGCTCTCCAGTCCTGCCCTGTATTCTGTGGACTCTCTTGATCTGGGACCTTCTTTGGGGCCTACACTAGGTAGAAAACCAAGAAAATCCCTGAGGGTAACAAGGATTATCCTGAGAAGGGAGCCTGGAAATTATGTGGTCCAATCCCATTACTTTTCAGGTGGGCATCCAAGAATCAGAGAGAGGAATTGACTTGCCTGAGGTCACATAGTCAGTTCTAGCAGAGGCAAGAGTGGGACACATGCCTTCTGCCTCTAAGCTCAATTTTTCTTAGAAGCATCTGCCACATGGAAAAGGGCTTCAGGAGGAAGCTTCTGGAATGGTTCCAGACTGAAGTTGCCCTGCCCTTCCTTACCAACGCCCTACACAGATGTAACCCCCCCAAGAGTCTTTTCCACCTAGTTCAAGAGATTGCCTGTATCCCTAAAAGTAAGCAGGCCCCAAATGCCAACGATGGGAGCAGTCAAAACCTTTAGAATGGAAAGAAAGTTCCAGTTCCATGAGGGCTTCCCATGCCTCCATTTGGGGGATTTGGAATAACAGAGAGTGGTTAAGCAGTAGACAGGATGCCACAAGAAAGTTCTGCACTTCAGAGTCTCAGATGCTAAATCTTAGGTATCTCCTAGGCAATCCAATACCCTCACTTCCTACTTGAGAAAACTGCAGCCCAGAGTGGGGAAGCGACTTACCCAAGATCATACAGGGAGCAGGTTAAGAGCGAGGCTCACTGCACTACATCTCAGCTGAATGTTCTTCAAATCTCTGGGGTGAAGAAAAACTATTCTATCTACTTGTCCATCTGTCTTCCAGCCCTATTCAATCATGGATTTCCTTTCCCTGTGTTAGGTAAAGCATCACATCATGCTTGGTCTTGGTCATAACTGTAGGCAACAGGTATATAATCTAACCTTAACTTCCTCTGTACAGTAGTCCCCCCTTATCTGTGGGAGATATAATCCAAGACCCCCAGTGGATGCCTGAAACCACGGATATTACCAAACTCTATATATCATACATACTATTTTTTTCCTATACATACATACCTATGATAGAGTTTAATTCATAAATTAAGCATGGTAAGAGATCAATAACAATAATAATAAAATAGAACAATTATAGCAATATACTGTAATAAAAGTTATGTGAAAGTGGCCTCTCTCTCTCTTTCTCTCTCTCAAAATATCTTATTGCAGTGTACTTACCCTCCTTCTTATGATGTGAGATGATAAAATGCCTACATGATGAGATGATGTGGAATGACACGGGCATTGTAACATAGCGTTAGACTGCTATTGATGTATCTTCAGAATGAGTATCATCTGCTTCAGGTGATCCTGGATCATCGAGCCATCGTAATGTCAATGGTTGGGAATCATTGGGACGGAGCAGGATAGTGCAAGATTTCATCACACTACTCAAAATTGTATGCAATTTAAAACTTATGAATTGTTTATTTCTGGAATTTTCCATTTAATATCTTCAGACCATGGTTGACCATGAATAAATGTAACCACAGAAAGAAAAACCATGGATAAGGGGGACTACTGTACCGTAAACTCCTTGGGAACAGGAATCACCTTCTACCCTTCAGGGTGGAAGCAAAAAAGACCCACTCTAGATATTTCAGACAAAAGGAATTTAACATAGGTAGCCAGTTATACAAGTGACAGAAGAGCTGAAAAGTCAAACAAGGGATGGTGAGGCCACCAGAGATTAACAACAGCAAGAGGTTGCCACCATCCCTAGAGCTGGAGAGACACAGGGAAAAGGTAGTGCTACCAGAGCCCAGAAACTAGGGCAGGGGTTGGAGCCACGGTGGGGGTTACTCATCAGATGCTGGCACCACAGAGGCAGGGGCAGGCTGATGGACTCTGGGATCAAAAACATGTAACCATGGCTGGAGATGCCACTGGAAGCAAAGAGAAGAAAGAAATACCCTAGTGATGAAAAATATATGCAAACAGTCCCCACCACAAATATATTGGAAAGGCTATGCTAAAGAAAAAATAGACTTTAAGACAAAAATTGTTTGTAGAGACAAAGGATATGTTATAATGATAAAAGGGTCAATCTATCCAGGAGTCATAACAAATAAACATATATGCATCTAAACAACAGAGACCAAAAATACATGAAGCAAACATTGACAGAAATGAAGAGAGAAATACCCAATTCAACAGTCATAGTCAGGGACTTAATACCCTATTTTCAAATAATGGATACAACAACTAGGCAGTAGATCAATAAAAAAATACAAGAATATTATGAACCAACTGGACCTATCAGCTATCTATAGAATATTCATCCAACAACAGCAGAATACACACTCTTCGTAGGTGCACATGGAACATTTTCCAGGATAGACCATATGTTAGGACATAAAACAAATCTCAATAAATTTTTTAAAATTGCGACCACACAAAATACATTCTCTAACCACAATCAAAAACAGAAGGAAATTTGAGGAATTCACAAATATGTGGAAATTAAACAAAACACTCCTAAATAACCAATGGGTCAAAGAATAATTTACAAGGGAAGTTGGAAAATACTTTGAGATGAATGAAAATGAAAACACAGCATATAAAAACCTATGGGATGAAGCTGAAGCAGTGCTTAGAGAGAAATTTACAGCTATAAATGCCTATACTAGAGAAAAGGAGAAAGATCTCAAGTAAAGAACCTAATCTTTTACCTTAAGAAATCAGGACAAAAGGAGAAAACTAAACCTAAATCAAGCAGAAGGAAGGAAATAACAAAGAGTAGAATGGAAATAAGTGAAATAGAGAATAGGAAAAAAATAGAGAAAATCAATAAAACCAGAAGTTGGTACATTAAAAAGATCTGCAAAATTGACAAACCTTCAACTAGAGTTACCCTGATACCAAAACCACAATAATCACAAGAAAATAAAACTATAGGGCTTCCCTGGTGGCGCAGTGGTTGAGAGTCCCCTTGCCGATGCAGGGGACACGGGTTCGTGCCCAGGTCCAGAAAGATCCCACATGACGCGGAGCGGCTGGGCCCGTGAGCCATGGCCGCTGAGCCTGCGCGTCTGGAGCCTGTGCTCCGCAACGGGAGAGGCAGCAACAGTGAGAGGCCCGCATACCGCAAAAAAAAAAAAAAACTATAGACCAATATCTGCACTAAATATAGATTCAAAAATCCTCGCCAAATCCAGCAACACATAAAAAAAAGATTATACACCATGACCAAGTGATTTATCCCAAGAATTTAAGGTTGGTTCAACATACAAAAATCAATCTCTAGGACTTCCCTGGTGGCGCATTGGTTGACAGTCCGCCTGCCGATGCAAGGGACGCGGGTTCGTGCCCCGGTCCAGGAGGATCCCACATGCCGCAGAGCGGAAATCAGCCTTTTAATCTATTTGAACCCAATGAGTGGAGAAAGAACTAAAACATTTTTTTCCCTTGAGATTTTGTTTATAAGAATAATGGGTCAGAGGTGTCTCTTCCATAGGAAACTGACATCCCCTATGTCCTCAAGAGTTGTTTTTTTTAAAAAATGCATAAACATGGGATTTCAATTCACTTGCATGCCATTTCCCCACCCTGCCCTGCCCACCCTCTACAGCCACACGTATTCACACACCCAAGGGGCTCCTTTCTGTAACTGGGGAAGAGAATAAAAAAAAAAAAAAAAAAAAAAAAAAATCAATCTCTGTTATACACCATATTTAATAGAATAAGGACAAAAAACGATCTTTTCAATGGACATAGAAAAGGCATTTAACAAAATCCAACAAACTAGGAATAGAAGGGAATATGCACGATACTCAAAATGAATCAAAGCTAAATGTCAGAGATAAAACTCTTAGAAGAAATCATAAGAATAAATCTTCATGAACAGGAATTAGGCAATGGTCAAATATGACACAAAAAAGCACAAGTGACAAAAGAAAAATAATTTGACCTCAAAATTTTAAGGTTTTGTGCTTCAAAGGTCACCATCAATAAAGTGAAGGCAATCCACAGAATCGGAGAAAATATTTACAAATCATATATCTGATAAAGGACTTGTATCCAGAATATATAAAAAAAAAAAAACTCTTACAACTCAACAATAAAAAAAAAAACCAATTTAAAAATGGGCAAAGGATTTAAATAGACATTTCTCCAAAGAAAATGTATAAATGGTCAATAAGCACATGAAAAGGTACTCATTATCATTAGTCATTAGGATAATGCAAATTAAAACCACTTAACACCCACTAGGCTGGCTAGAATCAAAAGAAAAAAAAAAACAGACAATAACAAATTTTGTTGAGGATGTGGAAACTTCATACCTTGCTGATGGGAATGTAAAATTGTGACGCCATTTTGGGAAAAGTTTGACAGTTCCTCAGAATGTTAAACATGTAGTTACCATATGACCTGGCAATTTTCTCCTAGGCACGTATTCTAGAGAAAAAGAAACAGATGTCCACACAAAAACTTGTATATGAATGTTCCTAGCAGCATTATTCGTCATAGCCAAAAAGTGGAAACAACCCAAATATCTAACTGATGATGGATAAACAAATGGAGTTTCGTTTGTACGGATATCATACAATGGGATGTATGGATATCATACAATGGAATGTATGGATATCATACAATGGAACATTACTGGACCATAAAAAGGAATGAAATATTAATATATACTACAACATGGAAGAACCTTGAAAACATTATGCTAAGTGAAAGAAGCCAGACACAAAGGCCACATATAGTATAATTCTATTTATGTGAAGTGTCCAGAATAGGCAAATCTATAAAGACAGAAAGTAGATTTGTTGTTACCAGGGGCTGGCGGTGGGGTTGGAGGGGATATGGGGAGTCTTCGCTAATGAAGAGGAGGGTGTTACAGGGGGGAGTGATTTAAAATGTTCTAGGGGCTTCCCTGGTGGTCCAGGGGGTAAGACTCCACACTCCCAATACAGGGGGCCTGGGTTCGATCCCAGGTTGGGGAACTAGATCCCGCATGGCACAACTAAGAGTCCGCATGCTGCAACTAAAAGTCCACATGCTGCAACTAAAAATACATCCCACATGCCACAACAAAGATCCCACGTGCCGCAACTAAGACCCAGTGCAGCCTAAATAAATAAATAAACATTTTTTAAAAACTAAAAAAGTAAATAAATAAAATAAAATAAAATGTTCTAAAATTGATTTTGGTGACAGCTGCACAACTCTGTGAATATAAAACACCACCCAAAAAAAACTGACTGGTACACCTTAAAAGGTTGAGTTTATTTGTGAATTATAACTCAGTAAAGTTGTCATTAAAAAAGGAAAGGAAAAACAAACTTATGGTTACCAAAGGGGAAAGGTGGAGGCAGGGGGAGGGATAAACTAGGAGGTTGGGATTAACATATACATACTACTATATACAAAATAGATCATCAACAAGGACCTACTGTATAGCACAGGGAACTCAATCTTCTGTAATAACCTATCTGGGAAAAGAATCTGAAAAAAAATGGACGTATGTATATGTATAACTGAATCATCTGCTGTACACCTGAAACTAACACAACATTGTAAATCAACTATACTCCAATGTAAAATAAAAACTAAATTAAAAAAAAAAAGAAAACAAAATTAAAAAAAAAAAAAAGAAAGAGAAGAGGTGAGGGAAGAGAAAAGAAGGAAGGAGAAAAGAAACATCCTGGCACATCCCTCCCCTTCTACCTTCCATCATCTGTCAGTGCCGCCCATTGAACAAACCTACCCAAAACCCAGAGGGCAAAGTAGTTTGGGAAATGTAGTCCCTGTGACACCGAGCAGGGCAAAGGAAGGATGGGGGTACATCTCTCACTTATCTCTTGACTCCCTGGCACATGGTACTAGGCTATAAACATTTGTCGAATCAATAAATGGTCCCTGTTCCCCTGCCTTAGGCTGGGCCCCTAGTCTGCACAGGGGGCTTTTTGAATGTAAATGACCCGATGATTCATGATCCTATGGCCGGTGAGTGGGCCGTCACTCTCTGTCACCTTCTCATACCCCTCATACCCCTTTGGTCCCATGAGGCACCTGAGTCCAGACCCTTAGTAGAGCTGGATTGGATGGAGGAGCAGAGGTGGGAGGGGCAGGGAAGAGGGTGGTTCCTCTCACAGCTTAAAAGGGGCTTGTATGACTTCCTCCCCAGACAGAGGCCGGGCACAATCTTCCTGTGTGGTTTCAGCTGCCGAGAGTGTCATGGACCTGGGTGAGTGAGCCTCCCCCGTGTGAGAGAAAGCAGTACCAGCGTCACTTGGACATGCAGGCTGACTTTGTTGGGATGGGGATGGAGGATGGGGGTGGAAGGCCTAGGGGAGCCTCCCAGAGAAATGAGGTGGCATTGCTGGGAATCAGTGGCTGCTCCCAGAGAGTGCCACCCTGTTCTCCCAGGCATGGAGAGTGCACCTTTCAGACCTGGGGAAGGGGCTAACCATTGGTTCCAGGAAAGATAAGGGGGGTCACATCTTTCAAGAACAGTAGGGACTACAGAAGGCGGCAGGGCTGGGGTTGATGGAAATCTGGACAGCACCTGTTCTGTCTCAGCCTGGGGTGATGGGGGAGGGTCTCAGGGACCTGTTTCATCAGGGAAATTTCTCCTTGGAGGGCTCAGGACCCTCCCCTCGCCCTCCAATTCCCACCTTTCTCCCAGGCTAAATAGGGATGAGAATGTCTGCTCTTTTAAGGTTATAACAAGGAGCAGATTAAAGGCGGGTGCATTGTGTAAATGACACTACACACAACGCAATGCAAGCTGTGCTTATTGTCTGCTGCACATCCCACGGGCAAGCTGTTGCCTCTTGCTGGTTAAATGTTGGGTAGACAACACTAAATGAGACCACAAGGAGCCTTCAGCTGGGAGAAGTCACAGCCAGGGCCTCCAGCACAGCCCCCAGCCTCACTTAATCACTTTTTCTACCCAGGAAGATGATTCATCCCTTTCAAAAGTCCATCCTCTGGTCTAATCTCGGTCTTAACCAGAGGGAGTCCAAGGGAAGCCCCGAGGAGGTCCTGGGAGTGTTTATCTAGCTCCAGAGACCCCATTTATAAATCTGAGCTGAGGAGTCAGACCCGCCTGAGGCTACGAAGGCTGGGTTCCTGGACTGCTCGTTCTCACCAGCAAACAAAGCACCACGGCAGCCTCAAAGCCGCAAGGGGTTGGCTTTAAAAAGTGAAGGTTCCCGTTCACCCTCTGCTGTCCTCACAACCCGACCCACCACATCACAGCCTCTTGCCTTCATGTCTGCTTTTTCCACCCACCCAGAACCCTGGGTGGACCCAGCAAACAGATGTTAAAGGGCTAAAGTGGCCATCCCACACACCGACTGAGAACCCCTGGAAGCCAGGGTCTCATTCTTGCACCTCTGATTCCCAGGTGCTTTGGGGGTATGAGCAGAAAATGTTTGTGGAATGAATGAGTGAATGAATGAATGGCATCAAGAACTCTGATTTCAGTTTTTAAAAATCTCTTCCGGGCTTCCCTGGTGGCGCAGTGGTTGAGAGTCCGCCTGCCGATGCAGGGGACATGGGTTCGTGCCCCGGTCCGGGAAGATCCCACATGCCACAGAGCGGCTGGGCCCGTAAGCCATGGCCGCTGAGCCTGCACGCCCGGAGCCTGTGCTCCGCAACGGGAGAGGTCACGACAGTGAGAGGCCCGCGTACCGGAAAAAAAAAAAAATTCTCTTCCAACTTCCCCTCCTCCCAGCAGCCTGCCGTCTAATCCCACTCCCCAGACAACCAGCCCCACTAACCACCGTCCCAGAATGCAGCCGTCATCCGCTGGAGACCCCAATCCTGCCTCTTGGTTTGACCTCTGTGAAGGAAACCAAGCAGGTCCCCGTGGTGCGCTGGTAAAGGCTAGAGAACCGGCTCCCCGGAACAGACTCCGACATGTAGTGCTTGCCAATTTCCATAGTGTAAAATTCTTCCACCATAGCTGACTTCAAGCCGTCAGCCGATTTCAAGCCATGAAATGACTGAGCACAGAGTCGGAGAGAGATGTACACCCTGGCTCGATGAGCCCTCACGAGCAGCCCCAGCACAGCACGGGGCAGGGAGGTCTCCTCCCAGGACTAGGTTTGGGGGTGCTAGACTCACAGGTGTTAATGCAGGGAGGGAGGTCCCTTTAATGCAGGAAAACTCTGGTGCAGGAAAAGGGATGTTCTTACTGCTTCACTCAATTCAAGAAAAGCCCCAACGGCTGGCCAAGCCCTAAATACTGGTAGGAGGGGACACCACTGAGACATTTTGCTCAGATCAGACTCCGGGCCGTTGGTAGGACGGGTGGGCCACGAAGGATCTGTTTCTCTCTCTTTGTCAGCCCAGCAGGGAGCCCAAGGTGGGTGAGAGGCAAAGTTTCTGTTACACAAAATGAAAATGCCGAACCCTGGCTGAGTTGGCCTTTTTCATGATTTGCATGAGCAGCCCCAAGACACCTTCCCCATCTTCAAGAAGCGGGGCCTAAGACTTAGAATTTTCCAAAGCAGAGAAGAGAAAAATGAGCTGTTAAGATACTCATCTCTCACAGCTCAGCCAGAGATGGCGGCAGATGGGGATGCTAAAGAAATTCAGGGCCAATCCCTCCTGGCCTTTGGGGAGCCTGGCTTGGGAGGAGGGGAACCCTGCAGCCTGGGGGAGCTGTTGGGAAATCTCTCCTCTTTGCTTGGTACTTTCAGTCAACTGCCATTGATGGAGGAATTCAGGCAGGACCAGTCTGGTGGGGGAGAGACACATATGTCAGTAAGCCACTGCAAGAGAGGGAGAGAGAGTGCTGATGGGCTAAGAGCAGGGCGATTGTGAAATCTAAATAAACGAACAATGAATGTGAGTCACGGGAGCATTTAAGTTGGGTTTTGAAGGACGTGTAGGAGTTATCAAACCAGAAAACAAGGAGCAAGGGGCCAAGGATGTGTCAGGGATAGCAAACTCAATGGCTCAATTGTAAATGAGGGAATGGGAGTAGATGTAGTAAGTGGAGGGCAGTGAAGTGATTCAGAGGGCACAAGCCCCACCTAAAGGTATCCAAATCCAATTTTTTGCAAACTCCATGTAGCCAAACAGAATATCCTGGAGACTCAGCCTGCAGGCTCCCAGCTGGTCAGCTCTGACAGAAGCTAATAGAGACAAGAAAGAAGTAAGTTGAGGAGGGTGTAAAGGACCTGGCCATGCCAAGGAGGAAGGGAGAAAGGGAGGCAGGAGGGACAGGCAAGGGCCAATCTTTAAGATTCCGTGTGGCACTGCTAAAAATTGGGGCTTTTTGATGAAAGCAATGGGGAGCCAATGAAGATTTTTCTTTTTCAATTATTTGAGTTAAATAATGTGATCTGTGTTTCAGAGGAGCTCCGTGGCAGCAGAGCCTTATGTTGGGGTAGAAGGGGGGCCACATCTGAGATGTTAGGAAATGGAAGCAGCAGAACCGGGTGACCAATCCCCCTTCTCCTCCAGTGGGATGGAGGAGACTGAGGATTCCCTTTATGCTCCACAGAGGTCCCGATACACAGCAGCCTCAACAGAAATGAAGTAATGAGAGCTCATTAAAAAAATCTCAGATCCATCTCTTGGCAGCTGTGTGACCCCAGACAGGTGACCTAACCTCTCTGAGCCTCTATTTTCTGGAATATGGAATGAGCCTCACAAGGGGTAACTCACAGGATGTTAGGAGGGAGAGGAACATAAAGCCTGAGAGGCAGCACTGAAGAGCATTCAGGAGTGTGGTTTCTGAAATTAGATGGATTCAAAGCCCAGCTCCACTACCAGATGGTTGTGTGACTCTGGGAAAGTTAATAATCTCTAGTTTCTCTCACTGGGAGCTAAGGTTGGAGTTCTAGGGAATTTCCTTTTCGTTGTGATCATTACTAGACACTCATGAACTCAGAAAATACCCAACACATAAGTCAACCACTCCTCAGCCCTTGAGATTCCCAACTTCTCTGGTCCCACTCAAGCTGCTGCCCAAAGCGAGTTACTTTATGACTTGGTAACAGACAGAAGTAAATTGAGTCAAGGCTGTTGACCAGGCGGCCTCTGCCACACACCTGAGTTCCCCTAAGTTCCTGTTTGGTCACCCTTCTTGAAAACGACCTATTCTGGTCCTAGAAAATCCCTGCTCGATGACCCTCTCCAACACACCTGGAAGGAGACCTCATATACACACACCCTCCAGCCCCCCTCCTTACCCCTCCCCCAGCCAGTGGCAAAAGGACTGAGACGGGGCCAGGAAAGGGGGTTGATGGAGTGAAATAGAAACAGAACTCATGCTCCTCGTATTTCACCGTTGTGACATCAAAACCTTGAGGTTTCTCAGTTCTCACTGACCGTCAGAGCAGGCTTTCTCTAGAGTAACCGAAAGACGTGTATGTGTTTAAAGAAACCTCGAGCGCTTCACGTCAAGATGAGTCAATGGAGGATGGGCAGCTCATTGGACCATGAAGAGAGTGCGCTTAAGGGTAGAGATGTGGACAAGCTCAGGGGCTCACGGGTCAATTTGGCAAGGAAGGGGGATGAGAGAGGGGAGCCATGAAGTTGTACAGAGATCCATTCCCACCCAGGACTGCAAATACTCAGGTGCAAGCTGGGGACAATGGGACAGTGGATGCCTGTCCCCAGAAACAGAAGACACAACTAGAAAGGCAGGTCCAAGTAAACAGCGGAGGGCTTGACTGCCACACTCAGCATCAGGGCGTCATCCTTAGGGCTGTGTAGAGAGGTCCTTGGGGCTGGGTAGAGAGGTCCTAATTTAGGAAGAAGCCAGAGTGGGGGTCGGCATCAGAGCTATGCTTTAGGAAGACACAGCTAGCAGTAGCTTTCAGTATAACTTGGGAGAAATGCCTGTTTATTTATGTGGCTCGACGCGCTTCTTCCTTCCCCTAAGACTCCCCCAGGCCCAGAATCCCTGCCCTAGGCACGCTGCCTGGAGCACAATGCCAATTTGGGTGTCATGTCACAAAATTTCCAGCAGGTGGCGCTATGGCCAAGCACACAGACTCGCTGGGCCTGTGATGTGGCCTCTAGGAGGAAGCAGAATCCCTTGTTTGCTAGAGGGAGGCCCTCAACCTCCAGAAGGTGCTAGAAGCAGGATCCCAAGGATCTGCTTGGGATCCCAAGGATCTGCTAGAAGAAAGATCCCAAGATCAGGAGGATCTACTGACCCTCCTGAGACTGGAGGTGCAGTGGACCAACAAGTCCTGCCTTGTAGTCATTCCCGGCATCAGAGTTACTGACTCTTTCCTGTGGTCTGGTCCAGTTAGGGGAAGGGGGGCTACAAAGGTGAAGAGAGCACCCCTCCCAGACTGTTAAGTGAGATACGACTTCTATATAAATCACCCTATGAACTGTGCCCCCTGCTCAGCCTTTGGAGAAAATAAGTTCCAGTTCCAGCCCTCGGCTCAGCCACAAAGCAGGACTGAGCAGCCAGGGCCCACATCAGGCCTTGCGAGAACCTGGGGCCTCAGCCTGCCGTTCAGCCTTGAGGGGTGGTCTGGGCCAAGATGGACTTTCCAATTCCAGAAGAGGCCCTGAACAGCCAAGAAGAGGGGAGGGGCTGCCCTGCATTCCGATCCCACTCCTTTCTGGGACCCCTTATGGAGGGGAGGAGGGGAGGACAGTGAGGCTGGGCAGCTGGCCAGGTGCTCCAAGGCACAATCTGGTTCTCATGTTCTCAAACATGGTGTCTGGAGAATGTGATGAAAGTCCCCTGGCTTTGTGGCTTTTTGTCATAACAAAGAGCCATCCCTGCCAAGCAATAACTTTCTCACCTTGTCTCCTGCAGGGAAGCCAATGAAGAGCGTGCTTGTGGTGGCCCTGCTCATCATCTTCCAGGTAGGTGTCCCACCAAGGAAAGCTCCGTTCCCTCTCCCATACGCCCCTCCCCAAGCCTGGTCCTTCCGAAGCCCAAGCCCTGGGTTCTGGTGGAGACGCTGGGTATTTGCCAGAAAGAAATAGACCCAGACACAAATTTGTCATTCATTAAGCTGATG
Source organism: Lipotes vexillifer (assembly GCF_000442215.2). Lineage (NCBI taxonomy): Eukaryota > Metazoa > Chordata > Mammalia > Artiodactyla > Lipotidae > Lipotes > Lipotes vexillifer. The sequence continues at coordinate 4,954,558 of NW_006791954.1, read as the reverse complement.
GCCACCCCTCCTCTCCATCTGCTGAGTGACCCTAGAAAGCCACAGATGTTCTCCGACTTTCCTTTACTCCATTTCAATTAAAACATGGGAGAAAGGAAGTTACCCCACCTTCCCCACCCCACTTCCAATATCCCCATCCGGGAGACAGAAAGGTGGACTCCTGAGTTCTTGGAGAGAGTTCTTTGCTTTGCAAAAATGTTCCTGGGTTTTGCACATATGTGTCCACACCCACACATGTAAATCTTCATATGTGAGCTGAGAAAAGAACCCGTGGCCTGGTGGCTGGTAACTATCCTATCGCCCCAAACCTGTCTCCCTCCTTCACCCTCCAGCCAAAGGCTCCCCTCGAAGCCCCAGTTCCCTTCTGTGAAATAAAGAGACTGGCCTGAGCCTCACTGTGGCGGGGGGTGGGGGCGGGGAATGGAAGCACATCCTTTAGAGGGGCCCAGAGCTCTGTAGGAGCAAAGATTCCCAGTTTACAGGTTTCAGCGTCTCAATCCCAGCTGTGGAGACAGAAAATCTGCCCCAATCAAGTGCCAGAGTTAGAAGAAACTAACTCGTGAAGTCTACTCTCCCCCATTTGCTGGGGTTGGGAGCTCTCTTGGAGGGGTAGGGGGGCTGAGGTAGGAGCTGGAGAGGCAGCACTTCAGAATTTGGCTCTTCCCCAGGTCTGGAGGCCAAAGGGGCAGCTTTCCAGGAGCTCCGGCCAGAGGCAGGCCCCAAGTTGGGCACTGTTCCCAAAACCCCATCCCAGAGGCCCCCTGGAGCTTGGGCTGTAGCCCACAGCTTGGTGCCCTTCCCCAGCACCACTCCCTCCCCTCTCTCTCCCCTGTTTCCAGGACTCTGGAGAGGCTGGAAGGTTGGGGAGGGGATAAGGGACAGCTGGGCTTATCCTTCTCTTTACTTGAGAGGATGGGTTTGGCTCAGATGGGGCAGGATGTGGTGAGGCTTGGGGCTGCAAAGACACATCAAGCCTGGTGGCCCCTGGTACAGGGGGCAGATAC
>NW_006791954.1:4944729-4953395 GCF_000442215.2 Lipotes vexillifer | reverse complement strand
GGAAAGAGAAGGCAGAATGGGGTGGTGGGAAACACAGGTCACAGAGGCTGGGTATACTGCCCTCCAAGGCCCAGAGCCCCCTTATGTCCAGGAACCCTGGACCTGAGGCCTCAGACATTATCCTGGGCGGCCAAGGGCAGCCAGCCTCTTCCAGGCCTCCCAGGCTTCAATCATGCCCGGAAAAGAGAAAAGTGGTTGCCACTGACTTTTCTTCTCAAGATAGCAATGCCCAAAAAAGCTCCTGGGCGTGATTTGGTCCTTGCCCTGTCGCCAAGCAGAATAACGATGAATCCAGAATTTGGAAGTGAGAAAGAGACAGGATACAGGGAAGTCAGGAGACTGGGTTCCCCTTCTGGCTGAGCAACCTTGAACAAGCCACATCGCTTCTCCAAGAGCCCCCCTTTCCTCATCTCTACACTCCCTCCAGTTCCCCAATTGCACGAAAATCTATCATGTCGAGCTGTCCAGGGCCCCATTCCCAGAGGAGGGACCAGGAGCTTCCGGAGGTAGTCTTCCAGCCCAGCTCCCAGCCCCGCACATCTTAGCCAGCCGGAGTGCCCTCCTTCATTGATAAAATCACAGCAGGCTGCCTGAACCTTCATCCTGCCCCGCAGATAGGCTAAAAAAAGCCCTGAGCAGCTGAGCCCGGCTGACTGGGATCTGCCAGAAGATACAGCAAGGAAGAAAGAGGAGAGAGGTGCGGGGAGAGGGTTCGAGGATGGAGGGAGGGTGGAGACAGGGCCGTGCTTCCTTCCTGGGCCCGAGAGGACTCAGTCACAGCTGAGGCTGTGGCCCCACCATCCACTTGGGCCTGCATCACCTGAGCTTCTGCCTCATGCTGGGTGCTGTGCCCCGGGCCGCAGGGATCCATAAGTCTTCAAGTCACTGACCACCCATGATCATGGCAGCTTGCCCCAAACCAGGGCTTTCTGGCCTCTTAATAGAGCTTTGCCTTCCTCTCTTCTCACTCCGGGCCCTCCTCAACCTTAACCCAAGTGGGTTTTCCCTCAAAAACCGGGGTATTTTTGTAGGCCCCCTCCCCTGGAAAGTTCTTTCTACCAGGTTCCAAAGGAGGCTCAAAAAGAAAGACACACGATCCCACTTTCCTGGAGTTTCCAACTCCAGGAAATAAAACCTCCATGGAGACGAAATGATGCCAGAATCAAGTTAGGATCCTCACAACAACCATGTGGAGGAGATAGTATTCATCTCCATTTCACAGATGAGAAAACTGAGTCTTAGGGAGAATGAAGTGTATTTAACAAGCCCAAGGCTCATTTGGCCCCAAAGCCCAGACTATTTCTAGTCCACTGTTAACACCTGTTAAGGTCAAGTCTCTCAGAAGAGTTGGCAAAATCAGACACTTGCTCCTTATTAGAAAGGCAGAATCCCAGGCTCCACCCCAGCCTACTAAATCATCTGAACAAGATCCCCGAGTTCATGTGCGTGTTAAAATATGAGAAGCACCGATTTCAAATGAAAGAATCACCTGGAAAGTTTGGAAAAACAGATTCCTGGGCCCCAGCCCCTGAGATTCTGGTTCAGTGGGTCTCAGATGGGGTCCGAGAATTTGCAGGTGATGCTAACTGCACCTTGAAACCACTGCTCTGGCCAATCCCACAGCAGTGAGATTGAGACCCACTCAGCTAAGCTGGATCGTGTTCCTTCCCCACAGGTGTGCCTGTGCCAGGATGAGGTCACGGACGATTACATCGGAGACAACACCACAGTGGACTACACGCTGTACGAGTCCGTGTGCTTCAAGAAGGACGTGCGGAACTTTAAAGCCTGGTTCCTCCCGGTCATGTACTCCATCATTTGCTTCATGGGCCTGCTGGGCAACGGGCTGGTCATGCTGACCTACATCTATTTCAAGAGGCTCAAGACCATGACCGATACCTACCTGCTCAACCTGGCCGTGGCGGACATCCTCTTCCTCCTGACCCTTCCCTTCTGGGCGTACAGCGCGGCCAAGTCCTGGGTCTTCGGGGTCCACGTTTGCAAGCTCATCTTTGGCATCTACAAGATAAGTTTCTTCAGCGGCATGCTCCTGCTTCTATGCATCAGCATCGACCGCTATGTCGCCATCGTCCAGGCCGTCTCGGCCCACCGCCACCGTGCCCGCGTCCTTCTCATCAGCAAGCTCTCCTGCGTGGGCATCTGGCTGCTGGCCGTGGTGCTCTCCACCCCAGAGCTGCTGTACAGCGGCATTCAGAAGAGCAGCAGTGAGCAGGCGCTGCGGTGCTCCCTCATCACCGAGCGCGTGGAGGCCCTGATCACCATCCGGGTGGCTCAGATGGTGGTAGGCTTTCTGATCCCCCTGGTGGCCATGAGCTTCTGCTACCTTCTCATCGTCCGCACCCTGCTCCAGGCACGCAACTTCGAGCGCAACAAGGCCATCAAGGTGATCATTGCCGTGGTCGTGGTCTTCGTAGCCTTCCAGCTGCCCTACAACGGGGTGGTCCTGGCCCAGACGGTGGCCAACTTCAACATCACCGGCGGCACCAGCTGCGAACTCAGCAAGCAGCTCAACATCGCCTACGATGTCACCTACAGCCTGGCCTGCATCCGCTGCTGCGTCAACCCTTTCTTGTACGCCTTCATCGGCGTCAAGTTCCGCAGCGACCTCTTCAAGCTCTTCAAGGACCTAGGCTGCCTCAGCCAGGAGCGGCTCCGGCAGTGGTCCGCCTGCCGGCACGCCCGACGCTCCTCCATGAGCGTGGAGGCTGAGACCACCACCACCTTCTCCCCGTAGGAGGCTCCTCTGCCTGGACCAGAGGGACCTCTCCCAGGGCCCCTCAGACTGGGGACAGATGACCTAACAGCTGCTGAGGGAAAGGCCGTTCTGGCCATTGAGCTTTATCTCGTGGTGAAAACCCAAAGCCACAGAAGACAGATGAAGCCCAAACCTCACCCAAGGTTGCAAAGAGATGTGGTTGATAAGCTATCCCAGATCCTGCAACACTCCAAAACCAAGGCCGTTGTCCCCCAAACCCCAAACGAGAGGTGAAAGTCAAGAAACGGTTCACCCCTCCTGGAGTGAAAGGGCAGGCATTGGTGAGATCTAGGGTGGTGGAAGGGGCCTGGCCATTGTTCCCATCAATCTTCTAGAAAGAAGTCCTCCCTGAGACTCAGGGTGAGGGCTTCCAGAAAGCAAGGCTTTGTCCCCAAGACCAGAGACAGTGGGGCAACTTCTCACCTGTGCAGGGGAAGGGGGATGCCAGTGGGTCAAACTAACGCTCTGAATCCCTCCCTCCATCTCTCTTTTCTCCTGTCATCTGAGCCAGCAAGAAACGGCAGCCTCCATGGCCCCTCACCAGCCACCTTTCCTCAGGCTCTCCACGCTGAAGGGGTGTGGTGTTTCCCGCAGGCCAGGCCTGGCCACAGCCATTTTCCCAGACAGGGCGCTGGGGCAGGGATGACGCGTGGCTGGCCCTTCTCAGGTCTCAGCTCTGCTAGGAAAGGGGGAGAAGGCAGGGAGAAAGTTTAGGGGCCAGGGGTGGGGACGACGCTGGCTGCCACCAGCCAATGAGCTCCTTCTTTGTTCTTTGCCACGGGGACAAAAATCTCTCCTCCTGTTCTGCTTTCAATTCATTAAGAGAGCACATTTTACTCATACACAAATAAAAGTTTTCCCTTGAGGAAACAACAGCTTGAAAAGAAAGGGAAAAAAATTCTTGGTAAATGGCAAACGAGTGTGTTCTTGTTTTGCAAACCCCACGCCCCACCTGACCACCCCCCCATCCCTTTCCTCCCTCAGGCTTCATTGCTCAGAGATGCTCAGAGCCACGAGGTCTGCTGAGCTATGCTCTGAGCCCTTCCAATGACACAGGCCCACGAGGCTGAACAAGGCAGGAGGGGCAGAAGGGCAGGGTGTCCAGCTTGCAAACACCCTTCTGGAGCTCACAGGACAGGACCCAAGCCTGTGAGGTCAGCAGTGACCCAGAGACACGGTCTGAGCTGAGCTTTAGAAAGAACCAAGTTGTCTCTTTAACCTCTATGGCTGGGAGCTCTCCCTGACCCTTAGCAGCATTTACACACTGTCCTGTTCATCTGTCCCAACTCAGTCTGGAACTGGAGCCCCTGACCCTTGGTCAGTCCCCCTGGGCTCCCAAAACTGGTGTTTAGAGGGAGGGGCTCTCCCTGACACCCATCTACCATGGCATCCTGGATCCAGGGGGCTTGGGATGGGACCTGTGTGATAGGCTGCACCCTTTGCTGGATGCTTAAGAGCCAGGTCTGCCCTTGACCCTCCCTGGCCACTATTGCAGCAATGGCCTTCTGTGGTGTGGACACCCATCCTGGAGGGGCATGGATGGAGGAACAGCCACTGTCCCCACCACAGGCCCAGGATCCATGTCACTGGGTGCCCTGATGCCTGCCCAATCCCTGACTTGTCCAAGCCAGAGAGGTTAGTCCAACCTGTGATGTAAGAAGAGGTTTCTGAAGGGCCCAGCACTGCAATAGCTCAGGGTCTGGAGGTGGGAGGGAGCTGAGACACTCATGAAAAGGTGATTGCATCCATTTTCTGAAGTGAAAAGAGCCTCACTGAACATGGAGCCCGCCTGAAAATGAAGCCCATTCTCTCATCTCATAAGCACGTTGCATTACCCTCCTCCACAGGGTGCACTGGGCTCAAGCAGGAAACCAGCGTCCTGAGAAGGATGAGGCTGGCACGTGGGGCAACGGCACCTGCAGCCACTTTAATATTAATAGGTTCTGCTGCTCATGGGCTGTGCACGAGCCGTGGGGCGCGAGGGGTGACCCCAGCATGCCTGGGGCCCTGAGGGGAATGTGCCCGGTGTGTATGGGTATGGGGGCCGCTGGTATGCACCTCCTAATGAGCTTACAGATGGGAAGGCGATCCTTCACTGTTCCTGAAGGGAGGAATGTAACAGAGCAGTCATGAACAGGACGCCAGGCCAACCACACAAACATGCCACCTCAGCTTCAAATACATTTTTTTATAATAACTGGACACCTCCAAGTATTTACAAAACCCCCAGCAATGTTCATTCCCCAAAGTGCTGTGTCTCAGAAGCTCTGACCTTGGCTCACTGCTGGCCTGGTCCCTGCTCCCTTGCCCAGTGCTGTCACGTGCCTACCCTGAGCTTGGGGGGAGCCCTGGGAAGAAGGAAGAGGCTCACTGAGGAGCCCCCAGGGCCTCTCTCTCTCTCTCTCTCATCTGCCTCATACAACTGGCCCACCTTCCCGGGTTCATGGCCCCGTGGCCCCTCCGAATTTCCCCTTCTTTCCATCACCAGCCCCAAATCCCCTCTTCCTCCTCAGGCTATAACCTAAGGCTACAAATCTGCCCTTGTAGCCAAAAGGCCCACATCTCTCGAATCATGGACTAGTGGAGCTGCAAGGAACCTCAAAGATCAGCGGTCCAACCCCCGACTCATTCTCTAGTTGGGGAAACTGAGGTCCAGGGGGAGGAACTGACTTGTCTAAAGAGACATTGCAACATGGGGATAATGGATAAACTTGCTTTGGGGGCCTAAGGATCTGGCAGGAGTGCGGTGGTTGGTCGGGGGAGAGCAGAGGCTCTGGAGCCCGGCCGACTTGGAATCTCATCTCTGCTGCTTCCCAGCTGTGTGATCTTCAGCTGTTGCTCAACTGCTCTGAGTCTCAGATTTCTCAACTGCAAAACGGAGATGATCTGGCAAACATTTAGCACAGTGCCTGGAATGTTGAGTGCAGTGCGAGAAGCACAGATTCTGCAGGCAGATTGCCTGGTTTGAATCTCAGCTGCACTACCTGGGCTGGTTACTTAGTCTCTCTGTGCCTCGGTTTCCTAATCTGTATAATGGCAATGATCATAATACCTACCTCCTAGGATTGCTGTGAGGGGTAAATGAATTCCTATATGCAAAATGCTTAGAAATCCTTACCAAAGTGTTGTTGGTAATCATTAAGATGTTTAACAAAAGGTAGCCTTAAAAAAGTTGCTAACCACAAGGAAACCAAATTCATTTCCATCCCCATACAATTTTTTTTTATTGGAGTATAATTGCTTTACAATGTTGTGTTAGTTTCTGCTGTACAATGAAGTGAATCAGCTACTATTTGTATACCTATATCCCCTCCCTTTGGACCTCCCTCCCCCCCCCCCCCCCCCACCAATCCCACTCATCTAGGTCATCACAGAGCACTGAGCTGAGCTTCCTGTGTTTTAAGCTGGAGGGCAACTTTTAAATTAGTCTCTGCTTCCCTCCCATTGTACAGGTGAGTCAACTGAGGCTCGGAGAAGGAAATGACTTGCCTGAGGTCTCCCACGAGCTCTAGGCAATGCTAAAACGTGAACCCTGGTTCCCGAGCTTCCATCCAGACCTCTTGTCCCAGCCCTCCCACACTCACTTGCACACATCCACCCTGGCACACACCAGCCTCATCCCAGACCATCCAGCTCTTCTCTGGCAGGCACTGTCCTTGTCCTTGTTCTTCTTAAAGAGAACCTTCCCTCCCCACCTTCAGTAGTTCCCGTCCTTGACATTGGGCCAGGGAGAATGACATGCAAAAGAAATATGGTAGCAGGTCCAAAGGAAACCAGGCAACTGATCTTTTTTAAGAAAGGATCCTCTCTGGGAGTTAGGTTCTCAGTTGCATTTCTGTGTTGAGGGTGAACAGCTGGAGGGAGAAAAACTGGCCTCTGGGGGTGGGGGTTAAGGCCTATGAGATGGGGAGGGAGCAACTCTGAGTGGTGAGCAGAAAGCAGGGGAAGGAGCGGAGGGGTGGGTCCTAAGGATGACGCAGCTGGGGGCCAGACTTGCAGAGTGTTCTCAGTGTGTAGAAAGATGTCCCCACCTACGCGCTCGCACACACACACACACACACACACACACACACAGAACGCGCCCACATTTCCCCGGGGTCTCCCAATCTCAGGCAGGGAGGAAGGGGCTATATTAGTCTTAGAGACAGGGGGGCCTACGGCCTTCTTTGCCAGGAAGGGGGTAGAAATGGCCCAGTTTCCATGGTCTAAGTCTGTAGAAAAACCTCGGGGAGAAAAGGAGGGGGGATCACTCCCTTAACTCAAAAGAGCAACCCTGTCAAGCCCTCCTAGCCCCCATCCCATGGGAGAGGCACTACAGGAAGTAGAAGCCTCATCACACACACACACACACGCACACACACACACACACACACGTGCACGCACACGCGCACACACACACACACGCACACACACGCATGCACAGACACACAAGCCACACATGCACCCCAACCCCACACCATCACCACCACCCTGTCATTTGTCATTTGTCTTGTCTCAGGCCCAGAAAGAGACACAGACAAGGGGTCCGCTGCAGAGAAGAGTCAGAGTCCTCGCTCACCAGCCAGAGCAGCTTTAGACTAAGAATGAATCAAACTGGTCTCATCCAAACTCAGACATGAGGGGATGTGAATTCTCCCTCGAGCTCTTCTGTGTGCATGCGAGCATCTGTGCGTGTATCTCAATTCAGACTTCTCGGTGGCTGTCAGCTCTCTCCCTCCCACATTCACTTTGAAGGTGGATAAAACCTTATTTTTGTCTATTGTTCATCAACCCCAGGGAATTCACTTGCTGGGCTGTTCTATGCGTCACTACACCATGTGGCCTCTGGGTTCTCATCTCTGGGTAAATAAACATCTCCCTTCAGGGCAGGGTGGGGGGTAGGCCTTGCCCTGTGCTGAGCGCCCCATTCCCTCTCGGGCCAGCAGGTTCCAAGGTCAGACAGCAAGAGGGCAAGAGGACAGGTGAGGAAACACATCTGGTCCCAGAGTCCTCCCGAGCCTGGCTCAGAACTTGCTTAGGACAGAAAAGCTGATCATTGTTCTAAGTAAATATCTGACATTGTGAAGTTCAACAGATGCCGCAGATGAAATGCCCCCAAACTCTTTCACAATGTTTACAAAGAGGCCTGGGAACGCGTGCACATTTATCTTGTATGGTTTATGCAAACCTCACTCAGTGCCGAGCAGGAACATGATCACATGCAAAGACTGAAGGGTGCATTCTCCTTCCCCGGCTGGGGGTGGTCGGGGGGTGTGGCCAAAGGCCTGTGGTCGAGCCAGGCACCAAGAGTCACCCACAGTGGCACCACCACTGCCTCCTGCCCATCCTCACTGACAGCTGACTCCCCAGGCACCGCCCCTCTTTCCACCTGCTCTGCTCACCTCCATTTCAGGGATGCTCACCTGCCCATGCAGTGCTGCTGGCAACCTCTGGACTCGGGAGTCCAGGGAAACGGGAGCAGGGAGAAGGAGGCGGCCTGGGCGGTTCACAGACACATCCCTCTGCCTGCACCTCCCAGAGCAAGACCCACCTGGAATCCTCCAATCCCGTCAAGGGCAGAACTCGGATAGCTGTCCAAGAGCTACACCTGCTCCGCCCCCAGCCTCCTTCTTAGTTACCCCACTTGCACCCAGGTCCCCTTACCCCCGAACCTGGGGAGGCCATGGACTACTTTGGAGCTTGTGACTCTGGGAGACTCAGACAGAGCCTGGGTGACAGTGGGTGTAGGAGGGGAGGGTCATGCAAGGGATTGCAGGAAACACAGAGCCTCGGGGTGGAAGAGACCTCGAGGAAGGGGAGGGGGGCCTAACATAGGAGGGGAGACGGGCACACATGTACTGTGTGCCTATGATGTGCCAGGACTGTGCTAGGTATACCGCCTCCTGCTGAA